>NC_090444.1:857364328-857670717 GCF_031143425.1 Pleurodeles waltl | reverse complement strand
TTATAAGGAATCCACCCCCCTTATTTCTTTACCAACATGGGCTTGTATGAAATATAAACCGATTCCTTTCCCAAGTCTCCTGTAACTCTTTCCTTGATCCCCTCCACCTTATTTTTCTTTATTATGATCGGTTTTTACTAGGGCTGGCAATGTCTCTAATACTGTGTTCCGTGATTTGACAGCATCATTATTAATCACTTTAATCTCGAATAGCCCAGGTAAAGTCTTTTTGCATTAACAATAAAATATCCAACATTTAAGACGTAGAGGCAGCAGAGGCATTTAAAGAGGTAAATGCATCCTGCTCTTCCTTCCTTAAAGAATTATGTCACTTTCTATCCTTCATGTCAGCAACCTTATCATTTTGCATAGGCATATTTTCCCGAGGAGAGATTACAGTTTAAATCACTAATGTCTAGAAATGCAATTGTAAGGCTAGGAAGAAAGGCATGGGTTTAAAAGAACATGATCCCGGCCACTAGTCTGATCTAAATTCAGTGACCCCGAGAGTGCTATTTCATCCATTCCCCACTGAGCAAGATAACCATTAAAATAATGCCCCCTATGACCCTGAGCCGGCCAGTAATGGAGAAAGATTCCCCCCACTTTGGGTTTTAAACTGACAATCCACATTTTTTTAAATCGAAGAAGCCAATGTGGGTGCATCCAGAAGAATTATAACACCAAGTACACTCATTTAGCAGTTGACACTCAGGGCAACGAGGCAAGCAGTCAAAGGCTTACTTTAGGAGGCAGTGTGGAGTTGAAAGCATGGAACTCAACGCCCTTAATCAAATGTACAGTCAGTGCTTTCATTTTATAAAAATGTACATAGCTACTCAATGCAGCACATAAATATTGTTATTGTGTCGGGTCTACTAATGTGATTCTATGTGTAAGGCAATGCTAAATTCCTGAGCAGGGAGAACTGGACAGCTAGTGTCTTACAATGTGAGGAATGATCAGCTATCTGATAGAGAATTCTAGTTGCAGATTCCTTACCTTTGAATTTCCCCAGGCGTCAGACTGGATCCAGAGATTTTCTTTGAGCAGTACCTCTGCGTGCCGTCAGGTGGCGTCAGGTGGCGTCGATCGACTCCGCGGGACGTTGTTGGCGTCGTGTTCGCTGTGATGATGTTGCGGTCGTATATAGGCGCCATCCCGGTGCGTTGACGTCAGTTCTTTTCTTTCCACGCCAGCCTACATGCAGATCCGGAGAGAGCTACCTCAGCCATTTTTTGACTACGTCAACACTTTTGCCAAAGTTTTTTGAGGAGTTCTTGGATGCGTCGAGGGATGACCTGCAAGACCAGATTCAAGCCCTGCGACTCCGGTCACCGAACTATGTCAGTGACAGATCCGCACCTCGTGTGTCTTTGTTGCCTGGAACACAATCACGACCCAAAGTCTTGCTCCGAGTGTCGGGCCATGAACTCTAAAGCTTTGAGGGAGCAGTCCCTAAAGCTCATGGCGGCCCGACACTCGACTCCGTGGGGCTCACGGTCTCATTTAAGAGGAAGGTCTCGAGACCGGCCGCAGAGTCATCACCAATCCTCGTCCTCCAAGTCATTGGGACATTGGGGGTCACAAAAAGAAGAAGTCGAAGAAGGACAAGCGTTCTTTGACTTCACCCCGTCGATCGGATGATGCGACGCAGGAAGAGCGTCAACTCTCTAGGCCTCTGCCATCGAGCCTTCATCTGGATTGGTTCCGTGCTTCCCCGACTTTTTGGGCAGTGTGACCCTCCTTCGGCGCTCTCGGGCACAGGTGAGTTAGTGAGGGCCCCCTCGGGTTCAAAGTCGTTGGCTTCGGCCATGGCTTTGGAGGGCCCATCCAGATCCGTCCTGACACCAGGCATGCCACTGTGACCTTCCCCGGCATCAGATCAGACGTCGATGCTCCCGACATCGGTTGGGTCCACAATCAACATCAATCCCATCCTCATACCCAAAGACCCGGAGCCGGAACGACAACGCTCAATGCCAATTCTGTTCTCTATGGGCTCTCCTTGGCCCAGGGTTGATCCAGAGCCTTATTCTTGTGGGTATGGATATGGGGACAGTATGGAGGGGACGCTGAACCCTTTAGAATACCAACTTGACCCCCCAAATGGACTGGGTGCAGGATTTGGGTGATGCCAGTGGTCTAGACACCTCCCCTGACACTGCTATGCTCTCTCCTCCTACCGTGGCTACGGAGGAGGGTGCTTCTTATTCCTTTGTGGTGAGAAGGGCGGCTGAGGTTCTGGACCTCGAGCTACCTTCTGTGGAGGTTAGGCCTAATATCCTAACCGACGTGCTTCCGCCGGGGTCTTCCTCTTCCAAGACCCTTCTCCCCTTTAATGAAGCACGGACAGACTTCCTTTTGGGTACTTGGTTCAGACCCAGCACAAGGGCTCCTGTAAATAGGACGATTGCCCGCCGCCATCGGCCTGCGCCGTCAGACCCGAAATTCCTCACCCAACACCCCACGCCTGAGAGCCTTGTCATCAATGCTTCTTCTTCATCTGGTGCATTCCGTGCCGCACCCCCGGATAGGGAATCAAAAAGACTGGATAATTTTGGAAGAAGTTGTTTTCTTCCAACAGTCTAGCGCTGCAGTCCGTGAACACCGCATGCCTTTTGGGCCGCTATTCCCATACTCTCTGGGATACGGTCACGCAAGTGCTGCCTAGAGTTCCGGAAGAGGCCCGGAGTATCCTTTCCCAAGCCATGACAGATGGGAGGAATGCAGCAAAGTTCATGATTCATTGTGGACTGGATACAACAAACTCTCTGGGAAGATCGGTTGCATCAACGGTGGCATTGAGACGCCACGCCTGGCTGAGAACATCTGGCTTTTCAGGGGGGTTCCAGCAATCTTTGATGGACATGCCCTTTTATGGCACATGTCTCTTCGGACAGATATTTCATTACCGAAGGTAAATAACTTGTACTTCTGTACCTGATACCATTAGGCCACTCTTTAGGATAAAATCTGCAGTCTTACTCAGGCTTAAAGGAGGGCAGTCAGGCCCACTGTTTTACTTGATATTTTGCAGTGGAATCCTGATAACCAGATCCCTGCTTTTGAGTTTGTGTCAGGCCTCAACTTCCCCAAGGCACAAGCGGAGGTTCAGAAAGCAGCGGTCCTGCAGAGAAGCAAAACACTTGGGACCAAACAAAGGAGCGCAGCCAAGCAACGGATCTTGAGGTAAATTTACAGGGGTTCATAGGAGGTGTGGAAGTTGATCCTTCTGGTGCATGCTCCAGGATCTCTGATTCATGTTTAAGGGTGAGGGGGGATTACAAGCTACACAGAGCAGTATCAGCACAGTCTGGTTGCAGGAACAACTGCAGATGCAATGACCTCATATGCTTTTTGTACCACACACTTCGTAATCACATTCACTGCTGCCTGTGGGATGTTCTCAGTGTAGCACATCTTCAGCAGGGAATAGAGGGAGGCTCATTTCGATCACACTAGGATCGACTCCTGCAGTGTGACTCCTTTGGTCCATGCTGACCACTGCTTTGATTTCTCCCAGACCATGGAAGAGGAAGAAAACCATCTCAATCTCCGAATGAGGGTAACCACAGATGCTGACTGCAGCAGAACGGAACTCATCACAGTTCCAGACAGTATTTGCTATATTATTGGTCTGAGTATGACAATTCATCTGTGGGCCTCTCCTCTGTTCTGGACTTTTTATCTGGCAGGTAGCTGGACTTCTTAATGTTGGCATGCTTCTCCGTAAGGGATAACTTCAGCATGCCTCTCTCAAAAGGATAAAAAAATCAAACCAAAAAAGAGGGGGGAATATCCTATAACCCTCGCCTGCTTAGGATACCAACTTAACAATACTTAAAAAGAAGTAGCAGGCAAGGGACAAATTCAATAATTATTGCAAGAAACCAATATTGACTCTTGGTTCCAAGAGGTAAAGCTGTTTACCCTTATTTATTTCATTTAATAATACACAACAGCATCAGAGTCCAAGGAAAGCTACCTATCTATAAACTTATGACACTCAGGTGGACATATATACACTAATATATACATTTACATTTATACCAGACATGTGTAACAAACAATACATACAATATCTTAAAACATATGCCCTACTCCAACACTTTATAAGATAGTCACTAAAACACAATAAACATAGTGATCAAAAGTCACATGGTGGCCAGGGGTCTTGCACCCAGCTGTATGCTACCTTGAATTTTTTGTGAAGGTAGCAAGTAGTGCTAAATAAATTTTGTAAATCAATTAATTATTTTTCCAGACCCCTTGGACCCATTAGAAATATGTCGACGCGTTTCGGCCTAAAACCTCAAGGCCTCATCAGGACTGTCGGAGGGCACTGGCACCACTACAAAAATTGAAAAAACACATTAAAATCAACCTAATACAATCAATCTTTCCACCAGCTAACACCAAATGTGACAAGTATCAGTACCAGACTACCACTTATAGACCCCTGTAAATTTTTTGTTAGCAACTCTATATTGCTCTTAAACGGAAACTATCATGCATAAGTTGTAATTGAAAAATCTATGGCGTTTCCAAATTACACACATGCCAAAAGGTCGCAAACAGGTGGCTCAAGTTGTCAAGCATGCAAACTTAGACATGCAACCCAGGTGTAAACCTCAACTATAACTCATACCTTTATATCTGGTTATAGAAAGTGTCCGAGCTAGATCAATCCGTTCCCGAGTACTATAACCCAAGAAAGGGAGGAAACGACAAGAAAACCAAACTCATTAGTGATCAATCCAGCAGGTGCCGTGCCATCGAGAGTGATGTTGTGTTAACAAAGCTCTAGTCTTACCTCTCTGCTAGCGCCACTCGGTTTAAATAACGGCGTCTGTATGCTAATTTGTAATGTTCTATAAACAACAAATAGAGGGCGCATGAAAATCTATGATAAAAATAGGATGGATCTATACGTACGCAAGATAAACTCTAAAACTCGTTTTCCATGGTACAAGGGCACTTACTTCCTCTATTATGCCAATCCGAAAATGCTAGCGGTCCCTCTGTAACCGGCCGTAAATGGGGCGTCGCTACTACTCTTCCGTGAGTCGCGGAAGCTCCGGCTCAACAATGGAAGACTTTAAAGTACAACGACGGGCTGAAACTAGCCCGCGTCTGTCTATTTGCATGGATAAGTATAGGCGCCATCTTGGCAAATCCCGCGCTACCTCTCTCCCATTACCAAAATCAGAAACAACCCGGTTATGTGCTACCCCTTATCTATCATGAAAAACGACCAAGGGGGAAAAAAACGCCCTACTGCTGCTCAAAAAGCATTCACCAGCAAAACTTGGTTTCTACATAAGTTCTAGGCCCCTGGTCCAGATATAGTTTACTGCGGTGGCCATCTGGGAAATGCTTGACACACAATCAGAAACTATGAACATAGCTATTGTATCTTTTTTCTATTTTTTCTGAGTCTATGTTTAAATTCGTTTTAACCTAGTACGTATGGTCCATCCCATCAGCACTTATATATGAAGCATCTTACGTTGGTCAATAATGCATCGAATTATACAGTAATAGCACAAGTACTTTCTAAAGCATTCTTTCCTTTCAATTTGTCTATAGTGCATACAGCCAAATTATCAAAATCAACAATATTAAAACGTGAATGGGAGTATCGCGGCCATGATGTTAACCACAAGACAAATCAACAAAATTTAGTGTCCAAACACATTACGTCACCTAATTAGGGACCACGTTTCATCACAGTCATTGAGTCCCGTTTTGGCTGTTTGAAATTTCTCAATCATTCTTGCTTCCAACTTCAAAAGCCTTGTCAAGGTTTTTGGGCCATCCATCTTCGGTTGTATAACAGCCAGCACTGTCCATTGAATATCGTCTGCTTTATGTTTGAGTTCCAAAAAATGTTCAACTAACGGTGCACCTTTTATGGCACATTTAATTCTTGATCGATGTTGGAGAATACGGCTTTTAACTGCTTGTGAAGTTTGGCCAATATATGTTCTATTACATGGACAAGAGATACAATAAATGAAATTTTTTGTGTTGCAGTTTGAAAAATCAGATTGTACATGCTTTCTTCCATTTATTGTTACCTCTTTTGAATCTAGTGTACATTGGCATGCAGTACACTTACAACACCTAAAGTGTCCCTGAAGGGTTGGAAGCTGAAGCATTGTCCTTAGAAAAAAATTGGCGAATCATTAAAGATCTAAATATAGAGAAACCATTGTTCGCCTTCAAGAGAGCGAGGAGTTTAAAGGATCAGTTGGTACAGGCCGCAGAAAAGAAAATAGACAAGAAAGATCTAAGGACAATGCTTCAGCTTCCAACCCTTCAGGGACACTTTAGGTGTTGTAAGTGTACTGCATGCCAATTTACACTAGATTCAAAAGAGGTAACAATAAATGGAAGAAAGCATGTACAATCTGATTTTTCAAACTGCAACACAAAAAAATTCATTTATTGTATCTCTTGTCCATGTAATAGAACATATATTGGCCAAACTTCACAAGCAGTTAAAAGCCGTATTCTCCAACATCGATCAAGAATTAAATGTGCCATAAAAGGTGCACCGTTAGTTGAACATTTTTTGGAACTCAAACATAAAGCAGACGATATTCAATGGACAGTGCTGGCTGTTATACAACCGAAGATGGATGGCCCAACAACCTTGACAAGGCTTTTGAAGTTGGAAGCAAGAATGATTGAGAAATTTCAAACAGCCAAAACGGGACTCAATGACTGTGATGAAACGTGTTCCCTAATTAGGTGACGTAATGTGTTTGGACGCTAAATTTTGTTGATTTGTCTTGTGGTTAACATCATGGCCGCGATACTCCCATTCACGTTTTAATATTGTTGATTTTGATAATTTGGCTGTATGCACTATAGACAAATTGAAAGGAAAGAATGCTTTAGAAAGTACTTGTGCTATTACTGTATAATTCGATGCATTATTGACCAACGTAAGATGCTTCATATATAAGTGCTGATGGGATGGACCATACGTACTAGGTTAAAACGAATTTAAGCATAGACTCAGAAAAAATAGAAAAAAGATACAATAGCTATGTTCATAGTTTCTGATTGTGTGTCAAGCATTTCCCAGATGGCCACCGCAGTAAACTATATCTGGACCAGGGGCCTAGAACTTAAGTAGAAACCAAGTTTTGCTGGTGAATGCTTTTTGAGAAGCAGTAGGGCGTTTTTTTCCCCCTTGGTCGTTTTTCATGATAGATAAGGGGTAGCACATAACCGGGTTGTTTCCGATTTTGGTAATGGGAGAGAGGTAGCGCGGGATTTGCCAAGATGGCGCCTATACTTATCCATGCGAATAGACAGACGCGGGCTAGTTTCAGCCCATCGTTGTACTTTAAAGTTTTCCATTGTTGAGCCGGAGCTTCCGCGACTCACGGAAGAGTAGTAGCGACGCCCCATTTACGGCCGGTTACAGAGGGACCGCTAGCATTTTCGGATTGGCATAATAGAGGAAGTAAGTGCCCTTGTACCATGGAAAACGAGTTTTAGAGTTTATCTTGCGTACGTATAGATCCATCCTATTTTTATCATAGATTTTCATGCGCCCTCTATTTGTTGTTTATAGAACATTACAAATTAGCATACAGACGCCGTTATTTAAACCGAGTGGCGCTGGCAGAGAGGTAAGACTAGAGCTTTGTTAACACAACATCACTCTCGATGGCACGGCGCCTGCTGGATTGAGGACTAATGAGTTTGGTTTTCTTGTCGTTTCCTCCCTTTCTTGGGTTATAGTACTCGGGAACGGATTGATCTAGCTCGGACACTTTCTATAACCAGATATAAAGGTATGAGTTATAGTTGAGGTTTACACCTGGGTTGCATGTCTAAGTTTGCATGCTTGACAACTTGAGCCACCTGTTTGCGACCTTTTAACATGTGTGTAATTTGGAAACGCCATAGATTTTTCAATTACAACTTATGCATGATAGTTTCCGTTTAAGAGCAATATAGAGTTGCTAACAAAAAATTTACAGGGGTCTATAAGTGGTAGTCTGGTACTGATACTTGTCACATTTGGTGTTAGCTGGTGGAAAGATTGATTGTATTAGGTTGATTTTAATGTGTTTTTTCAATTTTTGTAGTGGTGCCAGTGCCCTCCGACAGTCCTGATGAGGCCTTGAGGTTTTAGGCCGAAACGCGTCGACATATTTCTAATGGGCCCAAGGGGTCTGGAAAAATAATTAATTGATTTACAAAATTTATTTAGAACTACTTGCTACCTTCACAAAAAATTCAAGGTAGCATACAGCTGGGTGCAAGACCCCTGGCCACCATGTGACTTTTGATCACTATGTTTATTGTGTTTTAGTGACTATCTTATAAAGTGTTGGAGTAGGGCATATGTTTTAAGATATTGTATGTATTGTTTGTTACACATGTCTGGTATAAATGTAAATGTATATATTAGTGTATATATGTCCACCTGAGTGTCATAAGTTTATAGATAGGTAGCTTTCCTTGGACTCTGATGCTGTTGTGTATTATTAAATGAAATAAATAAGGGTAAACAGCTTTACCTCTTGGAACCAAGAGTCAATATTGGTTTCTTGCAATACTTATTGAATTTGTCCCTTCTCTCAAAAGGATAGGCACACTCCTTACAAGATAGACTGTAAGGAAATGCCTTCTTGGCATGGTTACCTGCTGAATTTTTGCCTTTTGTTGATGTCAGTTATGATTGAAAGTGTGCTGGGACCCTGCTAACCAGGCCCCAGCACCAGTGTTCTTTCCCTAAACTGTACCTTTGTTCCTACAATTGGCACAGCCCTGGCACTCATGATAAGTCTCTTGTAAATGGTACCCCTGGTACCAATGGCCCTGATGCCAGGGAAGGTCTCTAAGGGCTGCAACATTGATTATGCCACCCTGGGGACCCCTCACTCAGCACATGCACACTGCCTCACAGCTTGTGTGTGCTGGTGGGGAGAAAATGACTAAGTCGACATGGCACTCCCCTCAGGGTGCCATGCCAACCTCACACTACCTGTGACATAGGTAAGTCACCCCTCTAGCAGGCCTTACAGCCCTAAGGCAGGGTGCACTACACCACAGGTGAGGGCATATGTGCATGAGCACTAAGCCCCTACAGTGTCTATGCAAAACGTTAGATATTGTAAGTGCAGGGTAGCCATAAAGAGTATATGGTCTGGGAGGTTGTCAAATACGAACTCCACAGTTCCATAATGACTACACTGAAATCTGGGAAGTTTGGTATAAAACTTCTCAGCACAATAAATGCACACTGATGCCAGTGTGGAATTTATTGTAAAATGCTCCCAGAGGGCATCTTAGAGATGCCCCCTGAATACCGGTCCGACTCCTAGTGCTAGGCTGACCAGCCTGCCACAACCAGACGAGTTGCTGGCCACATGGGGAGAGTGCCTTTGTCACTCTGTGGCAAGGAACAAATCCTGTACTGGATGGAGGTGCTTCTCACCTCTCTGCAGGAACTGTAACACCTGGCGGTGAACCTCAAAGGCTCATGCCTTTTGTTACAGCACCGCAGGGCATCCCAGCTAGTGGAGATGCCTGCCTCTCCGGCCACTGCCCCCACTTTTGACGGCAAGGCTGGAGGAGATAATGAGAAAAACAAGGAGTCACCCACCAGTCAGGACAGCCCCTAAAGTGTCCTGAGCTGAGGTGACCCCCTGCCTTTAGAAATCCTCCATCTTGGGATTGGAGGATTCCCCCAATAGGATTCGGGATGTGCCCCCTCCCCTCTGGGAGGAGGCACAAAGAGGGTGTGGCTACTGCCCTCCTGACCTAAACACACCCCTAAATTCAGTATTTAGGGGCACCCCAGAACCCAGGAACTCAGATTCCTGCAACCTACACAAAGAAGAAGGACTCCTGACCTGAAATCCCTGCAGAGATGACGGAGACGACAACTGCTTTGGCCCCAGCCCTACCGGCCTGACTCAAAGAAAACTGCATAGCGACACATCCGACAGAGACCAGCGACCTCTGAAGCCTCAGAGGACTGCCCTGAAACCCAAAGGACCAAGAAACTCCAGAGAACAGCAGCATTGTTCACCCACAGCAACATTTTTGCAACAAAGAAGCAACTTTTAAAGAACTCACTCTTCCCGCCGGAAGCGTGAGACTTCACCCTCTGCACCCGACTCCCCCGGCTCAAGCTCCAGAGAACCAACACTACAGGGAGGACTCCCAGGCGACTGCGACCTTGTGAGTAACCCGAGACGACCCCCCTGGACCCCCACAGCAACGCTTGCAGAGAGAATCCAGAGGCTCCCCCTGCCTGGAACAAAGAACCCGATGCCTGGACCAAGCACTGCACCCGCATCCCCTATGACCAGAAGGAACCGAACTTCAGTGCAAGAGTGACCACCAGGTGACCCTCTGCCTAGACCAGTCGGTGGCTGGCCCGAGAAGCCCCCCTGTGCCCTGCCTGCACCACTAGAGTGACCCCCGGGTCCCTCCATGGATTCTAATACAAAACCCGACGCCTGCTTTGCACACTGCACCCGGCCGCCCCTGTGCCGCTGAGGGTGTGTTTTGTGTGCTTACTTGTGTCCCCCCCAGTGCTCTACAAAACCCCTCCTGGTCTGCCCTCCGAAGATGCAGGTACTTATCTGTTGGCAGGCTGGATGCTGTTAACGACACCAGTCGTGTATCTCAGATGTTTACTCAGCACCCTTCAGGGTGTCACCTACATGGTCATTGAATAGACTTGACATATTGACTGCCATTTCTAGTTTTATTATTTGGCTTTTACCGAGTAGGTGGACCTCTACCGACCACCTAGCAGTGGATACTTGATTTAATATAATGTAGTAATGGAAGTGGTGAATATGCCCTAACGCTCCCAAATGTGTCACGCCTGAAAGATATATCAGGTCCCCCTGGATCATTCCATATTCTGAAGGGGAAAAACACATAAGACCATTTAGATTAAGCATGAACAGGCACTGCACGTCAAGTGTATTTGAGTTAGATCCAGTAGAGGCCCACAATGTACCATGCACTTAAGGTGGAAATGTGATATAAACTGGCAACTCTGCAATTAGTTTATAGAAGTCAAAGGATAATAATTGATATATCTAGGTGAATGTAGTAAACAAGAGTGAATTTTTATTACTAATAGTGTTCATTTTGTGATAAAGGAAAGCATTATTGTATAGTAGGATTGCTGATCTAAAGAAAAACATGGTCACTGTATACATGTACAGTTATGATTGAACTATACTTCTGTTTTCTAGAATTAAGTCTGGAATTAAGTTTACTCTAGACTAGTGATTCCCAGCCTGTGCCTTGGGGACACCTGTATGTCTATAGAGCCTACTCAGGGGGTCCATGACTGCTTAGAAAATTAAATAATATTAACAGATTAATAAAGTGCATAAACATAAAAAAAAGCAAAATGTAAATCTTAACATTTTAAAATGTTCTTTACATTTGAAGGAATGGGGGCGTGGCCAAGATGGCCGCCGAGTAGGAGCACCCCACTGGAGCTCCTCCGCCAGATAGCGTAGCATCCCGGATTGAGCGCCCGAACAAGCTGCCGGAGGGCGTAGAGGGGCATCCTTGGTCCCCTGGACGCTCCGGGGACCGGCTAGTAGCGCCGGAGGCGAAGACAGGCCTCGCAGAGCCCGGAGCTGCAGACTGAAGCGGGTCGTGGCTGGAGTAGCCTGAAAATGGCAGCTGCGTGCTGAACGCGGATCTTAGGATATACGGCGCGCTTGTGTTCGCTCCCCTCCGCCACGCTTTTGAAGGAGACCTCCGAGGCGCATCTACATGTCCCCCCCGCTTGTTGACGGGGCAGAGCGAAGAGGAAGGCCCAGCTGTTGGCACTGCTGTGACATAAGGGGGCTGGGCCAAGTCGGGTCCTGCGCGAAGGCATCTCGGATGAGGCCTACATGGGGCAAAGGAGTCAGGCGCTTGCCGGCCCGACTCATCAGACGCGGTAAGGCCGGAGCGGTGTACGGCTGGCGGAAGGCAGACACTTACAGAAGCGCCACACTTGGCAGGCCATTCCCAGGTGAGGAGCCCTGACCAGAGGCTGGGCGGAGAAGGGGCACGGGGCTGACTTTCACAGCAGTGCAGAGGGGAGCTTCCTGAGACCCGCTCTCCGCAGGGAAATGAGGCTCCCTTGGGAGAGGGGCCCTAGGAGAGATGCATGGGGGCGGGCTGGTGCGGACCCCGCAGTGCTGGGCCGTCTACTAGAGAGAAGGCGGCGCATACTAGACCGTCGGCCCGGCGGAGTGTACCAGCTGCAGAGGCAAGGGGTACCAGCACAGGCAGTAGCGGGATCCCTGGAAGACTTTGTTGTGCACCTCTTTCGTCACGTGGTGCCGGCCCTGAAAGAGCAGGATATTGTGCTTGATAGAACGCATAGGGCTGACAGGCCCGCTTGAGAACTGGGACAGGCTCAAGACATACTGACTTGTTTACACTACTATAAACAGAGAGAGGTTCTTATGGTGGAAGTTCGTGACACTACAACTATTGAGTTTGAAGGCCATCGGATTGGTCTATACCAGTGCCTCTCTATGATAACACTACAGCGCCGTAGATTGCTTAGGCCAGTGATGAACTTCCTCAGGGAGGAAGGCATCAAGTACCAGTGGGGTCATCCCTTCAGAATGCTCTTCACATGGCACAATGTACTCCGTTGTATCCGCACCCTAGAAGAAGCCCAGAGACTGGAGGGGATGCCATAGAATCTTGAAGAGCGGGCCCAGAAAGCAGCGCCACCGGTGCAGCAGCGGGGCGCAGACAAGGGTTGGCTGAAAACAAACAACTGAAGACGCACAACCTACAAACCCTCAACGGTCGAGAGAGAAAAAGAGAAGGTGGAGTTAATTAGAAGTTTCTGCAGCCAGGATAGCGTGTCCGAAATGGACTCAGACCACTGAACTGAATCATGCCTTCCTGTGTGATGCCATGCATGCCTTGGGATGAGGCCCCCCGAAAGGCCTCAGTGAGTGCCCATCCAATGACACAGCCACAGTTATGAAGAACTGAGATATCCGGATGGCAGAGCTCCACCTTAATGGAGCGACGGTTGAACTTTTGACAGACCAGTGTATAGGCACGGACCCCAGGCGATGCTGAAGATTGTTCCCAGGCGGGGAACGTTCTTGCAAGTTTACCCGAAGTTAAATGTTCACCTCATCCTACTCTCTACAATTCCCTTGAGGGGACGTTTGCCTCTTACCCTATTATTCCTGAATACACAGGAGAGAACCACCACACGCTTCTCCCACCAAGACGACGTACAACAAAGCAACATCTG
Organism: Pleurodeles waltl; assembly: GCF_031143425.1. Lineage (NCBI taxonomy): Eukaryota > Metazoa > Chordata > Amphibia > Caudata > Salamandridae > Pleurodeles > Pleurodeles waltl. The sequence goes on along the minus strand of NC_090444.1, from coordinate 857,657,429 downwards.
TCATTTTTCAGATGATAACCATATTTAGTCTTAACGTGAGAGGCCTCAACGCCCCATTGAAGAGACAGGCTCTCCTGTTACAGCTTAGAGACTTGCAGTGCCACATATGTTTACTGCAAGAAACACACTTACTCCTCCATGACTGGAAAAAGACGAGGTTGCACTGTTTTCGACAGTTTCACTATCGGGTCCTGGGCAGCGTGCGGAAGTGGCAATCCTGTTGGCCACGAACTTCCTGGAGAGGGTGACCCGAGTGCAGGCTGAGATCCCTGGACGGCTCCTTTCACTTCAAATTGACATGCAAGGGCACCACCTGACGATAGCTAACGTATGCGGACCAAATGAATAAAAAGAATGCTTTCTAAGATATGCACTGGGTAGGGTCCTAGTGACACCTGACGAGGATATTGTGGTGGGTGGAGATTTTAACTTAGCACCGGATCCCCACCTAGACAGGTCTTCCCAGAGATATTGTCAGACGGACACATTCACACAGGGCTTCTAGGACTGGCTCGGGGGCGGGACTGACGGATATCTGGCAACGACACCACCCAACAGACAGAGTGTACTCTTTTTTTTCAGCTGCTCACCAAACGTACACCCTTATAGAGCTCTTCCTCACCTCACCACGCATTACCACCCTGTCCACCAGCTAGGCTATTGGGGTGACTTCAATCTCAGACCACTCCCCACTCGCTTTCTCTTACGCTACCTGCCTACAAACCAAGTAGACAATTGCGTCTCAACACAAGGCTTTTAACATATAAGGACACGTAACGGAAATTAGAGACACAGTCAGCCACTTTCTAGCTGTGAATGATAGTCCTGAAACCAATATTGCAACCCTCTGGGAGACCCTTAAAGCAGTCGTTAGAGTTCGGTTTATAGCAATAGCTGAAAGACAGAACACCCTACGTTGCGATAAGCGTCAATAGTTAGAGGGTGACATATGGGCATTGGAAGAGACGCATAGACAGTCTGGGTCCCTGGCCGTGAGAAGACAGCTCACCATTTAGCGAAAGCAGCTACGGGCTCTAGATGAGGATAAAGCAGAACATACCTACTCCGCACCAACAAAAGTTCTACACTGGGGGGAACAGGGCGGGATGATTGCTGGCACACAGACTCCGTACACAGGACACGGAACGCCGGGTGGCAGAGCTAAGGTTGCCCGACGGAGCCCTGACCTGCCAGAAAGAGCCAATCCGCCAACAATTTGAACGTTTTTACTCGGATTTATACTTCGCAGAGGGAGTCGACCATACGGAGGTGGAGGACTATTTGGACTCCGCACCAGTGGTTCGACTCCCCCCGTGGATAGTGCCACATTAGAGAACGCTATTACGCCCACGGAGGTCCTTGCGGCTATACACCGCCTGAAGCCAGATAAGGCTCCGGGCGCGGATCGTTTTGGGGCAGAATTTTATACATCATGAGGCACACATTTGGTTCCAATTTTGGCCAGATTCTATAATGCATTGGGTCCGTCTCTCCCCCTCCCGCCCACGATGCAACTGGGCATAGTGACAGTCATTCCTAAACCGGGGAAGGATCTGCGGAGCTGCTCTTCCTACCGCCCCATCACATTGCTCAACGTGGACGCTAAATTTTTTATTGCCATTCTGGCTCACAGGCTGAACCCGTACATGCAGCACCTGATAGACCCAGACCAGACTGGCTTCATACCTGAACAGTCTTGTAACGACAAGACCAAAAGACTATACCTCCTGCTGGACAAGGTCCATCATGCTAAAATCCCAGCACTTCTCCTCTCCATCGATGCGGAGAAGGCATTTGACCGAGTGCGCTGGCAATACCTCCACGCAGTTTTATAGAAGACTGCGCTGGGCCCCAGATTTCGAGGGTGGATCAGGTGCAATTATGATAAACCTAGAGCAGTGGTTGCTGTGAATGGGTGCCTGTCCCAGCAGTTCCCCATACAACGGGGCACTCGACAGGGGTGCCCTCTCTTGCCACTACTATTTGCGTTATACATAGAACCCTTTCCTGAACATATACGGCAACATCCGGACATTTCTGGAGTGCCAATGGGTGGCAGAGCGCATAAGCTGGCCCTTTATGCAGGCAATATGCTCCTTCACTTGATCCAGCCCCAGATCTCTCTCCCCAGTGTCATGGTGGAATTTACTGCTTTCGGCAAAGTATCAGGGTTTAAAACCAACCTTACTAAATCTTCCATACTGAATCTCACCACTCCGGAGGCTGAGAAGATCTCCTTGGAGGCTGCCCTCCCCATCCCGTGGGCTACACAAGGGATCACGTACCTGGGTTTGCGTATCCTCCCCACAATAGCGGCCACAATAGACAGTAACTACAGACAGATACTTGATACTACTCGCTCTGAGTTAACTAAATGTAAGCCACATGGCCTCTCATGGCTGTGACGGCTAGCAGCAGTAAAGATGACACTCCTGCCTAAGATACTCTATCTCATGCAGACCCTGCCACTACAGCCCCCACCCACCCTCCTAGACAAAATGCAAACACTCATCTGGGAATTCATCTGGGGCGGAAAGAGGGCCAGATTGCCAAGACCTCAGGCATATCTACCCCAGTCTGAAGGGGGGCTGTGAGTTCCGCATCTATTGAGATTTTACCAAGCTGCACAGCTGCGCTATATGATTGAATGGCACCGACTCATGACAGAGAAATACTGGTGCTTTATAGACCAGGCGGTGAAGGGGGTCCATATTTGGAAGGTACCATGGTTGCAGGAGAAATACAGACCTCCTGGGGTATACTTCTCACTGATTTTGAGGACCACACTAAATGCATGGGACAGGGTACAGGTCGCAAAAGGACCCCCCACACCGGTGTCCCCACAAACACCAATCATCATCATTTCCTCCTGCACTTGACAAACCCGCCTTCCTGTGCTGACAGGAAGCAAATTGTAAGCGGATAGGCGACCTCTTTGATGAGGATGGCGTCATGGACTTCAACACCATCCAAAAGAGGAAAGGTCTCCCGTCCTCTTCCTATTGGCAATTTGTGGCCGTCCACCACTGGGTGACCTCGCCCACGATACGCCCACATGCCGGCCGATCCCTTACGAGATTTGAGCAATGGCTGCTGACTAAAGATACAGACAAGCGGCTCTTGTCTGACATTTACACCTTCTTGACTACAACACCCATACTCCCCATGACTCCAGCAAGGCGTAGATGGGAGAGGGAATGCAAGTGGAGTTTCACAGATCAGGAATGGCGGGATGTCCTTCACCGAACACAGGTCACAGACCAGGCTACGAACACCAAAGAAATGTTTCTGAAAATAGCCCACTACATGTACTACACACCCGTACGGGTGGCCCAGTGGACGGCACTCGGCAATGGCCAGTGTTGGCGCCCGTGTGGACAGAAAGGTACACTTAATCACATATTATGGCATTGCCCAGGGATAGCCTCGTTTTGGCAATCCGTCCTCACTGCAATTGATGACATTTATAACACAGCCATTCCGTGTTTTCCAAGTTATGTATTGCTGGGCCTTCCCAATCCTCAAACATACCCACTCCGCACACCTAAGGGAAGAGCAATTACCCTGGTGCTGGGAGCTGGTACTGCTTTCCCACTGGGGTACTGCGACCATTCCCACACATAACGACTGGCTACCCAGGCTGTGGGCCCTTATGGGCATGGAAAAGCTGACTGCTGCAGTGACCGGCTCGCTGCCCCTCTTCGATAAAACTTGGGGACCATGTATACAGTACCTGTCGGACGAATTATGGGAGCTAACCTGCCCTTCCTACCTGCGCATTCTACGCCTTACAAACTCATCCCAGGACTCCCGCAAATCAGACTGACTGTTGAGGACTAGGTCCTTCTCACCCACATTGCACGACTTGAATCCGTACACCGAGCGGGGTACCTTCTGTGGTCAGTTTTAACTTTGAAGTGAGTTCCAAAAAGGTATGGTCTCAACTTCATCAGGTACCAGACCACAGCAAAGGCCTCCCTCTCAATGGCACTTTAACGCTGCTCCTAGGGTAGTAACCTCCTGCTAATAAAAGCAACAGGCTGGTCAAGACCATCATCATTTGTTAAGGACAGGACTGCTCCTTCCCCATGTTCAGAGGCATCTGTCTGCACAGTGAACTGCTTAGAGTAATCTGGAGCTTTAAAAACTGGTGCTGTGCACATTGCTTGCTTCAGGGTGTCAAAGGCCTTTTGACAGTCCACGGTCCAGTTAACTTTCTTGGGAATTTTCTTGTAGGTAAATTCTGTGAGGGGTGTCCCTATTGATCCATATCCCTTCACAAACCTCCTATAGTACCCAGTCAAGCCAAGGAATGCCCTGACTTGAGTCTGGGTTTTTGGAGCTACCCAGTCCAGAATAGTCTGGATCTTGGGTTGGAGTGGCTGAACTTGGCCTCCACCTACAGGTGTCCCAAGTAAACCACAGTAACCTGCCCTATCTGACATTTAGATGCCTTGATAGAGAGGCCTGCTGCTTGCAGGGCCTGCAAAACCTTCTTCAGGTGGACCAGGTGATCCTGCCAGCTGGAGCTAAAAACAGCAATATCATCAAGATAAGCTGCACTAAAGGACTCCCAAGCCAGCAAGGACTTGATTAATCAACCTTTGGAAGGTGGCAGGGGAATTCTTTAAGTGAAGGACATCACAGTAAACTGGTACTGCCCATCAGGTGTAGAGAATGCTGTTTTCTCTTTTGCTTCTGGTGCCATTCTTATTTGCCAGTACCCTGCTGTCAAGTCAAAGGTACTCAGGTATTTGGCAGCACCCAATTTGTCAATCAGCTCATTTGCCCTTGGGATGGGGTGAGCATCTGTCTTGGTGACAGAATTAAGCCCTCTGTAGTCAAACACAGAACCTCATCTCTCTTGTGCCATCTTTTGTGTGGGTACCAAGACCACTGGGCCAGCCCAGGGACTGTCCGAGTGCTCAATCACTCCCAACTCCAGCATCTTGTGGACTTACACTTTGATGCTTTCCTTTACTTGATCAGACTGTCTGAATATTTTATTTTTGACAGGCATGCTGTCTCCTGTGTCCACATCATGGGTACACAGGTGTGTCTGACCAGGGGTTAGGGAAAAGAGCTCAGCAAACTGCTGGAGGACATGCCTGCAGTCAGCCTGCTGTTGACCAGAGAGGGTGTCTGAATAGATCACTCCATCTACTGTGTCATCTTTAGGGTCAGTGGAGAGATCAGGGAGAGGTTCACTCTATGCTTCCTGGTCCTCATCGGTAACCATCAACATGTTTACATCTGCCCTGTCATGGAAGAGTTTTAGGCAGTTCTCATGGATCACCCTCTTGGGGGTCCTGCTAGTGCCTAGGTCCACCAAGTAGGTGACCTGACTCTTATTCTCTAGTACTGGGTAAGGGCCACTCCATTTGTCCTGGCGTGCCCTGGGAGCCACAGGCTCCAGAACCCAGACTTTCTGCCCTGGCTGAAACTCAACCATATCAGCCTTTTGGTCATACCTCATCTTCTGGAGTTGTTGGCTGGCCTCAAGTTTTTTACTTGCCTTTTCCATGTACTCGGCCATCCTTGAACGTAGGCCTAGTACATAGTCCACCACATCTTGTTTAGGCTCATGAAGAGGTCTCTCCCAGCCTTTTTTTTTCAAGAGCTAGTGGTCCCCTAACAGGATGGCCAAACAGAAGTTCAAAGGGGGAAGACCCTACTCCCTTCTGAGGCACCTCTCTGTAGGCGAAAAGCAGGCATGGCAAGAGGACATCCCATCTCCTTTTGAGTTTTTCTGGTAGCCCCATGATCATGCCCTTCAATGTCTTGTTAAACCTTTCACCAAGACCATTGGTTTGTGGATGATATGGTGGGGTGAATTTGTAAATCACCCCACATTCATGCCACACGTGTTTTAGGTACGCTGACATGAAGTTGGTACCTCTGTCAGAAACCTCCTCCTTAGGAAATCCCACTCTGGTAAAATTACCAATGAGTGCTTTGGCTACTGCAGGGGCAGTAGCGGATCTAAGGGGAATTGCCTCAGGGTACCTAGTAGCATGATCCACTACTACTAGGATATACTGATTCCCTGATGCTGTGGGAGGTTCAAGTGGACCCACTATATCCACTCCCACTCTTTCAAAGGCGAACCCCACCACTGGAAGTGGAATGAGGGGGGCCTTTGGATGGCCACCTGTCTTACCACTGGCTTGACAGGTGACACAGGAGGTAAAAAACTCCTTTACCTTCTGGGACATATTGGGCCAATAGAAATGGGTGACCAACCTCTCCCTTGTCTTGGTTTGTCCCAAATGCCCAGCAAGGGGAATATCATGTGCTAATGTTAGAATTAACTCCCTAAACGTCTGAGGAGCTACCACTCTCCTAGTGGCTCCAGGTTTGGGATCTCTTGCCTCAGTGTAAAGGAGTCTATCTTCCCAATAGACCCTGTTTGTTCCACTGACAATTCCCTTTTCTTGTTCAGCTGCTTGCTGTCTTAGGCCTTGAAGAGAGGAACAAGTTTCTTGCCCCTTACACAGCTGTTCCCTTGAGGGGCCCCTTGGGCCCAAGAGCTCAACCTGGTAAGGTTCTAGCTCCAGGGACTCAGTTCCCGCAGGGGATAGAACTTCTTACTGAGAAAATAGGTTATTTTTCTTTTTCTGTGCTGAAGCTGGTTTCCCGGTCTTCTTTCCTTTTCTCTTGGAAGGTTGGGCCATTATTCCAGACTCCAACACTCCTTTTTCACCCTGAGCTCTGCACTGTGCCCTAGTCTTGACACACACCAGTTCAGGGATACCCAGCATGGCTGCATGGGTCTTGAGTTCTACCTCAGCCCATGCTGAGGACTCCAGATCATTTCCAAGCAGTTATTCAACTGGTATAGCAGAAGAGACTACCACCTGTTTCAGGCCAGTGACCCCTCCCGCTCTAAAGTTACCATAGCCACGGGATGTACTTTAGTCTGACTGTCAGCATTTTTGACTGGATAAGTTTATCCAGTCAGGTATTGTCCCGGGGAAACCAGTGTGTGTGTCACCATAGTGACACTGGCACCTGTATCCCTCAGGGCTTCTACTCTAGTCCCATTAATTAAGAGCTGCTGCCTGTATTTTTGCATGTTAGGTGGCCAGGCAACTAGTGTGGCTAGGTCCACCCCACCCTCTGAGACTAATGTAGCGTCAGTGTGAACCCTCATTTGCTCTGGGCACACTGTTGATCCCACCTGGAGACTGGCTATTCCAGTGCTAACTGGAGTAGTAGTTGAAGTGGAACCTTTCTTGGGCCAGGCCTTGTCTCCAGTTTGGTGTCCATGCTGGCTACAGCTGCGACACCAGGCCTTTTTGGGATCAACGTTTTTACCCTTGTACCCAAATGAGGATTGGAAAGAGGCTCTGGACCTACCCTCCTGGGCAGGTTTTTGGGGCCCTGTAGAAGACTCTTTACTTTTTCCCTTGGATGTCTCAACACTCTTCCCCTGGGGAGGCTTTGTGACCCCTTTCTTTTGGTCACCCCCTGTGGAAGTCTTGGTCACCCTTGTCTTGACCCAGTGGTCTGCCTTCTTTCCCAATTAGTGGGGAGAAATTGGACCTAGGTCTACCAGATGCTGATTAAGTTTATCACTGAAATAATTACTTAAGAGATATTCTTTCATAAACAAGTTATACAGCCAATCATAATCATTTACACCACTACCATTAATCCAACCATCTAGTGTTTTGACTGAGAAGTCAACAAAATCAACCCAGGACTGGCTCGAGGATTTTTGAGCCCCCCTGAACCTAATCCTGTACTCCTCAGTTGAGAATCCAAAGCCCTCAATCAGGGTAGCCTTCATGAGGCCATAGGATTCAGCATCTTTACCAGAGAGTGTGAGGGGTCTATCCCTACACTTTCCAGTGAACATTTTCCAAAGGAGAGCACCCCAGTGAAATCTGTTTACTTTTCTAGTTGCACAAGCCCTCTCAAAAGCTGTGAACCATTTGGTGATATCATCACCATCTTCATATTTGGTTACAATCTATTTGGGGATTTTTAGCATGTCAGTACTTTCTCTGACCCTTTTTATGTTGCTGCCACCATTGATGGGAGCTAAACCCATCTCTTGTCTTTCCCTCTCTGCAGCTATGAGCTGTCTCTCCAAAGCCAATCTTTTGGCCATCCTGGCTAACAGGAGGTCATCTTCATTGAGGCATTTCCTTACAATACTAATGCTCTATTTGTGGTAGTGTGGTCGAGCAGGTAGGCTTCTCATAGGGTAGTGTTAAGCATTTGTTGTACACACACAAGCAGTGAAACCACACACTCAATGACTTAACTCCAGGCCAGTAGGTTTTTATATAGAAAAATATTCTTTTGTTAATTTATTTTTAGAACCACAAGATTCATTTAGCAGGTAATTACATTAAATGAAAGGTACTTTACACAGTAATACTTAGAATTTTGAATGGAATCAAAAATGTAAACAGTTTTCTTAAAAATGACAAAAAGCTATTTTAAAAATGGACACTGCAATTTTCAACAGTTCTTAGGGGAAGTGTGTAAAGTACATTTTTTGAGGTAAGTAACAAACTTACGGGTTCAGCCTTCGGGGCATAGGTAGCCCACCGTTGGGAGTTCAAGGCAACCCCAAACACCCAGCACCAGCGACACGGGGCTGGTCAGGTGCAGAGGTCAAACAGGAGCCAAAATAACATGGGCACCAATGGAAACAGGAGGTACTCCAGTTCGAGTCTGCTTGCAGGTAAGTACCCGCGTTGTTGGAGGGCATACAAGGGGGGGGGGGTTTGAAGGAGTACTGGAGGGGCCCCAAGTAGGCACAGAAACTACACCGTCAGTGGCACAGTGGCGGCCGGGTGCAATGTGCAAACAGGGCGTCGGATTCTCATTAGAACTCCATGGAGGGACCCGGGGGTCACTTAGGCGCTGCAGGCAGGGCACATGGGGGCTTCTCAGGCAAGCCACCGACTGGGCAAGGGTGAGGGCCGCCTTCTGGTTGTTGCTGCATCAGTGGTCGGTTTCTCTCGGGCTTGAGGGCTGCGGGTGCAGTGCTTCTCCAAGCGACGAATGTCTTCGTCCCGGGCAGTCGCGGTCAGGGGGGTCCTTGGGATTCCCTCTGCAGGTGTTGTTGTGGGGGTGTAGAGAGGTCAGCCCAGGGTGGGCACGTCGTCGGAATCACCTAGGGATCCTCTCTGGCTAGTTGATTTCTCTGGACACGGGCTGGGGACATCACGTGCAGAGTTGTGGGGACTCACGCTTCTGGAGTGAGGTGAGAGACCCTTTAAAAATGGTTTCTTGGTCTTCTTTTTGGACAGATTTGCGGTCCAATGGAGTTTCTTGGTCCTCAGTGATGCAGGGTGTCCCCTGGATGCTTTTCCGGGGTCGCTGGTCCTGCAAAACGTTGCTTCTTCTTTTGCAGCTGTTTGAAGCAGGAGACGGGCCGGTAGTGCTGGGGCCGACTCAGTTGTCTCCTCCTTCTCTTCTGTGCGGGGTTTGTCAGCTCAGCAGTCCTTCTTCTTTCTTGAGGTCATCAGGAAATTGAAGAGCTGGTTTCAGGATTGCCCCTAAATACTAAATTTAGGGGTGTGTTAGGGTCGTAGGGCAGTATCCAGTGGCTACTGTCCCTGAGGGTGGCTACTCCCTCCTTGTGCCCACTCCCTCTAGGGAGGGGGGCACTTCCCTATCCCTATTGGTCCTGATCCTCCGCTAAAGCAGAATGGAGGGGTGACCCAGAACCCAGGAAATCAGATTTCTGCAACCTACAACAAGAAGAAGGACTGCTGACCTGAAAGCCCTGCAGAGACGACAACTGATTAGGCTCCAGACCTACCGGCCTGTCTCCAGACTCAAAGAACCTGCACAGCAACGCATCCGACAGGGACTAGCGACCTCTGAAGTCTCAAAGGACTGCCCTGGGGGGGCACAAGTAGGCACACAAAACACACCCTCAGCAACACAGGGGCGGCCGGGTGCAGTATGCAAAGCAGGCATCGGGTTTTGTATAGAAATCAATGGAGGGACCCGGGGGGTCACTCTAGCGGTGCAGGCAGGGCAAAGGGGTGCTTCTCGGGCTAGCCACCATCTGGGATAGGCAGAGGGTCGCCTGATTGTCACTCCTGCACTGAAGTTCGGTTCCTTCTGGTCCTTGGGGCTGCGGGTGCAGGGCTTGGTCCAGGCGTCAGGTTCCTAGTTACAGGCAGTCGTGGTCAGGGGAGCCTCTGGATTCTCTCTGCATGTGTTGCTAGGGGGGGTCGTCTCGGGTTACTCACTAGGTCGCAGTCACCTGGGAGTCCTCCCTGTAGTGTTGGTTCTCAGGAGCTCAAAGTGGGGGCGTCAAGTGCAGAGGGTGAAGTCTCACGCTTCCGGCGGGAAGAGTGAGTTCTTTGAAAGTTGCTTCTTTGTTGCAAACATTTTGCTGTGGGTGAACAGTGCTGCTGTTCTCAGGAATTTCTTGGTCCTTTGGGTTTAAGGGGAGTCCTCTTAGGCTTCAGAAGTCGCTGGTCCCTGTCGGATGCGTCGGTGTTGCAGTTTTCTTCGAGTCAGGAGACAGGCCGATAGGGCTGGGGCCAAAGCAGTTGTCATCTTCGTCTCTGCAGGGCCTTCACGTCAGCAGTCCTTCTTCTTGGTTCAGGTTGGGGGAATCTGAGTTCCTGGGTTCTGGGGTGCCCCTAAATACTGAATTTAGGGGGGTGTTTAGGTCAGGAGGGCAGTAGCCAATGGCTACTGTCCTGGAGGGTGGCTACACCCTCTTTGTGCCTCCTCCCTGAGGGGGGGGGTGGGGGGAGGCACATCCCTAATCCGATTGGGGGAATCCTCCATACTTAAGATGGAGGATTTCTAAAGGCAGGGGTTACCTCAGCTCAGGACACCTTAGGGGCTGTCCTGACTCGTGGGTGACTCCTCCTGTTTTTTTCTAATTATTTCCTCCAGCCTTGCCGCCAAAAGTGGGGGCATTGGCCGGAGGGGCGGGCATCTCCACTAGCTGGGATGTCCTGTGGTGCTGTAACAAAAGGCATGAGCCTTTGAGGCTCACCGCCAGGTGTTACAGTTCCTGCAGGGGGAAGTGAGAAGCACCTCCACCCAGTACAGGCTTTGTTTCTGGCCACAGAGTGACATAGGCACTCTATCCATGTGACCAGTAACTCATCTGGTTGTGGCAGGCTGGCAGAAACTGGTCAGCCTAACACTAGAAGTCGGATTGGTATTCAGGGGGAATCTCTAAGATGCCCTCTGGGTGCATTTTACGATAAATTCCACACTGGCATCAGTGTGCATTTATTGTGCTGAGGAATTTGATACCAAACTTCCCAGATTTCAGTGTAGCCATTATGGAACTGCGGAGTTCGTGTTTGACAAACTCCCAGACCATATACTCTAATGGCTACCCTGCACTTACAATGTCTAAGGTTTTGCTTAGACACTGTAGGGGCATAGTGCTCATGCACATATGCCCTCACCTGTGGTATAGTGCACCCTGCTAACGGCAGTAAGGCCTGCTAGAGGGATGACTTACCTATGCCAAAGGCAGTGTGAGGTTGACATGGCACTATGAGGGTAGTGCCATGTTGACTTAGTCATTTTCTCCCCACCAGCACACACCAGCTGTGAGGCAGTGTGCATGTGCTGAGTTAGGGGTCCCAAGGGTGGCATACGACATGCTGCAGCCCTTAGAGACCTTCCCTGGCATCAGGCCCTTGGTACCAGGGGTACCATTTACAAGGGACTTATCTAAGTGCCAGGGCTGTGCCAATTGTGGAAGCAAAGGTACAGTTCAGGGAAAGAACACTAGTGCTGGGGCCTGGTTAGCAGGGTCCCAGCACACTTCAGTCATAACTGGCATCAGCAAAGGCAAAAAGTCATGGATTAACCATGCCAAGGAGGCATTTCCTTAAACCTCCGATAAGCCTACTGCTCGACCACACTACCACGAGCATTCAAATGATCTAATTTTGCCACTATCAACCTCTAAGGGAAACCCTTGGATTCTGTGCACACTATCTCTCATTTTGAGATAGTATATACAGAGCCAACTTCCTACAAGCACCCACCCCATATGGTCCGAAACCCATCTGGAAGTGGCAGGCTGGGATAGACCAGTCAGTCCTACACTACCAGGCTGGCTAACATACAGTGGGCATCTCTAAGATGCCCTCTGTGTGCATTTTTCAATAAATCCCACACTGGCACCAATGTGGATTTATTGTGCTGAGAAGTTTGATACCAAACTTCCCAGTATTCAGTGTATCCATTATGGTGCTGTGGAGTTCCTAATGACGAACCCCCAGACCATATATTCAGTATGGCTACCCGGCACTTACAATGTCTAAGAATTGAATTAGGCACTGTAGGGGCATAGTTCTCATGCATCTATGCCCTCACCTGTGGTATAGTGCTCCCTGCCTTTAGGTTGTAAGGCCTGCTAGAGGGGTAACCTACCTATGCCACAGGCAGTGGTTGGTGGGCATGGCACCCTGAGGGGAGTGCCATGTCGACTTTGTCTTTTCTCCCCACTAGCACACACAAGCTGCAAGGCAGTGTGCATGTACAAAGTGAAGGGTCCCTGAGGGTGGCCTAATACATGCTGCAGCCTTAAGGGACCTTCTCTGGCCACAGTGCCCTTGGTACCAGGGGTACCTTTTACACAGGACTTAACTGAGTGCCTGGGGCTGTGCCATTGTGGAAACAAAGGTACAGTTTTAGGGAAAGAACGCTGGTGTTGGGGCCTGGTTAGCAAGATCCCAGCACACTTCCAATCAAAGCTGGCATCACCACTAGGCAAAAAGAGGGGGGTGACCATGCCCATTGTGGCATTTTCCTACAGCACATGTTCATTAACGCCGATGTACAATCTTTAAATCTGATAAAGACTTGTAGATGCAGATTCCTTTTGACATTTGTGGACCCCCAATTGACCATTACTGGAATCCGGGGACCCCACTGAATCATCATTGGAATCCTGGGACCCCCTAATGAGTCATTTTTTTAAAGCTGCAGACCTAATTCGTGATTATTATTTAATTTTGTAAGCAGTCGCGGACTCCCTGAGTAGGCTTCGCGGACCCCAGGTTGGGAACCACTGCCTTAGAATTATTCCCAAGCATCATACTGGATCCGTAAAAGTTTTGTGAGCAGTATCCTTGTACACTGGAAGTGACATGCACAGGGTGAATATAGATGCCACCCCAGTGCGCTGACTTCAGTTCTTTTCTGTCCACACTAGTCAGTGTAGATCTGGAGAAGAGCTACCCCCAGTCTTTTTGACTGACCTTTTTTCAACTTTTTATTGTTTTTTTTTCTCTAGAGTTTGTCTCCTGGATGTGAGCTAGGAAAGATGGTTTCAAACCCTATGGTGCTTGTGCTGGACCCACATGTGATATGCGTCTGGTGTGTAATCACCATGGCAAGACATGTGTCAGTTGCCTTGAACCCTAGGCCTTGAGATAGCGGTCCCTCAAGCTCCTCGCCGCTGCTACGCTTAAGATCTTAGTCCAGGGGAAGCTCCTGAGATCAGTTGGAGAGCCACTCCTAGTGGTAGTCGTCACAGACAAAAATCGGGTAAGTCTCACAGATACAGGAAGAGCAAGAAGTTTAAGACATGTTTGACTTTGTCACATCCGTTGAAGTCATCTGACAAGACAAGGGAGCGTTGGTGCTTGAGGCCTAGCTTCTCGGTGGAGCCATGCCTCCCAGACTTTCCAAGAGCCAGAGTGACTTCCCCGCCTCCAGTTATACAAATTTGATGAGGTCATGCGCCTCAATTTTGTGTGGCCTGTCCGCACTGGATCAGGAGGGGCTGCTAATGGTCTCCCACTGGCTGGTTTGCCCTGTCGCCAGTCCAGCCCCCTTGGATCTCCCTGTATCTCCCTTGTAGAGTGGTATGGCATATACCCAGGCCCTGTAAATTAAAGGCTACCAGTGGGCCTGTGGCACTTAATGACCCACCCACCTAAGTAGCACACTAAGGGGGTCATTCTGACCCTGGCGGCCGGTGACCGCCAGGGTCACCGACCACGGGAGCACCGCCAACAGGCTGGCGGTGCTCCCTCGAGCATTCTGACCGCGGCGGTTCAGCCGCGGTCAGAAACGGAAAGTCGGCGGTCTCCCGCCGACTTTCCGCTGCTCGGGTGAATCCTCCATGGCTGCGGAGCACGCTCCGCAGCCATGGGGATTCTGACACCCCCGGAACAGGATGGCGGTAGGGGGTGCCGCGCCGCGCCCATAAGAGGGCCCCACAAAGTATTTCAGTGTCTGCAAAGCAGACACTGAAATACGCGATGGGTGCAACAGCACCCGTCGCACCTTCCCACTACGCCGGCTCCATTCGGAGCCGGCGTCCTCGTGGGAAGGTAGATTTGCCCTGGGCTGGCGGGCGGCCTTTTGGCGGCCGCCCGCCAGCCCAGGGCAAATCTCAAAATACCCTCCGCGGTCTTGCGACCGCGGAGCAGTATTTTGTCGGGGGTAGACAGTCTCGGAATCACCCCCTAAATCTTGTCCCAGGTCTGGCATTGCAGCCTAAATGCAGTGTTCCACTTTCATGTCGACCTGGCATTTAAAACCCCTTGCTAAGACTTAAACTCTCCTTTATTACATATGTCACCCCTAAGGTAGGCCTTGGGTTGCCCACAGGGCAGGGTGCTGCATAACTAGAAGATAGGACATGTACTTTTAAGTTTTACTTGTCCTGTTAGTGAAAAACCTCCCAAATTTGTTTTCCACCACTGCTAGGCCTACCCCTCCCATATGATAACATTGGGGATTCCTGGGGGACGTGGTCTGGCCACGAGAATGGTGGCTGCCTGAATGCTGGGCTCTGTGGCAGGAGACAACATAGGGGGAGGCTGAGGGGTCAGCAGGACATCGGGAAACCCTTGTACCTCACCCCCATGCCCCCCTGACCGCTGAGGGCCTGGACTGCTGCCAGGAGCCCCACTGTTAGGGCAGTGATATTCCCTTCACGTCCGCGGCGCATGGTCCTGGAAGAAGCCGCGGACCGGATTTGGAAGTGGGTGAGGCCTCGACAGAGAGTGGTGGGGGCCCGACGGGAGCACCGAGCATGACCGCAGCACTATGCAAGGTGAAGGGGTCCGCAGTCCACATATAGGGCAGAGACTGCAGACCCGAACACAGCATGAGGAGAGCAGTGCATCGGCGGAGTGCAAACCGGACCCAGGAGAGGGGGTCCCGTGCGCATCCGCTGAATCAACCAGGGTGGCGGCAGTACTAGGAGTGGTGGAGAAGGCAGCTTCTGCGGGAGTGATTAAGGAGCCAGCAGCACCTTGTGGGCATGCAGCATTGACCAGTGCGAGGAGCCCCGGGTGCCTAGTCCCAGCGCAGGTGGAGTCTGCGGCCTACAACACGGGAAACAGCCACGGGCTCGCTTAGAGTGACCACAGCGGCTCGCAGCAGGGATGTGGGGGGGAGGCCCCCGCTGGCAGCTACCACAACATCCAAGTGGAAGGGAGAGATCACGGCTGGCAGCACAGAGGATAGACGTGGGCTTATCTTACCTCCACACCACAGGGAGATTGGGCCCTCATTATACCCCCAATTGCAGATAACCTGAGCCTCAATGCCTAAGGCACTCCTGGGGGCACACATAACTGGAGTCACAGTGAGGAGATCTCCAGCGTGCTTGTGATACTTACAGGACACTGGGAAATTGGTGGAGCCTTTGACTTTTCTAATAAGGTGAGGCCGCAAGCCAGACCCCTCTTCTCTGTCTCCACCGGATAGACCACCACGGGCAGAGTCCCCAGCACCTGGGGAGTGATGCAGCCTCTATGGACCAGGTAGGGCTCTCTGCCCTTCGCTAAACCTTGCCACGGCCAGTGTTACTTGGGGTGCTGCAGTGATTCCCCCGTTCCCCCAATCATCTTATCACCCCAGTCAATGTGAACCGCAGCGGATAACGGATCATTGCACCGACCACACAGGATCTACTTCGCCAGGGCCCTGGGCCAACCAGGGGCCCACGGGGTACTCCACGGCCAGTCTTAATGGCCTAGTTGACAGCTGAGCGGCGGAAGATAGTGCTGACCTGTATAGGTCTCCGAGAGAGTCAAAGGTACTAGCCCTCATCCCGCGATCAACTCTCTATGTATGGCTTATGGAAGGATAGTCTCCTCACCCTGCTCCTGAGGCCATTATGGACATTCTCCGCGCCGCATACCTGAGCCTCAACTCCGATGGGACACCTTTTCCAGCCATTTAGAGTCTGGGCACGTGCGACAAAGCGGAGCAACAAGACACTGCAGCAGGGGTAAAACAGGGTCGCACCCTCAGACCCTAGAATATTCCTGTAATAGAGGCTGTGACCCCTGCGACTCTGGTCGACCAGTTCTATGTTCTGGTGATCTTAGTGGAGGTTTTACTTTTCCCTCCCCAAGGAAATGTCTCCTGGCAAGGCACCTGGCAAATCTACGCACCAACTGCTCTTCTCGGAAGCTGTTTCGCAAACACGACCAAAGTCTTCGTCCCCCTCCACTGCCAACAATATCTCCATGGTTGCCCCAGACATTCCCCATCCCGACACGCAATGGCGGTGTACACTGCAGGAAATCTCCACCGTCGGCCGCCACCTGGACACAATGGACTCTAAGATCACTGACCACTCCCCTGACTCCAAGTCGATTCGAGCAGACATAGCTTGCTTCCAGGTTAAAATTACAGACTTGAATCATCGTCTGCATACTGTCGAAACCAAGGTGGCAGCCTTCCCAGGCAACAAACCGGAACTGCAGTACCTCTGCAACAAACTCACAGATCTAGAGGACCAGATCCGCAGAGACAATGTCCACTCTTTTGGTTTGAGGGAGAAAACGGAGGGGATTGATATGAGGGCTTTCCTTTGAGATTTAATTCCTGTCCTCATAGGCTTCACTTTCTCTTCCATCGTGGAATTCCAATGAGCCCATAGGATAGGCCCCCCCCACCACCAACCATAAAGCGGAAAGACCCCGATCCATCACTGCATGAGTTCCACACCATGAACAGGTCCGTCAACTGTTGACGTCTGCAAGGGTACATGGATCTTATCTGCATGACGGCCAGGAGATTCGTACGGCTGCGGACTTCTCAGAAGAGACGAATGAGAAAGGAAATGCGTTCTTCGCACTCAGGCCCCAACTGCACCTTTTGAATATAATATTTGGTCTCTTTGAGCCGGCCAGAATGTGGGTAAACATAGATGACAAATCCAGGGATTTCTTTGAACCTGCCGATCTGCATTCTTTCTTAGTTGGCATTTCCACCCAACCCATGGATCAGACCTCCGAGACTGCCCCGATAAGCCACCCTCTTGCCGTGCAACTCTCCTCTACACGCTGGGGCTGAACCTAGGGCCTTCCGCAGCTACCCTGAGACACACAAAAAGGGAAGATTCTTGGGCTGCTCACCGAGATCCCCAGATGGTAGAAATGTGGCTCTTCAAGCAGTGGCGGAAATCACCCAGGGTCTCCCCAGGGACAGGGACAAATCGCAGTCCCCTTTGAAACCCACCTCGCCTGCTGATTAATAGATGGCCTGGACTAAAGCGGGAACTTCTACTATCCATTACCGAGGCACCTGCCTGGTCATGGCTAGAGTGCTAAGTACCACATATGTTTCGTTATGCTATTGTTGTTGTACACTTTACTATGTCTGCTCTTGTTCTCATTGTTGCTGTTGTTATCATTGCTCTAACCATGTCATATGTTAGGATGCAGTCGTCTCCTCGTCCTCCCCCATGGCCCCATCTCTTCAACTCCCGGACCTGGCATCTCATGATCATCCCAGGCTCGCCATATCATTTGTGCATCCTCACTTCTCATCATTGCAGCATTGCCGTCCGTCTCTGAGGACTTCTGTATATATGCTCGCCGCATAGTGAGTACGTTACAATACCCTCTTTCCTCGTCCAGGCCAGATGTGTCCTATGTCCTTATCGTCCAGCCATAACGGCGTCTGTGCAAACCTCAGGACGCTTCCCACTGGCCCCTCCCGACCACCTCCCCCTGTCATGAGAAACTCGTGTCCTAGTTTCTGCCCTGTGGGCCTTCTGCCTCCCCCTCTGTTTTTCATAGGTTCTGACCCGCGGTATACAGAGTTAGGCTCACACAAGATTCCCTCTCAATCCTATCACGATCCCAACATACATGCTAATTACTCCCTCTGAGCCTCACCCCCTCCCTCAACTTTCTTCTTTTCCCTCACTCCTCTTCCTTGCTTGGTTTCACGCTATTGGGTGCGAACACGGTTCCCACACATCTACTCCCCCCACCGCCTGTTCTTTCTATTTGCCTACCACCTCGACATAGCGCGTATGGCCACGCTTCACTCCACAGATCCGGTCAGCTTTGGTTATGGGGACAGCTCTCCCGTTTAAGATAATATCATGGAATGTACATGGTCTCCCACATTATATTAAACTGAAAAAAGTCCTATCTTACCTACAAACTAAGTGTGCGGATATTGCCCTATTGCAAGAAACACATCTGTCTTCCTCAGAATCTGAAAAACTATGCCGGGAATGGGTAGGCGAGTACTTTATAGCGGCAGTTCACCATCCTCATCAGGAGGCTCCGGCCCTGCCTGCAAATGAGAGCAAATGCAGGGTCGCAATTCTTCTTTGCCGTTCTTTACAATTCAAGGTGATCAGGTCATGAACCAACACTGAGAGTTGCTACATCCTCACCACGATGGACTCTGTGTAGGGTCTGTGTATGCCCCCCACAGGTTCTAAGCATTCATTTCTTCTACACCTTAACCGTCTCCTCACAGAGATCGAAGCCTTTCACTACTTATTGGGAGGTGACTGGAACTTGGTTTGTGACGCAGTTATGGATAGAACGGTCGGGTTG
Organism: Pleurodeles waltl; assembly: GCF_031143425.1. NCBI lineage: Eukaryota > Metazoa > Chordata > Amphibia > Caudata > Salamandridae > Pleurodeles > Pleurodeles waltl. Next base: position 857,638,638 of record NC_090444.1, on the reverse strand, counting down.
GCTATCGGGAACAATGCAGACGGAGCCTTGTGGGGTGATGTCCTGGAGGATCATGGGCTAGTGGACCACTGACGCCTCTCGCACCCGCTAGACCAAAAGTACACCTTTATCTCCCTGGACCACGGGACGCAGTCCCGATTGGACTACTACCTGATCTCTTAGAAGTTGATCCGCATGGTCAGGGGCTCCCGGATTCAGGAAGCCGCATTAATCAATCATGCCCCAGTGCTTTTAGCACTAGAATTGGGCCTTATCTTCCCAGGCCATAAGCCATGGCGTCTGAATGTATCGCAATATCATACACTGTGATCACATTTCTACCTATATAAAGGACAACAAAGGCTCTGTCTCCTCCCCTCAGGTTTTATGGGCTGCGGCAAAGGCAACAATCAGAGGACAACTTATGAAAGATTCTGCTCTTGCTAATGCCCAGAGACGTGCTCGTTGCCTGGAACTGGATGGACTAATAGTAGAAAACACTTGCAAATACACCAAGAGCCCCTCCCCGGCAGGACACTGTTGCCTAGAAAAGGCGAAAATGGAGCTTAACGCCCTCTACACCTTTCAGGCAGAGTACGCACTTCAAAGGTTGAAGGGCAGACATTATGAAGAAGGTGAAAAGGTAGGTTGATTACTAGCTACCCAAGAGGCAGCGTTGGCCATCCCTGCTGTACGTGATACCGATAGTGAGCTCCTCATGCACCCACAGGACATAGCCAGTGCATTTGGGCGTTTCTATCGGACCTTATATGCTCCTGAAACGGAGGTGGATCACATCCGTATAGCTGCGTTCTTTGTGGAAGCTCATATACCCAGTCTCATGGAAGAGGGCAGGGCCCTACTAGAGGAGGTGATTAGCAGGGAAGAGATCCTGCAGGCCATCTCCAATCTACCCTACCATAAGGCCCCTGGGGAGGATGGTTTTCCAGTGGAATTTTACAAAGGGACAGGATCGGAAATGGTAGACTCCCTATAAGAAGCATTTCGGGCGCTGAAAGGACAGGCTCTTTGAATCCTCTTTTCAATAGGGCTTCCATAGTAGTCCTACCGAAGCCAGGGAAGGATCCCTTACTGTGTGGCAGCTACCGCCCTGTTTCCCTCCTCAATGGGGATGTCAAGATACTAGCTAGCGTCTTGGCGACCCGGCTCAAAAAGTTCATTCCGTCCCTTATCCATCACACACAGGCGGGATTTGTACTCAGGCGATCATCTAGAAACCATCTTAGCACCTTAGCGCACACGCTTAGGGCTACTAGTGGCTCCAGGAAAGAGGCTGTAGGTTTCTCCCTTGACGCTGAGAAAGCCTTTGATAGCATAAAATGGTGGTACCTCTTCGAAACCTTAAACTGTTTCGGACTGGGGGATAGCTTTATTAAAAAAGTCAGATGGTTGTATGACTCACAGCACAGGTGAATTGCGGGGGATTTCTCGCTGATTAGATCCCCGTTGACCGAGGGATGAGGCAGGACTGCCCTCTGTGACCACTGCTCTTCCTACTAGAGGTAGGACCATTATCAGCGCATGTACGCAGATCCCCTTTCCATAACTGGCGTTCCCATCCCAGGGGGCCACTCCGTGATTTATCTTTATGCTAATGACATTTTAATTATGCTTGCAGACCTTGACCCCTCCCTCCCAGCATTACAGGCAAAACTGACAGAATTTGAGGCACTCTCTGGCTATAAAATCAACTGGGACAAAAGTGAATCCTTACCTCTCTCCCCAGTGATTACAAGAATAGCTATGATGGACTTCCCCATCTCATGGAAGCAATCATGACTCAAATACCTAGGAATTCCTATCAACAGGGACTTGGACCAGATGGTGCTGGATAATTTAGAAACCCTGTTAGCTCGCACGCAGAGAGACTTTGAATAATGGTCCCAACTGGGTCTCTTTCCTTGGGGGAAGGTACAGGCCGTCCGTATGGTTACTTTACCACGGTACGTGTATGTCCTCAGGATGTCACCTCTGCCAGTAGCTTTGCCGATGCTCAGGAAAGTGGATGCCTGCATATGTAAATTTGTGTGGGGTACAATGCAACCACGGCTTTCTAAAGCTATCAGCTGTCCTTCCTACTCCCAGGTACACCTGATCCACCCCTATGGGTGCGATCGGAACGCACACTCACGTGTATGCCCAGAAGCCTGGTTGTGCTTTATGGCATTAGAACATCTTCATCCCCGTCCGCGCACCCAGTGTTACAGGCCATGCTCCATTCCTGGTGCAGGGTTCACTGCCTTCTAGGGGTGGACCCTCGGGTCCACACTCATGAGTCACTATGGTGCAACACAGGCTTATTGATTGGGGAGGCGGTTACTTTGGAGGGCTGGCGGGCTAAGGGCATTCTGACTATCGATCAGCTGCTCGCAGAAGGGACGCTGAAGTCGTTCAAGACACTGCAGAATGAATATGGGGTCCCTAATCACTATCTCTGGCAACACCAACAATAACAGATTGTCTTCGTGACCGTATGGGGCCATACCCATGGACGCTACACCACTCGCTGGTGCTCGATTGTTTATGTACCTGGGGCTCCTCCCCTGAAGTGATGTCGGGCCTGTACAAATTACTGAACCAATACTAATTCTCCATCACCCTCCTAATTTCCCTCGAGGCTAAATGGCAAACCTGTTTGCGGGTAGAATATGATATGGATCACTGGACTTCTCTTCTGGAGGCGCGGGAACAAGCCGTTTGTGAAGCACTAATGAAATTTAGCTCTTTAAAACTCTGCCCGACTGGTACTGGATGCCCCAGAAACTTAGATCAGCAGGACTTTTACCCCATGGGCAACGCTGGTGCTGTACGCACTCACGTTTTGACCTACTCCACATACTATGTGTAGGAGATTGGGTCTGTATATACTATCTCAAAGTGAGAGATAGTGTGCATAGAGTCCAAGGGTTCCCCTTAGAAGTTGATAGTGGCAATAATAGATAATACTAATGCTCTATTTTGTGGTAGTGTGGTCAAGCAGTAGGCTTATCAGAGGGTAGTGTTAAGCATTTGTTGTACACACACAGGCAATAAATGAGGAACACACACTGAAAGACTTACTCCAGGCCAATAGCTTTTTATATTGGAAAATATATTTTCTTAGTTTATTTTAAGAACCACAGGTTCAAGATTTACAGTTAATACTTTAAATGTAAGGTACTTCACTTAGATACTTTAGGAACTTTGAATGAAAACAATATCATGTACAGTCGTTGTAAAAATGGCAATAAGATATTTTGAAAGTGGACACAGTGCAAAAATCAACAGTTCCTGGGGGAGGTAAGTAAAGGTTAGATTAGGAGGTAAGTAGAACACTTACAAGTCTCAGTCCTGGGGCATAGGCAGCCCACCGTTGGGGGTTCAAGGCAACCCCAAGGTTACCACACCAGCAGCTCAGGGGCGGTCACGTGCAGAGGTCAAAGGGGTGCCCAAAACACATAGGCGCCTATGGAGAATAGGGGTGCTCTGGTTCCAGTCTGCCAGCAGGTATGTACCTGCGTCCTCTGGGAGCAGACCAGGGGGGTTTTGTAGAGCACTGGGGGGGCGGGGGGGGGGGAACACAAATAGGCACACAAAACACACCTTCAGCGGCACAGGGGCGGCCGGGTGCAGTGTGCAAAGCAGGCGTCGGGTTTTGTATAGGTTTCAATGGAGGGACCCGGGGGTCACTCTAGAGGTGCAGGCAGGCACAGGGGGCCTTCTCGGGACAGCCACCACCTGGGAAAGGCAGAGGGTCGCCTGGGGGTCACTCCTGCGTCCAAGTTCGGTTCCTTCAGGTCCTGGGGGCTGCGGGTGCAGTTTGGTTCCAGGTGTCGGGTCCCTCGTTACAGGCAGTCGGGGTCAGGGGTAGCCTCTGGATTCTCTCTGCAGGCGTCGCTGTGGGGGCTCAGGGCAGTCGTCTCTGGTTACTCACGGGCTCACTATCACTGTGTAGTCCTCCCTGAGGTTTTGGTTTTTTGCAGGTCGAGCTGGAGGCGTCTGGTGCAGAGTGCAGAGTCTCACGCTTCCGGCTGGGAAACGTGAAGTCCTTGGAAGTTGCTTCTTTGTTGCAAAGAAGTAGCTGGTTTTGAACAGGGCAGCTGTTCACAGGAGTTTCTTGGTTCTGTAGTCCAGGTCCTCTGAGGCTTCAGAGGTCGCTGGTCCCTGTCGGATGCGTCACTGGAGCAGGTTTTCGAAGTTGGAGACAGGCCGGTAGGGCTGGGGCCAAAGCAGTTGTCGTCTTCCTCCTTCTCTGCAGGCTTGTAGGTCAGCGGTCCTTCTTGTTTCTTCAGGTTGCAGAAATCTGATTTCCTGGGATCTCGGGAGCCCCTAAATACTGAATTTAGGGGTGTGTTTAGGTCTGAGAGGGCAGTAGCCAATTGCTACTGTCCTTGAGAGTGACTACACCCTCTTTGTGCCTTCTCCCTGTGGGGAGGGAGGCACATCCCTAATCCTATTGGGGGAATCCTCCAAACTCAAGATGGAGGATTTCTCTAGGCAGGGGTCACCTCAGCTCAGGACACCTTAGGGACTGTCCTGACTGGTGGGTGACTCCTCCTTGTTTTTCTCATTATCTCCTCCAGCCTTGCCGCCAAAAGTGGGGGCAGTGGCCGGGGGGAGCGGGCATCTCCACTAGCTGGGATGCCCTGGAGCGCTGCTACAAAAGGGGTGAGCCTTTGAGGCTCACCACCAGGTGTTACAGTTCCTGCAGGGGGAGGTGAGAAGCACCTGCACACAGTACAGGCTTTGTTACTGGCCACAGAGTGACAAGGGCACTCTCCCCATGTGGCCAGCAACATGTCTGGTGTGTGGCAGAAACTGGTCAGCCTACACTAGAAGTCAGGTAGGTATTCAGGGGGCATCTCTAAGATGCCCTCTGGGTGCATGTTACAATAAATTGCACACTGGCATCAGTGTGCATTTATTGTGCTGAGAAGTTTGATACCAAACTTCCCAGGTTTCAGTGTAGCCATTATGGAACTGTGGAGTTCATGTTTGACAAACTCCCAGACTTATACTCTTATGGCTACCCTGCACTTACAATGTCTAAGGTTTTGCTTAGACACTGTAGGGGCATAGTGCTCATGCCCATATGCCCTCACCTGTGGTATAGTGCACCCTTCCTTAGGGCTGTAAGGCCTGCTAGAGGAATCTCTTACCTATGCCACAGGCAGTGTGAGGTTGGCATGGCACTCTGAGGGGAGTGCCATGTTGACTTAGTCATTTTCTCCCCACCAGCACACACAAGCTGTGAGACAGTGTGCATGTGAGGGGTTCCTAGTGTGGCATAAGACATGCTACAGCCCTTAGAGACCTTCCCTGGCATCAGGGCCCTTGGTACCAGGGGTACCAGTTACAAGGGACTTACCTAAGGTCCAGGGTTGGGCCAATTGTGGAGACAAAGGTACAGTTTAGGGAAAGAACACTGGTGCTGGGGCCTGGTTAGCAGGGTCCCAGCACACTTTTAAATCATAACTTAGCACCAGCAAAGGCAAAAAGTTAGGGGGTAACCATGCCAAGGCGGCATTTCCTTACAGGTAAGAAAAGGTTAGTTTGTCAGGTAAGTAAAGCACTTATAAGTTCAGTCCCCGGGGCATAGGTAGCCCACCGTTAGGGGTTCAAGTCAACCCCAAACACCCAGCACCAGCAACACAGGGCCTGTCAGGTACAGAGGTCAAAGCGGGTCCCAAATAACATAGGCGCCTATAGAGACTAGGGGTGCTCTGGTTTCAGTCCGCTAGCAGGTAAGTACCTGCATCCTCGGGGAGCAGACCAGAGGGGTTTTGTAGAGCACTGGGGGGGTCTCAAATAGGCACACAAAATACACCCTCAGCGGCACAGGGGCGGCCGGGTGCAGTTTGCAAAGTAGGTGTTGGGTTTTTTATTGGTTTCAGTGAAGGGACCTGGGGGTCACTCTGGCGATGTAGGCAGGGCACTGGGGCTTCTCGGGCCAGCCACCAACTGGACAAATATGAAGGCCGTCTGCTAGTCACTCCTACACCAGTAGTTTGTTCCTCTCGGGCCTGGGGGCTGCAGGTGCAGTGCTTCTTCCAGGCGTTTGGTTCTTTGTTACCAGCCAGTCGCAGTCAGGGGGATCCTCTGGATTCTCTCTGCAGGTGTCACTGTGGGTGTGCAGGGAGGTCGTCTCAGGGTGGACACGCTGTGGGAGTCGCCTGGGGGTCCTCGCCGCAATGTTGGTTTCTCTCGACGTGGGCCGGGGGCAGCTGGTGCAGAGTGTTGGGGACTCACGCTTCAGGAGTGAGGTGAGAGTCCCTTTAAAGATGGGTTCTTCTTGTTGCTTTGGGCAGTCCTCTGAGTCGGCAGAGGTCGCTGGTCCCGCTGGATGCGTCGCTGTTGCTCGTTCTTTGAATCTGGAGACAGACTGCTAGGGCTGGGGCCAAAGCAGTTGTCTCCGTCTTTTCTGCGGGGTTTTCAGGTCAGCAGTCCTCCTTGTTCAGGTCGTCAGGAGTCCGTTTTCCTGGGATTGGTTCATGGTCGCCCTCAAATACTACATTTAGGGGTGTGTTTAGTGCTGGAGGGCAGTAGCCAATGGCTACTATCTCTGAGGGTGGCTACACCCTCCTTGTGCCTCCTCCCTTTGGGGAGAGGGGCACATCCCTAATCCTATTGGGCTAAATCCTCCAACACAAGATGGAGGATTTTCTAAGGAAGGGGTCACCTCAGCTCAGGACACCTTAGGGGCTGTCCTGGCTGGAGGGTGACTCCTCCTTGTTTTCTCATTATCTCCTCCAGATTTGCGACCAGAACTGAGGGCTGTGTCTGGGAGGCAGGCATCCCCACTAGCAGGAGTGCCCTGGGGCGTTGTAACACCAGGCTTGAGCCTTTGAGGCTCACCGCCTTGTGTTACAGTTCTTGTAGGGGGAGGTGTTAAGCACCTCCATCCAGGACAGGCTTTGTTCCTGGTCACAGAGTGCAAAAAGGCACTCACCCTATGTGGCCAGAAACTAGTCTGGAAGTGGCAGGCTGGCAGAGACCGGTCAACGTAGCACTTGCGGTTGGGCTGGCATGCAGGGGGCATCTCTAAAATGCCCTCTGAGTTTATTTCCCAATAAATCTCACACTGGCATCAGTGTGGATTTATTGTGATGAGAAGTTTGATAACAAACTTCCCAGTATTCAGTGTAGCCATTATGGAACTGTGGAGTTCGTGTTTGACAAACTCCCAGACCATATACTCTTTATGGCTACCCTGCACTTAAAATGTCTAAGAATTGGCTTAGACACTCTAGGGGCATAGTGCTCATGCAGCTATGCCCTCACCTGTGGTATAGTGCACCCTGCCTTAGGGCTGTAAGGCCTGCTAGAGGGGTGGCCTACCTATGCCACAGGCAGTATTTTGTGGGCATGGCACCCTGAGGGGAGGGTCCAAGTCGTCTTAGTCTTTTTCCCCCCACCAGCACACGCAAGCTGTGAGGCAGTGTGCATGTGCTGAGTGAGGGGTCCCTAGGGTGGCATAATACATGCTGCAGCCCTTAGAGACCTTCCATGGCCACCGGGCCCTTGGTACCTTGGGTACCATTTACAGGGGACTTATCTGTGTGCCAGGGCTGAGCCAATTGTGGAGACAAAGGTACAGTTTTAGGGAAAGAACACTGGTGCTGGAGCCTGGTTAGCAGGGTCCCAGCACACTTTCAATCATAACTAGCATAAAAAAAGCAAAAAGTTAGGGGGTAACCATGCCAACAGTGGCATCTTCCTACACTATGTGACTGTCCAACCATACAATGGAACTGGGAGACAGTGGGGGCGATGTTGTGGGAGGTCTTACCATTGCCGCCTTCTCTTCCAACATCCGTGCTCCTTCTACATGATACTGGCGAATCCCGGAATATATAATGCACGCAACTCCTCTTCTTATATACAGCGCTGGCCACAACCACTCTCTTTGTATTTTGCCACACTGGCGAGCAGCGGCGCCCCACTCCCATGATGAATAGCTGTCGACAATGTTCCAGACTGATGCCCATGAATGTATTATCTATACCATACAAAAAAGGACAGAGATATTTCTATAAACTTGGGTCCTCTTCTTCCGGCTTGCGGACGGTTGACCTCTTGTGTGCCCTTACCTCCTCCCCCTCGCCACTCCCTCCGCTACCACCTCCCCCCTTCCCTGCACCCCTCCCCCACAGCCACCTTCTCTCTCTCTTTCCATCCTTCATTGTTCCCCTCTCCCCCTTGCTCTCCCCATCTTTTCCCCCTCTACCTTTATATCTCCTTCCTTCTCTCTCCCCGCCTACTGCCCTATTACTCTCAATCTCTTTCTATCTTTCCCTCTCCCTCCCTCTGCCCTCTACCTTCGCACCTCCCCCTGCCTTCGGATCCTTTGGTTCTCCCCTCTCCTCCACTCCCTGCCTCCCTAGGCCTGACCCTACCCTCCCCCCTCTTTCCAGTATTCTTCTCCTTTGTTTTGTTCTTCCTCCCTCAGCCCTCCCTTCTGCCACCTTTCCTATCTCTCTCTTCTTTCCTTCTTCTTTCTCCATAATGGATTGTGACCCTTGCCTTTTACCCGTTTATCCCTAGCACATAATATTTGATTATTTTTCGTTAGATCTCACTAGTAACTAGTGCCTGCTTGCCACACTCACCCATCTCTCCAATCTGTTCTTCACTGTGATTCTCGCCTCCCAGAGGTTTCAGGCCTATCAGTGGCGCTCCCTTCTGCTGGACTGGCATACCAAAATCCCAGAGGCCGCTATGGATAGGAAGCCTTACGTTGAACACTACGTCGTCTTTCTGCCTATGGTTGGCATCGACATTCTTATAGCGCCCTACCATCTCTTTCCCTAGACAGTACAACCCGGGGCCCGGAGTAGCAGAAGCAATATACTATACGCTCCTTGCTTAATTCTAAAACAGTTTGAAGGGACGCCCCATAATTGCGGTACCGGCTGAAGTCGCAGCGCTAGATGTATTGTATCGAAGGCGAAAGCCTCTGTAATGTCAATGTCATGCACAATGTTAGTTGCTATTTCCCTGTTAATATTTCTTGATAAAAAATTGTGAAACAAAAAAAACATTGGGGATTCCTTATTAAATTTAATAAAGTGTAATTCTTAAATGAGAGGCGGTAGATATGGCACGTTAGGTACCTATGAACTTGTAACAATAAACCCTATTTAATGGTAAAGTTAAATGTATCATCACAAGTTTGAAAATGCTACTTATAGAAAGTAGGCATTTGCCTGTCCTAAGTCCTCTGTGCCTGCAGCCTTTATTAGGCCACATGACTGAGTATAACTGGTCCCGCTAGATGTGTCGCTGGTGCAAGTTCTTTGAGTCTGGAGACAGGCCGGTAGAGCTGGGGCCTAAGCAGTTGTCGTCTTCCTTCTTCTCTGCGGGGTCTTCAGGTCAGCAGTCCTCCTTCTTTCTAGGTCATGGCCCCTAAATACTAAATTTAGGGGTGTTTTAGGGCTGGAGGGCAGTAGCCAATGGCTACTGTCCCTGAGGGTGGCTACACCCTCCTTGTGCCTCCTCCCTTTGGGGAGTGGGGCACATCCCTATTTCTGTTGGGCTAAGTCCTCCAAAACAAGATGGAGGATTTTTTAACGAGGGGGTCACATCAGCAGTGGTCACCTTAGGGGTGGACCTGTTGAGGGGGTGGCTCCTCCTTGTTTTTCTCATTATGTCCCAGCACTTGCAGCCAAAAGTGGGGGCTGTGTCCGGGGAGCAGGCATCTCCACTTGCTGGAGTTCCCTGGGGCGCTGTAACACCAAGCTTTGAGCCTTTGAGGCTCACCACCAGGTGTTACAGTTCCTGCAGGGGGAGGTGTGAAGCGCCTCCACCCAGGACAGGCTTTGTTCCTGTTCACAGAATGCACAAAGGTACTCACCCCATGTGGCCAGAACCTTGTTTGGGAATGTCAGGCTGGCAGAGACTGGTCAGCCTAGCAGTTGGGCTGGCATGCAGGGAGCATCTCTAAGATTCCTTCTGTGTGCATTTCTCAAATCCCACATTGGCACCAGTGTGGATTTATTGTGCTGAGAAGTTTGATACCAAACTTCCCAGTGTTCATTGCAGCCATTATTAAACTGTGGAGTTTGTGTTTGACAGACTGCCTGACCATATACTCCTTATGGCTACCCTGCACTTACAGTGTCTAAGAATTGGCTTAGACACTGTAAGGGCATAGCCTATGCCCTCTCCTGTGGTATAGTGCACCCTGCCTTAGGGCTGTAAGGCCTGCTAGAGTGGCGACCTACCTTTGCCACAGGCAGTGGGTTGCGGGCATGGCACTCTGAGGGGAGTGTCATGTCAACTTAGTCTTTTTCTCCCCACCAGCACACGCAAGCTGTGAGGCAGTGTGCATGTGCTGAGTGAGGGGTCCCCAGGGTGGCATAATACATACTGCAGCCCTTAGAGACATTCCCTGGCCACAGGGCCCTTGGTACCAGGGGTACTTTTTACAAGGGACTAATGTGTGTGCCATGGGTGTGCCTGTGGCATAGGTAAGTCACCCCTCTAGCAGGCCTTAAAGCCCTAAGGCAGGGTGCACTATAGGACAGGTGAGGGCATAGCTGCATGAGCAATATGCCCCTACAGTGTCTGTCTATTTTTAGATATTGTATTGCAAGTACAGTGAGCCATATTATGTATATAGTCTGGGAGTTTGTCAAAACGAACTCCACAGTTCCATAATGGCTACACTGAATACTGGGAAGTAACCCACACTGATGCCAGTGCTGGAGTTATAAATAAAATGCACACAGAGGGCATCTTAGAGATGCCCCCTGTATTTCACCCAATCCTTCAGTGCAGGACTGACTGGTCTGTGCCAGCCTGCCACTGAGACAAGTTTCTGACCCCCTGGGGTGAGAGCTTTTGCGCTCTCTGATGCCAGAAACAAAGCCTGCACTGGGTGGAGGTGCTTCACACCTCCCCCCTGCAGGAACTGTAACACCTAGCAGTGAACCTCAAAGGCTCAGACTTCGTGTTACAATGCCCCAGGGCACTCCAGCTAGTGGAGATGCCCACCCCCTAGACACAGCCCCTACTTTTGGCGGCAAGTCCAGAGGAGATAGTGAGAAAAACAAGGAGGAGTCACCTACCAGTCAGGACTGCCCCTAAGGTGTCCTGAGCTGAGGTGACCCCTGCCTTAAGAAATCCTCCATCTTGGTTGTGGAGGATTCCCCCAATAGGAATAGGGATGTGGTGTAGCCACCCTCCAGGACAGTAGCCATTGGCTACTGCCCCCAGACCTAAACACCCCCCTAAATTTAGTATTTAGGGGCGACCCTGAACCCAGGAAATCAGATTCCTGCAACCTGAAGAAAGAAGAATGACTGCTGACATGAAAGCCCTGCAGAGACGACAGAGATACCAACTGACTTGGCCCCAGCCCTACCGGCCTGTCTTCAGACTCAAAGAACCTGCACCGCGACGCATCCAACAGGGAGCAGCGATTTCTGAGGACTCAGAGGACTGCCCTGAACCTAAGGGACCAAGAAACTCCAGAGAACAGCGGTACTGTTCAGAACCTGCAACAGCTTTGCTACAAAGAAGTATCTTTTAAAGAGACTCTCCTTTCCCACCAGATGCGTGAGACTTCACACTCTGCACCCGTCGCCCCTGACTTGAGTTCAGGAGAACAAACACTGCAGAGAGGACTCCCAGGCGACTCCAACGACGTAGACACCCTGAGTCGACCTCCCTGCACCCCCACAGCGATGCCTGCAGAGAGGATCCAGAGGCTCCCCCTGACCATGACTGCCTGGTAACAAAAGAACCCGACGCCTGGACCAAGAACTGCACCCACAGCTCCCAGGACCGAGAGGAACCACCTACCAATGCAGGAGTGACCAACAGGCGGCCCTCATCCTAGCCCAGTCGGCCCAAGAAGCCTCCCTGTGCCCTGGCTGCATCGCCTAAGTGACCCCCGGGTCCCTCCATTGCTTTCTATAGCAAACCTGTTGCCTACTTTGCCTAGTGCACCTGGCCGCCCCTGTGCCGCTGAGGATGTGTTTTGTGGGCTTGTGTGTCCCCCCCCCCCCAGTGCTCTACAAAACCCCCCTGGTCTGCTCCCCGAGGACGCAGGTACTTACCTGTAAGCAGACTAGGACCGGGGCACCCCTGTTTTTCATAGGCGCCTATGTGTTTTGGGCCCTCCTTTGACCTCTGCACCTGACCAGCCCTGTGTTGCTGGTGCTGTGGCTTTGGGGTTACCTTGAACCCTCAACAGTAAGCTGCCTAAGCCCAGGAGACTGTGTAAGAGCTTTACTTACCTGAGAAACCTAACCAAACGTACATCCCCCAGGAACTGTTTTTGCACAGTGTCCACTTTTAAAGTAGCTATTGGTCATTTTAACCATAACTGTGTGTACTACTGTTTTAAATCAGTTATATACTTACCTGTGTGAAGTATCTTGCATTTTATGTACTTGCCTCAAATCGTGAATCTTGTGGTTCTAAAATAAATTAAGAAAAGTTATTTTTCTATCTAAAACCTATTAGCCCGGAGTTAAGTCTTTGAGTGTGTGTTCCTCATTTATTGCCTGTGTGTGTACAACAAATGCCTAACACTACCCTCTGATAAGCCTACTGCTCGACCACACTACCACAAAATAGAGCATTAGTATTATCTAATGTTGCCACTATCAACCTCTAAGGGGAACCGTTGGACTCTGTGCACACTATCTCTCACCTTGAGATAGTATTTACAGAGCCAACTTCCTACATACCTTTTACAAGGGACTTATCTGTGTGCCAGGGGTGTGCCAATTGTGGAAATAATGGTACATTTTTAAGTGAAAGAACACTGGTGCTGGGGCCTGGTTAGCAGGATCCCAGGACACTTCTCAGTCAAGTTAGCATCAATATCAGGCAAAAAGTGGGGGTGTAACTGCAATAAGGAGCCATTTTCGTACAGTATGGATGCAGCGAAGTTTATGATCCGTTGTGGACTGGATACGACCGAATCTCTGGGCAGATAGGTTTCATCGACGGTGGCATTGAGACGCCACGCCTGGCTGAGAACATCTGGCTTTCCAGGGGATGTCTAGCAATCCTTGATGGACATGCCTTTGATGGCACACGTCTCTTCAGAGAGAAGGCGGACTCAGCGTTCGAGCGCTTTAAGGATTCCCGAACCACGGCCCGGTCTTAGACCCCAGCAGTCCGCCTTTCGCCCCTTTCATGGCTACGGAAGGGGCATCCAACTGCATCCTTTCCCCCTTGGCCATCGACCTGCGCATGCTGTGCAGCCCCTGCATGGCAGCGGACACGGGATCCCACTCCCCCGGTTATCAAGGAGCCAGTGGGTCGCCCAGTCCACCCCCACCCCCTCCACAACCTGCAAACCTTCCTAGTCCGCCGGTACACCAGGAACCAGTTGGCTGCAGGATTCGCTATCACCTGCCCCAATGGCTATCCATTACCTCAGACAGGTGGGTCTTCTAAATTGTCCGAAGGAGCTACTCCCTCCCCTTCAAGACACCTCCTCCAGCCACGCCACCTTCATACAATCGAACATCGGATGATCATATGGCGCCTCTTCGCGAGGAAGTCCAAGCCTGTTTGGCCAAAGGAGCTATACAGAGGGTTCCATTGCCAGAAGTAGGCCGTGGTTGCTATTTCCGCTACTTTCTGGTGCCGAAAAAGGACAAAGGTCCTCGGCCTATATTAGATCTTCGGTCTCTCAACCTCTTCCTCAGAAAGGAGAAGTTCAAAATGTTGACATTGGCTCAGGTCTTATCTGCCCTGTATTCCGGAGAGTGGATGTTAGCATTGGACTTGCAAGACGCCTACTTCCACATTCCTGTCTTGTCGGCCCACAGACGTTACCTACTATTTGCTGTAGGTCACGAGTACTTTGTTTACAGTGTTCCCCTTTGGCCTTACCAGTGCCCCTCGGGTGTTCACTAAAGTGATGGTAGTGGTGGTGGCAGCTCATCTGTGCAGGTTAGGGCTCCCAGTCTTCCCCTACCTCGACGATTGGCTGTTGAAAGCGAACTCGCCTCAGACAGTCGTCTCCCACCTTCAGACTACAGCGAACCTTTTGCATTCGCTGGGGTTCACTATCAACGTGCCGGATTAACACCTGACTCCTTCTCAGAGGCTCCCTTTCATCGGAGCTGTTCTGGATACAGTGAGGCCAGGATATTTGGGTTATGATACCGATGTTTCAGCCTCTGTCCTGGATTTTGGTGAGAATGCCTCTGAGGCTGCTGGGCCTCATGGCCTCCTGCATCCTGCTGGTTCAAAATGCCAGATGGCATATGTGCGCTCTGCAGTGGGTCCTGAAGTTCCAGTAGGCGCGGCATCAGGGAAATCTCTCTGACAGGGTCCAGATCTGAGAAGGAACTGCGGGAGACCTTTAGTGGTGGTTAACGAATCAGGATTGGGTCAAGGGCAGATCCCTCTCCTTTCCCCAACCAGATCTTACAGTCGTGACAGATGCGTAACTTCTGGGTTGGGGCGGCCACATGGGAGAGGCAGAGATCAGAGGCCTCTGGTCTCTGGCTGAATCTGGGCTCCATATCAGTCATCTGGAGCTCCGAGCGATTTGACTAGCATTGAAAGCATTCCTTCCCTCCCTCAAGGGGAAAGCAGTGCAGGTGTTCGCAGGCAACACCACCGCCATGTGGTATTGCAAAAAAAAAGGCGGAGTGGGGTCGTGGACCCTTTCTCAAGAGGCCCTTCGCCTCTGGACTTGGCTGGAACATCAGGGCATTTTCCTGGCTGTTCAACATCTGGCAGACTCCTTGAATGCCAGAGCAGACGAACTCGGCCAACGATGCGTGGTCGATCACGAATGGCGTCTCCATTCGGAGGTGGCACTGGGTCTTTTCCTGCAGTGGAGAAAACCTTGGTTAGACTTGTTCGCCTCCATAGAGAACTCCCAATGTCAGCAGTTTTGCACGTTGTAGTTTCCAAGGCAGCAGACGCTCTGCAATGCTTTTTGTCGTGAGTGGAATTCAGGCATCGTGTACGCCTTTCCGCCCATACCATTTCTGCCCAGAGTTCTGAAGAAGATCAGGCAAGCCCAGGCCCAAGTAATACTGGTGGCTCCGGACTGGGCACGAAGAGTCTGGTATCCCGAGCTGTTGAGCATGGCCATAGCTCCTCTGATCAGACTGCCCCTTGCTTCAAGAGGATCTTCTGTTGCAGGAGCAGGGGAGGGTCCTCCATCCGAACCTGTCAACTATGCGGCTTCATGCGTGGAGATTGAGCAGCGACAGTTGACATCTTTTGACCTGCTTCCCGAAGTCTGTGACGTTATCTTGTCAGCTAGGCGTCTCTTAACCAAAACTGTATACGCCTGTCGTTGGAAGAAATTTGTGTCATGGTGCATCAACAAATCTGTCGATCCGCTATCTGCTCCTCTTTCTCAAGTCCTTCTCTTTATTCTTTCCCTTGCCCAGCAGGGTTCCACCTTGGGCACTCTTAAGGGATATCTCTCTGCTTTCTTGAGGTTACCGGATCAGCCTTCCTTATTTCAATCTCCTATAGTTGGGAGGTTTCTTAAAGGCTTCACACATCTCTTCTTCCTATCCCATTATAGGGATCTAAACCTGGTATTGACATACCTTATGTGTACCCCGTTTGAGCCGCTTCACAAATGTCCTTTACGGTTCCTAACAATCAAGACTGTCTTTTTAGTTGCCATTAATTCTGCCTGCAGAGTAAGTGAGCTCCAGGCTTTGACATCTAAACCACCTTTCCTGGCCATACATCCTGACAAAGTGGTACTTTGCACAAGGGCTTCTTTTCTAACTAAAGTGGTGACACCCTTCCATGTCGGACAGTCCATTACTTTGCCTACCTTTTATGCACCCCCACATCCCTCTCATGAAGAGGAGAGACTCCACCGTCTGGGCCCAAAAAGAGCGTTGGCGTTCTATCTTGATAGCACCAAAGACTTACGGCTGGACGATCAACTCTTTGTGGGATATGTGGGTGCAAAGAAGGGAAAGGGGGTGCAGAAGAGGGCCATTTCACGATGAGTACTCTTATGCATCAAAATGTGCTACGCTCTGGCTAAAAAGAACCTCTCGAAGGTTTGCGCGCTCACTCCACCAGAGCTACTGGTTCTACCACAGCGCTAGCACGAGGCGTTCCAGTCCTGGACATCTGTCAGGCAGCGACGTGGGCATCTCCGCACACTTTTACCAAGCACTACTGCCTGGACAATCAGGTCCGAAGGGACGGCTACTTTGGCCGTTAGGTCCTGCAGGACTGCTTAGTGTGATCTTAGTTCGCAGCTCACCACGGGGATGGTATTTCTCGGGTATCTATTCAAAGGCAAATAATCTGCAACTAGAAGTCTCTATCAGATGTACAAGTTACTTACCTTTGGTAACAATATATCTGGTAGAGACCTATTCTAGTTGCAGATTCCTTACCAACCCGCCCATCCTCCCCACTCTGCAGACTTATTTTTAAGACCAGGAACTTCCCTTTAAGGGCCCTAGTTTTGGCGCAGAACTCTGTGTTCTTCATGGCTCTGCGCTACTTGCGTGGAAAGTCGTGAAAAGAAACTGACATCAGCGCACCGGGGTGGCGCCTATATACGACCGCGAGGTCATCACGGCGAACACAATGCCAACGACGCCCCCTGATGGCGCGCAGTGGTACTGCTCGAAATAAAATAAATAAATCTCCAGATGCAGTCTGGGGAAATTCTAAGGTGAGGAATCTGCATCTAGAATATGTCTCTGCCAGATATATTGTTACCGAAGGTCAGTAACTTCTACTTATGTGGTATCAAGTACTTACGATTAAAGATAAGGAACTTTTCATTTCCTAGCATCTCAGGAAAATGCTGGAGACAATGTGTAGAGAGAAACTCAATGGTGTATTTGGTTGATTTTGCCTGGAAGTGCAGGTGTTCTGGAGAGTCCTGGTAACAAAAAAAGGTAGTGTGGTTAGAGAAATCCAAACAAAAGAGCAGAAAATGGAAATGAATAGCTGGGATATGACCTACCAGTTGTTGCTCATTGCATAATTATTCTTTTTCAGGAACATGAAAGGCAGCAGTTCCATCATTGGGGTATGTGGTCTTGAAACTACGGGATGTGAACCTGAAACTATGGGATGCTGTGGCATTGGAGAGCCTTAAGGCCCACAGAAATAAACATTTGTGGAATTGTTGGCAATTAGGCAACTTCTTGTTCAGTATATCGTTGAAGACAACAGGAAATGTACATGTCCTCTGAGACAGAGGGCTGTGTGACTGAGTGTATACTGTTAAGTGGAGAAGATAATATGTAACCTATGTTTTGAACTTCATTATAGCCTGAGGAAGGGATCAGTGATAGGGTTGTTGTGAGATTGAATGGTCTGTCTGGCGAATGGGTATTGACAGTTAGACTAATCAGTGACAATTGTTTCTGTGGTGGCCCTACCACAGAGTATTGAATTTTTATGTTTATTTGCTTCTAACCCTCTGAAAATGAATAAGAAAAATATTTATAAGTACACACATTATAGGACAACCAACAGCAAGTTATTACTCTGCAGTGTATGTGACGATAGAAAACTATTTTTGCTATATATGTGATTTGCACATGATGCACACTTAAAAGCCTTTAATCAGTTTAGAACTGAGAGTGCTAACAGTACAAACTACCTCTAAAAATAATGAATATAAATCATCTGGGTTTTATTTTGTTTTTCAGGCTCCGCAGTTGTTTTACAGTTTAAGGTTCTTAAATCAGCTATAGAGTTTATTAAAACAACAGTCAACCAGAATTCACAGAGCTTCACCAGTTCATTCCATTTACCTGCAACTCATCATCATGCAATATATCAGAAGCGGAAAAGTATTGCTGGTGAGTAATCAAAACTTCATAGATAGTCTAATAAAAGTAAATGGATTGCAGTTTGGAAGTAGTGAAGCAGTCATCTACAACTTAAGTAGCAAACTTTATTCAATTTTAAAGTGTAACTTTTTTGCTGCTAAGTCTTTTCCCTCTCCTGTACTGAGCCTGTTTTTGATTATTTGGGGTAGTTTGCGCTTAGGCCCACATAAGCTATCCATGCAAAGTTTGCGTCCTTTTTTTCAACATCCTGGGGATTCTGAAGGTACCCAGGGTTTGTGGATTCCCCTGGAGGGGATCGAGAAATTAGCCAAAATACAGCTAAATTAGGTTAGCAAGAGTGCTGGGCTCTTGCAACAGCGGGCAGCATCCATACTGTACCTTTATAGGAGCACGATGGCCAAAGCTGTATTCCCAGCACTTAAGATCTATGTGGCCAAGGCGCAGGGAGCTGCTGCCTATGGTGCAGAGATCTGGGGCTTCTCTGTTAGTAGTAGGATAACCAAAATTGAGAATAGCTTTGCAAGGGCCATATGTGCGGGCCCTACTAGCACCCCACTAATCCCCTTGTTTCTAGACTTAGGACTAAAACGAATAGTCCCTGAATTGGTCGTATATAAGACCTCACTTCTAGAATTGCTAAAATGTTCAAATTCTATCTCTATCCCATGGATTAAACATGTATCTAGTTGGTTTCGTATATTGGGATTGGGAGACTTATGGGAGAATCCCCACCAACTTGAGAAATCCCATGTAAAAGTATTGAAAGGTGTTTACTGGTCCTATATACAGAACAATTATATTTCTCACAAATCCCATGGCCGTCTAACTAACCTTTTTATTGATTTTAAATGGTACCCAGAGTTCAAATCATATCTAGACATTATACCTGACTTACTAGGCAAAGGACTGTATGCCAGATTCCGTTTTGGGACATTACCATTGAAGACCCTGACGAGCAGATGGGGATCCAATACCACTTCTGATATTTGTCCTGTGTGTGGCAATTCCCCCGAAACAGTAGAACATTTTATGTTTTTCTGTCCTGCATACTTAGTCCCAAGGTCTAAATGGATCCGCAAAATCTGCCGGGAGTTGAAGATAAGGAAATGTGCCTTAGCTCTGAGGATCCTAAAAAGTCACAATTAAATTGTGTTAATTTATGCTGTAAGCAAGTTTTTAGTAGCAGCATGGCGTATACGCAATTGTTATATAAACAATGATTTTAACTGATTTTTAAGACTGGGCAATCCGGGTTTTTATTTTTAGATATTGGTTCATGGTAGATTTGTACTGTTTTATTTATGAAATTATTTTATATTTGTGTTGTATTGCTTTGATGGTCTGTTGGCCGAATAAAGCTCATTGTGAATCACAGCTAAATTCGTTTTTTTGGGGGAAAAAAAGTGCCGCAGAAGAAAGCATTTGTTATTTTTCCCTGTAAATAGCATCAATGAAGGGTTTGTGATGCTAAAATCATCCTCTTCCCAGCGTTCAGGAACAGGCAGACTAGAATCAGAAACCAAATTTTCAGCACAGTTTTGGCATTTTACTGGGACATACCCCATATTTCCTATTTTGTGTGCTTTCAACCTCCTTCTAGTTAGTGGCAGACTTTTTCCAGCTACGACAAATTTTCAAAAGCAATATACCATAACATCCTCTGGACCCTTCTGGTTGAGGGATATATAGGCCCTGTAGACCCACCAAGATGACCAATGCAATGTTGCAGTGTGTTTTCATTTTGTACCGGGTATATAGCAATTAATTTGGTAAAAAATAAAGAGTGAAAAATACATTCAAGGAAACCTATGTACTTCCGAAATGGGCACAAAATATGGAGCTTAGAAGCTGTGGTTATTTGCACATCTCTGAATTTGTGGGTACCCACACTAGCATGTGAATTATAGGACATTTCCCAAAATGACTTATTTCTTACAAACTGTCTTCCATTTGAAAGGCGCAAATGCAGAGAAAGACAGTTGGTAATAAGACTTGTTCTGCTATTCTGTGTTCCCCCAAATCTCCCGATAAAAATGCCACCTCACTTGTATGGGTAGGCCTAGTGCCCCTAAAAGCAAGAGCCCAAAATGCTACATAAACACATCAAATTTTTCCATTGAAAACCGGCCCTTTTTAACAGTGTGCCTGGTTGTAGATTTGGGATCTAGCTCAGCCGGCACCTAGAGAAACCTAGCAAACCTGTACATTTTATAGATCTTGTAGGAAGTTGGCTCTGTATATACTATTTCAAAGTAAGAAATAGTGTGCACTGAGTCCAAGGGTTCCCCCTAAAGGTAAGATAGTGGCAAAAGTAGATAATTCTAATGCTCTATTTTGTGGTAGTGTGGTCGAGCAGTAGGCTTATCAGAGGGTAGTGTTAAGCATTTGTTGTACACACACAGGCAATAAATGAGGAACACACACTCAAAGACTTACTCCAGGCCAATAGGTTTTTATATTGAAAAATATATTTTCTTAGTTTATTTTAAGAACCACAGGTTCAAGATTTACATTAAACACTTTAAATCTAAGGTACTTCACTTACATACTTTAGGAACTTTGAATGAACACAATATCATGTACAGTCTTTGTAAAAATGGCAATAAGCTATTTCAAAAGTGGACACACTGCAAATATCAACAGTTCCTGGGGGAGGTAAGTAAAGGTTAGTTTTGAAGATAAGTAAAACACTTAAAAGTCTCAAAGTTGGGGCATAGGTAGCCCACCGTTGGGGGTTCAAGGCAACCCCAAAGTTACCACACCAGCAGCTCAGGGCCGGTCAGGTGCAGAGGTCAAAGAGGTGCCCAAAACACATAGGCTCCTATGGAGAACAGGGGTGCCCCGGTTCCAGTCTGCCAGCAGGTTAGTACCTGCGTCCTCGGGGGGGGAAGACCAAGGGGGTTTTGTAAGGCACGGGAAGGCACACAAAGTACACCCTCAGCAGCACAGGGGCGGCCGGGTGCAGTGAGCAAAGCAGGCGTTGGGTTTTAGGTTGAAAACAATGGAGAAACCCGGGGGTCACTCTAGTGTTGCAGGCAGGCACATGGGGGGCTTCTCGGGCCAGCCACCACCTGGGCTAGGCAGAGGGTCACCTGAGGGTCGCTCTTGCACTGAAGTTCGGTTCCTTCAGGTCCTGGGGGCAGTGTTGGTTCCAGGAGACCCTTGTTACAGGCAGTCGTGGTCAGGGGGAGCCTCTGGATTCTCTCTGCAGGCGTTGCTGTTGGGGCTCAGGGGGTTGTCTCTGGTTACTCACGGGCTCGCAGTCGCCGGGGAGTCCTCCCTGAGGTGTTGGTTTTCTGCAGGTCGAGCCGGGGGTGTCGGGTGCAGAGTGTGAAGTCTCACGCTTCCGGCGGGAAACGTGAATTCTTTGGAAGTTGCTTCTTTGTTGCAAAGAAGTTGCAGGTTTTGAACAGGGGCCGCTGTTCACAGGAGTTTCTTGGTCCTGTAGTCCTGGGCAGTCCTCTGAGGCTTCAGAGGTCGCTTTTCCCTGTCGGATGCGTCGCTGGAGCAGGTTTTTGAAGTTGGAGACAGGCCAGTAGGGCTGGGGCCAAATCAATTGTCATCTTCCTCCTTCTCTGCAGGCTTGTAGGTCAGCAGTCCTTCTTGTTTCTTCAGGTTGCGGGAATCTGATTTCCTGGGATCTGGGGAGCCCCTAAATACTGAATTTAGGGGTGTGTTTAGGTCTGGGAGGGCAGTAGCCAATGGCTACTGTCCTCGAGGGTGGCTACACCCTCCTTGTGCCTCCTCCCTGAGGGGAAGGGGGCACATCCCTAATCCTATTGGGGGAATCCTCCAAAATCAAGATGGAGGATTTCTAAAGGCAGGGGTCACCTCAGCTCAGGACACCTTCGGGGCTGTCCTGCCTGGTGGGTGACTCCTCCTTGTTTTTCTCATTATCTCCCCTGAACTTGCCGCCAAAAGTGGGGGCTGTGTCCTGGGGGCGGGCATCTCCACTAGCTGGAGTGCCCTGGGGCATTGTAACACGAAGCTTGAGCCTTTGAGGCTCACTGATAGGTATTACAGTTCCTGCAGGGGGGAGGTGTTAATCATCTCCACCCAGTGCAGGCTTTGTTTCTGGCCTCAGAGAGCACAAAGGCTCTCACCCCAGGGTGTCAGAAACCCGTCTCTCAGCAGCAGGCTGGCACAGACCAAACAGTCCTGCACTGAAGGAATGGGTAAAATACAGGGGGCATCCCTAAGATGCCCTCTGTGTGCATTTTTTAATAAATCCAACACTGGCATCAGTGTGGGTTTATTAGTCTGAGAAGTTTGATACCAAACTTCCCAGTATTCAGTGTAGCCATTATGGAGCTGTGGAGTTCATTTTTGACAAACTCCCAGACCATATACTTAATATAGCCACACTGTACTTACAATGTCTGAATAGACTTAGACACTGTAGGGGCATATTGCTCATGCAGCTATGCCCTCACCCGTGGTATAGTGCACCCTGCCTTAGGGCTGTAAGGCCTGCTAGAGGAGTGACCTACCTATGCCACAGGCAGCATTTTGGGTGCATGGCATCCTGAGGGGCATGCCATGTCGACTTTGCCTTTTTCTCCCCACCAATACACACAATCTGCAATGGCAGTGTGCATGTGTTAGGTGAGGGGTCCCTTAGTGTGGCACAACATATGCTGCAGCTCTTAGGGACCTTCCATGGTCACAGGGCCCTTAGTACCACTGGTACCTTTTACAAGGGACTTAACTGTGTGCCAGGGGTGTGCCAATTGTGGGAACAATGGTACATTTTAGGTAAAAGAACACTGGTGCTGGGGCCTGGTTAGCAGGGTCCCAGAAGACTTCTCCGTCAAGTCAGCATCAGTATCAGGCAAAAAGTTGGGGGGGGGGGGGGGGTAACTGCAACAGGGAGCCATTTCCTTACAGATCTAGAAACCTAGGGAAATCCGTGGGCGTGTGGGTGGTGACTTGTGTAATGAACAGAGGCCTTTATTCACCTTACACAGGTCTGTCTGGTCTCGGTCTAGTCTAGGATCTTTGCTAGAGGGGCTTAAAGGTACGGCAAGAGCTACCCTTTGATGATCAGAAGTCAGACTAATTGCCCCTTGATTAAAGCTGATAGCACCTTGATTAACGTAATAATGTTAGCAGTACTATTATCCTTGTGCTTAAGGCTGTAATTGCCTTGTAAATGGGTCTCCAAAATTCAGTGGAAATTTGGGAAACAAACTAGTAATTGTCACATTACCAGACTTAACTGAATTACCCATCTGCCAGAATAGTCTAGTATCCTCACAAGTGCAAGCCGCCAGGAGTGTGTCTGTGAGGAAAAGGGGTGTATTATCTGGTATGGTTGTGCAACCTCTGTAGGAGGCTGGCCCTCTATGTAGTGTGCAAACCTTGGCACACTGTTCAGAGGTCCGAGCAAACACACGTTGATTTACAGGGGTAAAAATGAGACCACCTAATGCACTAATTTTTATGGGAGCTTGGTCGTGCAGTTAGGCCAATCTTGGAGAAGTGCAAAGCATTTGTTGTACTCAAAGCATCAATCTTTCAACTCACACACTCAAGAATAACTCATGACCAAATAATAAAAATACTTACATTTTAATGAAAATTTTAAGACCAAGATCATCAAAATTGGTTAAATACTTTTCGAGATATTAATTTTTGAATAATTACGCATTATAGGACTCAATGGAGGGTAACGTTTAAAAATACATATAAAATCATACATCAGGGTTGACAAGTTCTTCTTTGGCAGGTTGGTTGAGGCCACTGGTGAGCACACTGTGCCAGCTGGAGAAGTTAGGGCAGCTCCTGGCTCCGACTGGAGTAATGGGGAAAGGTGCCTGGGGCTTGTGCAGGGCCACTGCAGGTGACCACTTGGAAAAGCACTGCGCAGGTAAGTTCAAAGGTGAATCTTGGGGATCTCCTTAGAGTGTCATGGTCGCAAGGGGTGGGGGACCTTTAGAGCACAGCTGGTTCTTCAGTGAAGGGCACATGGTGGCCAGGTGCAGAGCGTATTGGTGAGCCAGGTACTGTGCTCAAGGATGCCCTCGGAAGCAAGAGGTAGTCTGCTCAAGGGTAGATTGCAGGACAACTGGAGCGCTCTGGTCAGAGGTCCAGGTTGTTTCTGAAGTCCCTTTACTGGGGCTTCCTCCTGGTTCCTTTTACTGTCCCGGGTGGGCTGTTTTTCAGGTTGTCCAAAACTGGGTGACCTATATCCCACACATTGGTACAGTTCAGCCGCTGAAGGGTGCAGTGTCACAAAACTTGGCACACTGGCAGGGTTTGTCTTCGTGGTTGTCGGTGTAAAGTTTGGTACAACAGCGGCGTCCGGTTCTGGAGTTCGCATCCAGTCAGTGAAGTGGAACTTACTGGCTTGTTGGTTCCTTGGGGATTTAGAGTGGTACCTCCACTCTGGAGGGTGTTCTCTGGCAATTCTCAAAGCCTGTATGTCTTCAGGTGTTCTTTAGAGTTTTTCCAGTTGTTCAGCAGCTCCTCAGTGGTGATTGCCGGGTCCCGGGTGCAGCCAGCAGGGTTTGGTGCCTTTTTTCTTGGTGCAGCATGTCCACAGTTTTCGTACCTTGGATCTTCTGGGTGCTGGTCTTCTTCTGTCCGTTGATTCTGATTTCTTGGTCTAGGGATGGCCACTAAATACTGTATTTAGTGGGCATTTTAGGGGGAACCTGGTAGTGGCCAGTGGGGCATCTACCTTAGGGTGGCTACACCCACTAAGTGACCACCTCCTGTGGACAGAAGTCACTTCACTACACCTGATTGGCTATTTTCCTTCAATCCAAGATGGAGGAAAATGAAATATAGAGGGCACATCGCATGCAACACCTTGGGGGTGGTGCATGCTAGGTGGGGCCACTCCTCCTGTCCCTTGTTTGAGTTTACCGTGGCTGCTCCTGCCAAAAGTGGGGGTTTGCAAGGAGGACAGCCATCTTCTGCTAGCAGCAGGCCTGGAGGTCGAGTTTCAAAGGTGGTATGGCCTTTGAAGCTTGCCAACAGGGCAGTGCACATTCATGAGGGAGGGGATGTTAGCACCTCCACCCAGAAAGGGCTTTGTTCTGCATCCCAGAAGGAAGGACCTCTCACCCTAGGGGTGCATATTTGTGCCTGGCGGTGGCAGGCTGGTCAGGACCAGTCAGCAACTGTGCCAGGGTAGTTAGCGTTTGCAGGGGGCACCTCTAAGGTGACCCCTGAGTAAATGTGGTCATAAATCCAATAGTGGTACCAGTTTGATACCAAACAATCCAGGGTTCAGAGTGGCCATCATGTAGCTGTGAAACTCATATTGACCAGTGTCCAGCACATGTATTAAAATGGCTGCTCTGTTCACTCACTATGTCTGAGGTTTGGAGAGGACACAGTGGGGGCATTTTGCTCATGTAGCTATGCCCTCACATGCAGTATAGCGCACCCTGCCTTAGGGCTGGAAGGCCTGCCAGAGGGGTGTCTTACCTATAGTATTTGCAGTGTATTATGGACAGGGCACACAGTCAGTGAGTCATGTTGGGCTTGTGTTTTAAGTTTCCTTTAGAGTATTCAGTCTGCACTGACAGTGCTGGGTGCATCTAGATGCATGGCCTTAGAGGGTGGCACAATCTGTGATGCTGCCCTCTCGGACCTACCCTTAGTACCCCATGCCCTGGGTGCCTAAGTACCATCTACTAGAGACTTATAGTGGCAGCTAAAGGTGTTGCCAATTTTACCAATGCATCACAACAATTTAGGTAAAGAGGTCCGACTCAGGGAACCTGGTTAGCAGGGGCCCTGAACACTAACAGGTTCTAGGCTACATCACATGCCAGGCAAAAAGTGGGGGCTAACCATGTCAAAAAGATGTCGTTACTCACAACCTCATTGTGTAATACTCTTCCCAACACCATTGGGTCCAGCCTGTGTGGCTCGGACACTGAGCAGCAAGGCTTACACTGAGAAATAAGTGTTAAGCATTTAAACAGCAACAAAGCAATTGAAGAAGAAATTGACACAACGCTCAAACAATCTGACACTAATTTGTAAAAATAAACCATATTTTCATAAGAATTTAGACACTAGAATGAAAAAAGTCCACAGAAGGATTCCAGAAATATAGATTTTGTAAACAATAATAAATCAAAGCAATTTCACTCAGTCACAAACAAGCCTTGGCAAAGTCAGCAAATTGGACACCAAATAAAATATTTTAAGGGAAACCTAGGTTAATGTCCATGCGGTTGGTTAGAAGTACTAGGGGTGACCAACTCCAGCAGGGAGCTAGTCAGGGGGACCAGCAAGGTCTAAACAGTTACCTTCAAAGAAGAAGCATCTTTCTGCAGGTCCAGGCATTTTATTTGGGTTGCAATGGATTCCTATGGAGTGGTCCTGCAAGGGATGAAGATGATCCAGGGATGCTGTGGCTGCGTTGTAGTCTTTCTTCAGAGATCCCTCGATCAACCAAGATGGTGATGGGGTACTGGTTGCATGGTCAGTGTCCCACAAGGTCCTCTCTGTCTCTGGTCTGGCCGAAGTCCAGTTGCCACTGGATTACCACTTGTCCGTTGTTGCAGTCATAGGTCAATCCTTCCTGAGTCAATAACTCACTTTCTGAGGCTCTCAGCAACTCTCAGACAGCACTCCTTGACTCAGCAAACTCCAGTTCAACTCTGTTGTTAGGGTCTTGGTCCTCAATGTTGCATGGTGGCGGTGGTAGCGACTTGAGGATTTTGGGTTACCAACTTGCCCATTCAGGCTTCTTCAGCTGTTGTGTGCCTGTGCTGGGAACAAAAGGCCAGTCAGCTGACCCTTGGAGTTCTCTTGGCTTGACTGGACTCTCTAGACAGCTATCCCTTGAGCAGGACACTACAGGCACAGTCCCTCTCTTTTCTAGCCACCAGTTGCAGCAGGCACAACCTTCAACAGTGCAGCCTCTCTTTGCAAGTCCCTTGGTGCAGCATGGCAGTGATTCTTTAGTGCTTCTTCAAGTTGGTTGAGGTCTGGGTGCCAAGGGATCCCCATTTTTGTTCAGACCTCACTAGCCCTGCCCCTGTATGTGGATACCTCAGGGTTACACCCCCCCAGGGAAACTGATTTGACAACTGTTTTCCCCTCTCTGCCACCCTTGCCAAACTGTCAACTTCATCAATGGGTCAGCCCTCCCCTAGGTTTTATACATCTGCCCTTCAAAAGCAGCTTCACATTTGAAGCCTGTCTTTTGGGGCTAACACCCAAGTGGCTTCCTGCAGAAAGGAAGTTACACCTTCCTGGCCTGAAATCCCTCACTGTTTTCCTTCCTGAGGGTTGTTAGGATGTCTCTCAAGGAAGCTAGAACACTGTCTCTTGGATCAGGCTCTGTGTGCGCCTGGGAAGGCACAGGGGTTTTAAAGGCAACAATGTGACAGCTTTGCTAAAGCTGTACACTGATCCAAGTTACATGAATTTTTACTAGGGATAAACATTGGGCTTAATGTAGCAAGTTGTTTGATAGCTTGCAGTGCCTACTTTGGTTGCACGTTTCACGAGTTGGCACCACTGAGGTGTCAGCATATAGCCCCATACTCACCAATTGGCAACCAAGTCTTTCCAAAACAAAAACTGTAGTTTTGTATGTTTTGCTGTCAGGGCATGCAAAGTACAAATCCTGCCTATGACATATGTTGCACCCTGCCTTAAGGACTTGGTAGGCCTACCAGAGGGGCAACTTAACACACATGTCCAGGGGAAGTGGTGGCTTTGCCATTGCTTCAGTGGCAAAGTTGAACTAGCAGTGCATGACTGCACTATCAGTCTGCTGTGGCGTACTGGAGAACCTGTTTTACTTCCAAGGGACCTTGGGGACCTCCAAGGTGGCATAATTAGTGCTGCAGTACCATTTACTAATGGCTTACAGGTAATTTAGCCATTTCCAATTGGGTACAGCCAATTTGACATTTACATTAGTGTCAGCGTACTGAGGTCTGGTTATCAGGCCTCAGTGCAATCTCAGATTGAAATAATCCAGCAGCATCAGCTGTAAAACGTGAGGGTGACCATGCAGCGACCCAGGAGTTACTTTTTTTATTTGGGCTTTCCTACATGTTATAGTAGTTTTGGAATGAGCTCTACATTGTGCAAACTAAAACCCATTTCTGTGTTTTTTTTGGTAAAGGCTGCATAAAATTGCCTATTAGAGGAGGGGCAGGTGGAGTTAAATCATTTCAGAATTTAGGGCCAGATGTAGCAAGCAGTTTTGCCCATTCTGTATCTATGGGAAAACGTGTTCGTACATATGGCCCTTAGTCCTGTATATTATGAAATTGCTGAAGGAGAAAAATTTTAATCTCACAGTCCATGTCTTAAAAACTAGTGACAATATCAATGTGGCTGAGATCTGTGGAAAGATAAGTGTTAAAGTATTTGAGAACATTTTTACTAGAGTACATAAAAATGTGCAGTGGTCAGAGAGTTTCCAAGCTAATCCTAAGCCATTAACCTTGGACATAAGAACTAAGTTGTTCATAGTAAATGGGTAACGGAAAACTCAAGTGATAGTCCGCGGTTATGGTCACAATAATTTTTGTCCACCCCTGCTAATACATAAATAACTAAACTTCTTGAGAAAAATATTAAATTAAAAACAGTATACCAACCATGGACAAAATATGTTGGGTTGAAGTTTAGAGCAAATAAATAAGATTCAAGAGCAGTAACAATGCTCCATTCAATAATATAGTTATGTAATAGAAGACATTGTAGTGGAAGAGATACCGGATGGACATACAACGGTTGAGGGCTGATAATGCTTGTTGCAATTATAATGACACCCCTCACTCACACTTCTTTTCTCTGGGGTTCATGGTGGTGACTAAACCTGCACAGCATCTGTCAACAGCAAAAGATGGAGGACGGTGACGGGTTGTTAATTTGTGGGGACAGTTATGATGTTTTTGTTTGATTATTATTTTTCATGTTTATCAAAATTCATGATTCTGTTTTCAATGTCGATTGTGACTCTGCTGGCTCTTCGCCTCCTCTTTTAGCTATTGCAGGGGTTAACATGCACAAGTCCCTTTATTTATGTAAGTATGTACATTTTGGCTCCAAGTTTTACTTTTCTTTTGCCTTACCAATGTATTGTACAAAAAGCTAAAATTTCAGTAAAAATATTCAGGCAAAAAAAAATGAAGTAGAAGACATTGTGCATCTGGTTTACCATGTGATACGTTGTAGTTATATTGGAAATCTGAGTTCTCAAAGATATAAGTATTGATGGGCAGTTTGGCATTGAAATCCCCACACAGATTTATGTTAAACACAGTTTGAAAACAATTTGATGACTGTAGGAAGCTGGCTCTGCATATACTATCTCAAAGTGAGAGATAGTGTGCACTTACAGGTTGATAGTGGCAATAATAGATAATACTAATGCTCCATTTGTGGTAGTGTGGTCGAGCAGTAGGCTTATAAGAGGGTAGTGTTAAGCATTTGTTGTACATACACAGGCAATAATTGAGAACACACACTCAAAGACTTAACTCCAGGCCAATAGTTTTTATAAAGAAAAATATTATTTTCTTAATTTATTTTAGAACCCGAAGATTCAGAATTCCAGTAAGTACATAAATTGTAAGGTTCAAGGCATAGGTAAATATAGAACTTTGAAGTAAAACAGTAATGTGCACAGTTTGGCATAAAATGGCAATAAGCTATTTTAAAAGTGGACACAGTGCAAAATTCAGCAGTTCCTGGAGGAGGTAAGTAAAGGTTAGTTTGTCAGGTAAGTAAGCCACTTACAAGTTCAGTCTCCGGGGCATAGGCAGCCCACCGTCGGGGGTTCAAGTCAACCCTAAACACCCAGCAACGCAGGGCTGGTAAGGTGCAGAGTCCAAAGAGGGGCCCAAATAACATAGGCTCCTATGGGTTTCCGTCTGCTAGCAGGTAGGTAACCTGCGTCCTCAGGAAGCAGAACAGGGCGGTATTGTAGCGCACTGGACGGGTCCCAAACAGGCACACAAAATACACCCTCAGCGGCACAGGGGCGGCCGGGTTGTAAGGAAATGCCTCCTTGGCATGGTTACCCCCTGACTTTTTGCCTTTTGCTGATGCCAGTTATGATTGAAAGTATGCTGGGACCCTGCCAACCAGGCCCTAGCACCAGTGTTCTTTCCCTAAGCTGTACTTTTGCTTCCACAATTGGCACAGCCCTAGCACTCGAATAAGTCCCTTGTAAATGGTACCCCTGGTACCAAGGGCCCTGATGCCAGGGAAGGTCTCTGAGGGCTGCAGCATGTCTTATGCCACCCTGGGGACCCCTCACTCAGCACATGCACACTGCCTCACAGCTTGTGTGCGCTGGTGGGGAGAAAATGACTAAGTCAACATAGCACTCCTCTCAGAGTGCCATGCCAACCTCACTCTGCCTGTGGCATAGGTAAGTCACCTCTCTAGCAGGCCTTACAGCCCTAAAGCAAGGTGCACTATACCACAGGTGAGGGCATATGTGCAGGGGGGCATATCCCTAGTCCTATTGGGGGAAATCCTCTAAAGCAAGATGGAGGATTTTCTAAGGAAGGGGTCACCTCAGCTCAGGACACGTTAGGGGCTGTCCTGGCTGGAGAGTGACTCCTCCTTGTTTTTCTCATTATCTCTTCCGGACTTGTTGTCAAAAGTGGGTCTGTGTCTGGGGGGCAGGCACCTCCACTAGCTGGAGTGCCCTGGGGTGTTGTAACACAAAGCCTGAGCCTTTAAGGCTCACTGCTAGGTGTTACAGTTTCTGGCCTCAGAGAGCACAAAGGCTCTCACCCCAGGGGGCAGAAACTCATCTCTCAGTGGCAGACTGGCACAGACCAGTCAGTCATGCACTGAAGGATTGGGTAAAATACAGAGGGCATTTCCAAGATGCCCTCTGTAGGAAAGTAACATCTTCCTGG
Organism: Pleurodeles waltl; assembly: GCF_031143425.1. Lineage (NCBI taxonomy): Eukaryota > Metazoa > Chordata > Amphibia > Caudata > Salamandridae > Pleurodeles > Pleurodeles waltl. The sequence continues at coordinate 857,608,013 of NC_090444.1, read as the reverse complement.
GCATGTTACTCCCATGTTTACCTGTATGTGAGTATGTTTTTGTCTGTCTCACTGGGATCCTGCTGATCAAGACCCCAGTGCTCATAGTTTATGGCCTAATCTGTGTGTCTGTGTAGTGCTTAACTGTCACTGAGGCTCTGCTAATCAGAACCTCAGTGCTTATGCTCTCTGCTTTTAAATTTGTCACTGTAGGCTAGTGACTTAATTTACCAATTTCAATTGGCACACTGGCCCTAGCATATGGTACCTAGGTACCCAGGGCATTGGGGTTCCAGGCGGTCCATATGGGCTGCACCATTTCTTTTGCCCCCATAGGGAGCTCAGACAAACCCTGCCATTGCAGCCTGTGTGAAATAACACACGTTATTTCACTGCCATTTTCACTGCACTTAAGTAACTTATAAGTCACCTATATGTCTAACCTTCACTTGCTGAAGGTTAGGTACAAAGTTACTAAGTGTGAGGGCACCCTTGCACTAGCAAAGGTGCCCCCACATACTTGAGGGCCATTTCCCGGGACTTTGTGAGTGTGGGGATGCCATTACATGTGTGCACTGCATATAAATCAATACCTATATGTAGCTTCACAATGGTAACTCCATATATGGCCATGTAACATGTCTAAGATCATGGAATTGTCCCCCCATTCCAAATCTGGTATTCCATGCATCCTGGGGGCTCCACCATGGACCCCCAGTACTGCCAAACCAGCTCTCTGAGGCTTGCTACAGCTGCTGCCACCTCACAGACAGGGTTCTGCCCTCCTGGCGTCTGGGCAGCCCAGTCCCAGGAAGGCGGAACAAAGCATTTTCTGTGAGAGCAGGGTGTTACACCCTCTCCCTTTGGAAATAAGTGTTACAGGCTGGGGAGGGGTAGCCTCTCCCAGTCTCTGGAAATGCTTTGAAGGGCACAGATGTTGCCTTCCTTGCATAAGCCAGTCTACACTGGTCCAGGGACCCCTTGTTCCCTTGTCCCCTGCTCTGGCACGAAACTGGACAAAGGAAAGGAGAGTGAACACTCCCCTGTCCATCACCACCCTCGGGATGGTGCCCAGAGCTCCTCCAGTGTGTCCCGGACTTCAGCCATCTTGCTTTGCAAGGTGTGGGGGCACTCTGGAAGGCTCTGAGTGGCCACTGCCAGCAGGTGACGTCAGAGACTCCTCTTGATAGGTCCATACCTGATAAGGTAGCCAATCCCCCTCTCAGGGTTATTTAGGGCCTCTCCTGTGGGTTCTCTTCAGATTCTGCTTGCAAGTTTCCTTCAGGAATCCTCTGCAAGTACTTCACCATCCTCTGACCTCGGATCAACTGCAGCCTTCTCCAGGAACCGCTGTAACAGCAACAAAGTATCCACAAGGGATACTTTTCCTCTGCAACTTTAGCTCCAGCCAGCAACTGCAACAGTTTCCACGATGTGCAATAAATCCAACACTGGCATACGTGTGGGTTCGTTAATCTGAGAATTTTATACCAAACTTCCCAGTATTCATTGTAGCCATTATGGAATTGTGGAGTTCGTTTTGACAAACTCCCAGACCATATACATAATATGGCCACACTGTACTTACAATGTCTAAGAATGGACTAAGACACTGTGGGGGCATATTACTCATGCAGCTATGCCCTCATCTGTGGTTTAGTGCACCCTGCCTTAGGTCTTTAAGGCCTGCTAGAGGAGTGACTTACCTATGCCACAGGCAGTATTTTGTGTGCATGGTATCCTGAGGGGGATGACATGTTGACTTTGCCTTTTTCTCCCCACCAACGCACACAGTCTGCAATGGCAGTGTCCATGTGTTAGGTGAAGGGTCCTTTAGGGTGGCACAACACATGCTGCAGCCCTAAGGGACCTTCCCTAGTCACAGGGCCCTTGGTACCACTGGTACATTTTACAAGGGACTTACCTGTGTGCCAGGGGTGTGCCAATTGTGGAAACAGTGGTACATTTTTAGTGAAAGAACACTGGTGCTGGGGCCTTGTTAACAGAGTTCTAGCACACACTCAGTCAAGTGAGCATCAATTTCTGATGGATACAACTACCTGTGGATTCCTCACCTCATGAATACTCCCATGGCGCCAGCATTCGACGGAAATCTTCTTACTAGTCTCTGCACGTCGACGAGGACGTCACTGTCTCGCACGCGACGCCGTCTGACGTCATACAGGCAATAAGAGGTCCTCGACGACGTGCAGACGTCAGTTCCCTTTTTTCCGTGCATTCGAAACGGTTATCTTCGAGGGAGCAACTGTTACTCTTGCGGTTACAGTGTATATCTTGCTTTCTCTGTGGAAATAATGTCGCAGAGAAAGTCTGGATTTAAGCCTTGTCGTGAGTGTGGAGGCAAGATGTCGGTGACGGATCCTCATTCCGATTGCCTTTGGTGTTTGAGCTCCGACCACGACGTCTCGACTTGTGATTCATGTCAGCACATGAATCCGAAGGCCCTTAAAGAACGCGAGGCGAAGCTGTTTATGGCCAAGTCAAAGGAGAAGCATCACAAGAAAAAGTCTTCTCCAAGACATCGGCGTCATCGAGACTCCCGGCGCCGTAGAGAATCTCGGCGTCATTCAAGGGAGGCTCGTTCCAGGTCTCCGGATCGGCGCCGAAGAACATGGGAGGTCAGCCCCACGGTGACGCCGCATCCTTCGACGCCGTTGCCCTCTCCGGCGTCTCCAACTTCGCCTGGACAGGCGTCGGTGATTGAGGTATTGGAGCCTCAAGTGTTTTCTCCGGCGCAGACGCCGAGGCCGGCATCGGGGTCGCCTCCGAGTCAGGCACCCCAGTATCCGGCTTTTCCCACCCCTGGAGCCGATAGTTCCGCATTCTTGAATGCGATGTATGCCATCTTCCAACAGATGGCTCCAGGGGGTGCCCCGGCTGGGCCTTTGGCCTTTTCTTTGGGTGATCCTGCGCCTCTTCGGCCGGCACCCTTTATGCCCTTTCTCCCGTTTGGGAACGTGGGCTCGGCGCCAGTGTCGGCGCCGGTGGCCGCTCCGGTGGCTTCGGAGGGATTGGCCCCAGGGATTTCCATCCCGTCGACGTCGAGATTTCGGCCTGTGACTCCGGTGGGTCCATCCGTTTCAACTGCTCTTCAGTCGGCGCCGAAGTTACCTGTGGCGACGGATGCGGCGTCGGTGGCTTCGGAAGATCGGCGCCGATCTCCGACTTCGGCGGAGGTATTGTCGACTCCGCGGATTGAGCAACGACTGCATTCAAGGAGGCGTGCTCTCCGGGTACTAGAAGAGCAGGAGTACCAACGAGCCCTAGAGGAAGGAGAGCTAGAGGACTCGGGTGATGGGCTGCGTGGACTGGAGTCGGCCAGTGGGCTGGACACTTCCCCTGAGTGGGACCTTTCGTCCCCGGGGGAATATACCGAGGAAGCTGCTTCCTTTCATACAGTGGTACGGAAGGCAGCTAGTTTTTTGGACCTGCCTTTGCCGGTGGTGGAGGCGAAACAAAACCTTTTGACAGAGGTGTTGCATCCGGCCTCAGCCGCGGCGGAGCCTCTATTACCTTTTAATGACGCTCTGCTGGATCCGGTTTTAGAGGTGTGGAAGAAGCCGGCATCTTCCCCAGCAGTTCACAGAGCCGTGGCCAGGAGGTATCGGACGGCTCCAACTGATCCTGGTTTCCTATCTAGGCACCCTACGCCGGAGAGCTTGGTTGTGCAGGCCTCCTGTTCGTCCAAGTCAGCGCCTGGTTCTTTTCCGACGGTGCCTGGGGACAGAGATTCAAAAAAGCTGGAGGCGCAGTCGAAGAAGATTTTTTCGTCCTGCAGTCTGGCATTAAAAGCCACCAATGCAACCTGTATCCTGGGGAGGTATATTCATGCTCTGATGGATGACATCTCCTCTTCGTTTACAGAGCTTCCTCAGGGTCTTTTGGATCTTGTCTCTGATGCCCAGGCTGCTGCGACCCAAATTATCCAGACGGGACTGGATACCACCGACTCGGTAGCCAGAGCAATGGGCACAACTGTGGTGGAAAGGAGACAGGCCTGGCTCCGTAACTCGGACTTTTCTGTAGATGTACAGTCCACATTGTTGGATCTCCCGTTTGATGGGGACAAACTGTTTGGGGCTAAGGCTGATTCGGCCTTGGAACGGTTTAAGGAGAGCAGGGCCACGGCTAAGTCGTTGGGACTCCAAGCTCCTTCTTCCACGGCCTCTTCCAGATTCTTCAGGAGGTTTCGTGGATTTGGGCGTGGCTCTTCCTCCTCTTCCTTTCGGGGAAGATATCAGCAACCTGCCTCTTCCCATCCCTATAGATCTTTTAGGGGGAGGGGTAGGGTCCGCACCAGGGGAGCTTCTCAGCAGCACTCTGCCTCTTCCTCATCCTCTGGCGGGGTGCAGCAGGGGAAGCAGCCTTAGGCTTCCACCATTTCCCACTCACTCCTCTCCTGTAGGGGGAAGATTACAGCATTTGCTCACCAAATGGGAGACTGTTACGTCGGACACTTGGGTTCTCAGTGTTGTGGGAAAAGGCTACACCCTTCCCTTTCGGGAGTTTCCGCCCCTCATCCCGCCCCGCCCTTCGTATTGTTCACAAGAACACCTCCTGTTGCTAGAACAGGAGGTAGAAGTCCTCCTTTTAAAGGGCGCGGTGGAGTTGGTCCCGGAGCAGGAAAGGGGTCAAGGAGTTTACTCAAGGTATTTCCTGATTCCCAAGAAGGATGGTCGTTTGAGACCAATTCTGGACCTGAGGATCTTGAATTGGTTCCTCAAGCAGGAAAAGTTCAAGATGCTGACCCTAGCACAGGTGCTTTTGGCGTTGAACATGGAAGACTGGATGGTGTCTGTCGACTTGCAGGATGCTTACTTTCATATCCCGATACTCAAGTCACACAGGAAGTATCTCCGGTTTGTGGTGGGATCGCAACACTACCAGTTTGCGGTCCTTCCGTTTGGTCTTACTTCAGCACCTCGAGTCTTCACGAAGGTGATGTCGGTGGTTGCGGCAGAGCTCAGAAGGAAGGGGATAGCAGTATTCCCTTACTTGGACGATTGGTTGATCAAAGCCAAGTCCCCGGAGCTTGTGTTGCGTCATCTGCAGTCAACAACCCAGTTGTTGTTCGACCTGGGCTTTTCGGTGAACGAGCCCAAATCTCACCTAGAGCCCTCTCAGCGCCTCCTGTTCATAGGGGCAGTACTGGATACAACATTGGGTCGGGCCTTTCCTCCGCCTCAGCGGATTCAAGATATTCAGGATTTGGTTCCAATGTTTCGAAATGGAGCGGTAGTTCCAGTCCTCAAGGTCCTTCGTCTGCTCGGTCTTTTTGCCTCCTGCATTCTGTTGGTCACGCATGCTCGCTGGCACATGAGGGCTCTTCAGTGGTGCCTCCGAAGGCAGTGGTCTCAACACAGAGGGGATCTAGAGGGTACTGTCAAGATCTCCAGAGATGCTGCTGTGGATTTGAAGTGGTGGATTGCAAGCAACAATCTTTCACAAGGAAAGCCGTTCCAGCAGTCGCCACCAGTGGCCACAGTCATAACGGATGCTTCCACTCTAGGGTGGGGAGCTCATCTGGGGGATCTGGAGATCAAAGGTCTTTGGTCTCCAGAGGAACAGATTTTTCACATCAATCTGTTAGAGTTACGGGCTGTACGTCTGGCTCTCAAGGCCTTCCTCCCTTCCCTTCGTGGTCAGTCGGTACAGGTCCTAACGGACAATACTACCACGATGTGGTACATAAACAAGCAGGGAGGAGTGGGGTCGTACCTTCTCTGCAGAGAAGCTCTTCGACTATGGTCCTGGGCAAAGGACCATCGGATTTGCTTGATAGCAAACCATCTGGCCGGAGTTTTGAACGTGCGTGCGGACAGTCTCAGTCGCCACTTCTCGGCAGACCACGAGTGGCGTCTCCATCCAGATCAAGTCCGTTTAATCTTCCAGAAGTGGGGGTTTCCTCGGGTAGATCTGTTCGCCACTCGAGAGAACGCGCATTGTCCGTTGTTCTGCAGCCTTCAGTATCCGATGCAGGAAGCGTTGGGGGACGCGTTTCAAATGACCTGGTGCGGCCAGTTGCTTTACGCGTTTCCTCCCATACCCTTGATTCCTCGAGTATTGAGGAAGATTCGCCAAGACCGGGCTCTAGTAATCTTAATAGCTCCGGATTGGCCAAGGAGGGTGTGGTACTCCGACCTTCTCCAACTCTCAACGTGCCCGCCGCTCCGTCTCCCTTTCAGGGCAGACCTCCTCTCACAGTCGCAGGGGCAGGTTCTACACCCCAACCTCCAGAGTCTGCACCTACATGCCTGGAGATTGAACGGGGCAACCTGAGTTCCTTCTCTCTCCCGCCTGAGGTAGTGGATGTTATATTAGCGGCCAGGCGACACTCCACTAAATCTATCTACGCTAATAGGTGGTCTAAATTTGTTGCGTGGTGTGGAGAGAGGCAGATTGATCCTTTACATGCTCATCTATCGGACGTTTTGTCTTTTGCTCTATCTCTGGCGCAGAAAGGTTGTGCAGTGGCTACCATTAAAGGTTATTTATCGGCCTTGTCAGCCTTCATATGTCTTCCAGACCAACCATCTTTATTTAAATCCCCTATTGTTATCAGATTCTTGAAAGGTCTTCTAAATCAATATCCTCCAAAGCCATTCGTTATGCCGCAATGGGATTTGTCCTTAGTCCTGACTTTCCTTATGGGGTCCCCCTTTGAACCTATGCATTCTTGCCCCTTGAGGTATTTGGTTTTAAAAACAGTCTTCCTGATAGCTATAACATCAGCAAGGAGAGTGAGTGAGTTGCAGGCCTTATCAGTAAAACCCCCTTATACAACTTTTTATGGGGATAAGGTGGTGTTGAGGACCAAGGCTGCTTTCCTCCCGAAGGTTGTTTCACCCTTCCATTTGGCTCAGGCAATTACTTTGTCCACGTTCTATCCTCCGCCTCATCCTTCCAAAGAGGAAGAAAGACTGCACCGTCTGGACCCAAAGAGAGCGTTGAGCTTCTTTATCGATAGAACAAAGGATTTCAGGCTGGAGGATCAGCTGTTTATTGGATACGTGGGCAAGAGGAGAGGAAAGGCAGTCCACAAGAGAACACTATCCAGGTGGGTTGTTCTTTGCATTAAAATATGTTACTCTTTGGCAAAGAAGGATCCTCCTGAGGGCATTAGAGCTCATTCCACCAGAGCTAAGTCGGCCACTTCGGCCTTAGCCAGAGGTGTTCCTGTGGTCGACATCTGCAAGGCCGCAACTTGGTCGTCCCTTCACACTTTTGCAAAACATTACTGTTTAGATTCTGAGGTTAGAAGGGACGGCCATTTTGCACGGTCAGTGCTGCAGGATTTCTTGGTTTGACCATTTAGGCACCCACCGCCGGGCGTGGTACTGCTTTGGGACTCTATTCATGAGGTGAGGAATCCACAGGTAGTTGTATCCATCAGAAGAACGAGTTACTTACCTTCGGTAACGACTTTTCTGGTGGATACATTAGCTACCTGTGGATTCCTCACGGTCCCACCCGCCTCCCCGTTGCCTTTATGGTCTTGCCAAGTAATCCTTGAGTGCGCTCCTCTTGGTCTTTGAGGGTGCAATAGATGTATATATAATATATTTATATATATATATATGTATATGTGTATATATCTTTATGTATATACTTGGTGTGTGTATATATTTTAAAAGAGAGAGTTTTATATATATATATATATATATATATATATATATATATATATATATATATATATATATATATGTACATAAAAAGATTTACAGTTATTCATACAATGTGGTGTATTTTTACAATATAATGGATGTTGCCTTGCTCTTTCATTGCATTGCCTGGTTGTTCTCATGCACGTAAAAAATGATTGGTACTGACGTCTGCACGTCGTCGAGGACCTCTTATTGCCTGTATGACGTCAGACGGCGTCGCGTGCGAGACAGTGACGTCCTCGTCGACGTGCAGAGACTAGTAAGAAGATTTCCGTCGAATGCTGGCGCCATGGGAGTATTCATGAGGTGAGGAATCCACAGGTAGCTAATGTATCCACCAGAAAAGTCGTTACCGAAGGTAAGTAACTCGTTCATCAGGCAAAAAGTGGGGGGTAACTGCAACAAGAAGCCATTTTCCTACAATGAAATACTAATACTGTCATTTGAAATAAAAAAACCCTGAACATTCTGTTGACCCTGGTAAGAAAAAACTTTATAAAAATTAAAAATGGAGCACTCTTTCCAATTGCCAAGAACTACTTGAAATTCTATCAATGACAACAATTTCTATAATGCTAATGCATACCAGTAGTTATCCTTGCCTCAATCTAATCAGAAGGGACTGCAAAAATAATGTGACAATTTAAACATCAAAATGCAAGTCAGTGGTATCCCAGGTTTCCTGAAATAAAAAAAACAATTATAGCAATTAATAAATGAGACCCAGTCGTTCAGTTTAATCTTGATATTATTGCCATTGATGTTTCATCTGGCCATCTTGAGTGTATCCACAGTGGTATTCAGTGGATATTCTGGTGGAAGCAGAGGTAAAACGTACAGTATTACTGCCTGTGATCAGTTTGGAAAAATCTGAAAGTCGGTCCACCTGTTCAAGGTTCTCCAGGGCTTGAAATCAATTGTGCAGTGGTAAGCTGGGCTCAGAAGCCACTAAAACAACAGAACGCAAAGTTAAGATGTCTGTGTTTTTTGCCAAGGAAAGGGGCAGATTATAAAAGAAACCCAAGAGCAGAAGTTCAGTAGGGCTAAACATAGCTGGTCTATTGCAGACTCAAAATAGAAGATTGCTAGCTTATGCAGGTTTCTTAAAATTGATAACTAAATTATAATTTCAGATTTTTTAAATTTAACATTCAAAGAGATTTCTTGCATGGGCCAATCCAGGCACCTCTTCTCAGCAGCATGATCTGATCAGAGTTGATAACATTAAAATCTGTATTTTTGGACATCCAGTATACATCTCTGTTTTTGAGCTTGAAGATATTTGCTGATATGGACACCTATACTTGAGACATTAGCAAGAATCGAAACATAATGACAAGCATCTGGGAAGGCTTATATTTGAGAAATGCATATTGAATTTGCGTGATTGTTCCATGGAACCTCGTTGTGAATCTGACATGAAATTAATAGCTTGACCCGTGTTCGAGGAGTGTGCCAATAGAATAGCTGTGAGACTATCACAGAGAATAGCAGTAGCAAGACTCTCTGCCACAGTCCTGATGTCCATGGCCAAAGAGGACAAATATTAGAGCAGTAAGTAGGGCAAGAAACAGCTCTGTTCTCCTTTTCTGGCGGGATGGCCCATCCTGCCAACTTTAGTCCCCCTTTGTCTCATAGTCTGGGAGGAATATACAAAGACCAACTGCCAGCTATCCACAGGTATGTAACCCAGGACAAAAGGTGCAGGTACCAAGTGGTTAGGACAAGGAAATTGCAACTTTTTAAAAGTGGCATTTTCTGAATTGTGAATTCAAATCTGACTTTACCTTTAGTGAGGAAATTACATTACAATTATTTTAAGACCAAACATTATATTTCTACATGTTCCCAATCGAAATTTAGCACTTATTAACTGTAATAAGGTAACCCATTGTTATCCTATTGGAGAGATAGGCCTCACAGTGTTGAAAAACAATTTGTTAGTTTTATTACCATGACATGTAAAACATAAAAGTATATGTCCAACTTTTAAAATGAAATTCACCCTACCCTATGGGCTGTTTAAGACCTACCTTAAGGGTGACATATGTATTAAAAAAGGGATGGTTAGGCATAACAAAAGGGTTGTTTTGAAAGGTAAAGTGGGCAGTTTAAAACTACACACAGGCTGCAGTGGCAGGCCTGAAACATTCTTAAAGGGTTACATAGGTGGGGATCACAATAAGTGCTGGAGGCCCGCTTGTAGCATTCTATTTACATATCCTAGGTAAACGCTGCATCACTTTACAATGGACTTATAAGCAAATTAAATGTGCCATTTGGGTGTGAGCCAATTTTACCAGTTTTAAAGAATGAGCACAAGTACTTTGGCACTGATTAGCAGTGGTAAAGTGCTCAGAGTATAAGGACAACAAAAACAAATTTCAGCAAACAGGAGGTGCTAAGCCAAAATGTTTGGAGGAAGACCACACCAAAGGTGGTCAGAGCTAACACTGTGGCAAGACAGGTGAACATTAGAAATGGGGCATGCCCTGACCTACTGAAAAACGATCTTCTAGAACACTGCCACACCTCACCAGTGGGCGCACTTCATTATATCATCAAAATGGACCCTTATAAAAAGGTCTTCGAAGCTGTATACTGTCACAGCAAATTTGCTACAACTGTAAACATGTTAATGCCTGCCTCTTTCATGATCCCTATTGCCAACTTAGCCAACATGAGAGTAGATATGGGGCAGAAGGATAAGGTGAAAAAAATGAGTACCTGTCCACTGCTCTCCGCCTACCCCCCCTCAAGAAATGAAATGGGCTAGACTCCCAAGTCATTGCCTAATACTGCTGAAATGCACAACACATAGTTTGATAGGTCATCAGAACACAGCTTATTATTTTACTTTGTCGTCTTTGAATATTTTACCATCATCCTTTCTGGGCAAAAAAAGTCTGCTCTATGTCAGACACTTTTTTGGGAAAATAAACGTAAACAGAATGCCAGCTTTCAAAATTTCTCTTTTTTGCTAGACCTGTGTTACTTTTCGAAGGGTTTGAATAAGGTAAAAACGCATTCTGACCCCGGAAAACTGGTAGTGTTTTCATCTGGATATTTTACCAGATTGTGAATAAGCTGCCTCCTAGAGGGTGTTTGCCAACTGTGTCTTGATGTAAAATAATTACTAATCTAAACGTATATACTTATGTAAAGAGCTCTGCTTTCCCTCACTAACTGAGCTAGTAAATTGAGAACATTCACTACATCTGTAAAGGAAAGAGTTTTACCCTGTTATTTAAACAAAGGACCTTATTTTGATTTTGGTGGATGGGTTACTCCATCACAACGGTGGCGGATATCCCGTCCACCTAAATATAAATCCTGCAGGAAATAATGCAATTTATATTTCGATGGAGTAACCCATCTGCCAAAAGTTAAATAAGTCCCTAAGTCTGCCAATCTTCTCAGGAACAATTTCTGTGACCTGAGGCACAATTTCTTCAGGAGTACCACAGCATCAAGTTCACATCCAGGGGAGACCGATCAAACCCCAAAATTCTCCAGCTATCAGTTGATGTAGTCTACAGTATCCAGCTCTTGGGCACTCGCTATTGAATTCTTAACATTATATTGGCTCTAGGGAAGAGGATTGGGAAATGCTGATTGAGATCCTCAACAAGCAGGAACAATGTCTTTCTCATTCAAAAGGATTTGTTGAGTAAAATATGCATCTTCTGTCCTCTGACTTATGCAGTACCTATTAGAAAACTCATAAAATATTTAAAAAGCATTACTCCCATAACTCGGTCGTAAGAATGCATGTGTTGCCTTTCCCTGGGAATTAGGCCACCAACTGAAGACCTCCAGGATATGTGGTTTGGGGCGAGTCGCAAACAGGTGTGTGCAGAAATGTCCTTGACCGTCCAAATAAGCTTGGAAGACACACAGAATTTCAGTCCTATAGTGAGTTTTCCAGATGTCACATATCACTCAACATGCAGCACAGTCCTGTGCTGTGGGTAGCACCACAAATGATTAAACAAATTTGCTGATGTTTTGGACATGCTGTGGCTAAGGTGATTGATTTTCCTCACCACACTTAAGCTGTCAATATTCCCTTGCTGATGATAGGTCGAATGAGTAACTGGAAAACCTGTAAATCTTATTGCAGCTAGTTTTTACCATGAAAATTGGTTAACAGTGCTTGTAACAATAAGTTTAAAGTACTGGAACCGCTCTTCAAACCATAGACATTTACTGAAACCCTAGTAATATTTTCAATTGCATGGTCAGCAATAATCATCCTACATTCAGATCCCTTGTATTACCCTTCTAATAGATCATTTAAGATCTTGACTAACAAGAATTTAAAGACCAGCACATTTTTAAAATTTGGGAGTTCAGTTTTTTTGTCTTAGAATGTATTCTTATCAAGAACTTCTATCCTGTAAGACCGCAATGTCAGGCTTTTTCCAGGCAAGTCCTCCTAACTTATTTTTGTCATTTTATTAGGCCATTCAGCCGTACCATATTCCAAAAGGCAAATACAACTTACTCATCCATATGGATTGACTGTGCTGGAAGCCCAGTGACCATGAAAGAGATCATGGAGTCAGTAACTGGCTTAAGAGTGTAGAACGCTGGCGAGTGATAGGCTTTCAGCAGACCTCTGTTGAATTAATGTCTGAAAGACTGCTGGAGGTATTTGTGGAAGTGTTTGAAGTGGATACACTGTCCAGCACCACGAGAAAGGCCTTGATTACAACAATGCCTAAACCAGATAATGACCTGTTAAAACGATTTTTGCATAGACCCCTTGCAGTGATTACCACTGACTCAGAAATAGTTATGGAAGATTGATGTATGTAGTGGGCTCAATAGTACATCATTACCAGTGCAAGTTTATTTCATGGCGAAGCGCCACTCACAGTAAACATCAACTCAAGTCTTTAGTGATTTACATGGTTTAGAACAATATTATGCCCTTACTCGCCTTGATATGGAAATTGCATTTCAATCCAACTTGTTAGAGTATATTTTTCCGGTACAGGGACAGGTGTGGTTTGGCCCCAAGTTTCGGTGTTGGGTCAGACCACCATATAACAAGCCCTCAGCAAGAATGAGAATGGGTGACTGATATGTGATAGCTGGAAGAGTAATCTCACCGATATTTGCTGTAGCAGTGGAGCCCCTGAGGATCTAGTTGCAGACCACGCTGCTAGAGTGTGGAATGATGGTGGGAAAAACCAACCATGTGATATACATGAATGTAGGTGTAGGAAAGTTCCCTCTTGACATGGTGACTCCCACTTTTCGCTTGGGTTCATTGCATAACATGAGGGCACATCTGAAAGAACAGATGTGCCCCTGTGATATCTAGTTCCATTACTAGATATTGCAGGTGGCTGGGCAGCCATCTTAAGGACATGTACTAGGCACTGGTCAACATGAGTTACCCAGCTACATGATGGCTGAACGGAAACTTATGGTGTTTGGTTTCAAGCACTTCATCGTAATAATTCCATGCTGATGCCAGTAATGGATTTATTATGACACGCTCCCAGAGGGCATCTTAGGAGGTGCCCCCTGAAACCTGCTAGTCCACATGGAGTGGTCATATAGGGGGTGTAGTCACCCCAGGGGTAAGTAGCCTATTGGCTACTACCCTACACTCCCCTTGAGTCCCTACATTCAATATTTAGGTGGCCCCCTGACACCGGAAATGTAGATTTGTCTGCCTGAAAGAAGAACAGCAAAGACATGAGAACTGTGGACCAGTACCGAACTTGGCGCAAAACGCTGTCTCACCAATCACAAAGACAAACTTGTTCAGAAGTGGAACATGCTCCCCAAACCCTTGGAGGACTTCCAAGCACTTCATCAATCCAGCAATGTCTCCCTTGGAGTGGAGGAACCACTTCCCTGCACCAGTAGGCGCCAACTGCAACTGCCCGATCCCCGCTCTGCTGACCCTCGGGTCCACCAAGGAAGCAACTCACTAGGAAGAGGGTACAGAGTGTCCAGGAGGTCACCCCATTGGCTCATCCAGTCCTTGAGACGTAGAGCCTGCCTGGAGCCTCTCTGCATCCATACCAGAGGTCCCACAGCCAGTTCCGAGCACAAAGGTGGTCATTATGACCCTGGCGGTATTACAACCGCAGGGCCAAAACAACGGGAGCACCGCCAACAGGCTGGCAGTGCCTCCCTGCGTATTATGACCGCGGCGGTAGCGCCGCAATCGCACCGCCGGGGCCGGCGGTTTACCGCCACAATGGCCCCGGCGGATGTAATCCGCCAGGGCAGCGCTGCCCAGGGGATAATGACTCCCCGACCGCCAGCCTTTTTTCTGGCGGTCTGAACTGCCAGGAAAAGGCTGGCGGTACGGGGAGTCGTGGGGGCCCCATGCTGCTTTTCACTGTCTGCTGTGCAGACAGTGAAAAGCGCGACGGGTGCAACTGCACCCGTCACACGGCCGCAACACCGCCGGCTCCATTTGGAGCCGGCTCCCATGTTGCGGCCCACATCCCCGCCGGCCCAGCGGGGATGTCCAAATGGGCACCGCAGGAGTGCGGCCGCATTGGCGGACGCACATCGGTTACAGCTTGGCGGGCGGCGGTAGCCACCCGCCAATGTTGTAATGAGGCCCAAAGGCTTGTTTGTTATCAGTTGGAACAGCACCACAGCCAAAACCGGGACTTCAAAAAAGGGCAGCTCCAACTGTGAGTGGCCCTGATGTGTTTCTTTTCCCTCTCCTGCAGGTACCCGAGAATCTTGAGAGCCTCCAACTCACAGACTGCGCCAGAGAAACCACCTCTGCACATGAGCTTCTCAGCTCGGGCTCAAGTAAATCAATGGTGTTTCCTTGTTCCCAAAACCCTCAAGAGCTAAGCGCCCCCCTTGAGTTCTGCTGGACTAGTCCCCCAGTCCCCGCCTGCAGCCTTTTTCCTGCAAGTACTCTTTCCATTGACTTTAGAATGTAGCTTTCAAGCCTACCCCTGCATACAGCACCCAAATTCCCCAGGGCAGGTAAACTTGATCTGCTAGTGCTTTCACGGACCTTGGCCCCCACTCACCTCAAGTCCAGTAGAACATTCCTGTAAGTATACCTATGCAGTGAATTTCCGTGGGATAACATTACAGTGTTCGAGGCTCATGCCTCAGATCAAACAGTTATGTATTTTCTTATTATTTACTTGGAAATTCAGTGACACTCATAGTACTTAACTTAGAACGTTGATCTTGGTGTAAAATATGTATAAAAACATGTTATTTTTCTAAATTGTTCTTGGATCTCTCATTGAGTGAATGTCTCATTTATTGTGTACAGCAAACACTCTACACTCTCCTCTAAGCTGCTCGACCTCACTACCACAAGTAGAGCACAGGGGGTTATTTAAGTACGCGCCTGCAAGCCAGTAAGGGTCACCTGGACTATTTGCATACTGTACCCCTACATTGTTACACTACATAAATAGCCAGCTTCCTACAGCAGGTGGTTCACCGGATTTCCTGAAAACACCAGTGGTCTTGATGTTCTTTGCTGTTGACAGACTTGGTCATTTTGGACAGTGCGTTGCGGTTTAGTTAGTAGAAAAGCTGGATGTTTCCTAAGAATGACTTGCTGAAGGTGCCTTGATAGGAAAGTCTTGAGGTGTGCTTAATTGATAGGTAAATTTATTTAGATACTTGGGCATACAGGTCACATTCAAACGTGAAACACTTGTAGTGAATCCTAGTTCGTTTTAATGGGATAGCAGGAGTTAGCTTAGCCTCTGGCTTGTAGACTCGTACCCCTGTCACCTAGTGACTTTTAACCTACTTAGCTTGCTCTGTCTTAGCCCATTTAATTTTTTTTTTCTTCTAAGATGGCTGCCTTGTTTATAGTTAGGCCACTTGTTATGAGTTAGATTATCAGTGTCACCGCACCAAGGCGTCAAGATCAAGCACCAAAGACAAACAAACAGTAGGTGTTCACACTTAGGGATTTTTCCTCTCTATACTTTCGAGGGATTGTTGATATTAATTGCCGTCCCAAGCATGCCTGTTATCTATTGTTTATTAATACACTTACGTCAGGGGACCTTGTAGAGCTGTATAAATACATCACACTTTAGACAGATAATCAGAGGGATTCCGACCAGAGGGCATCGCCACCGTCGCTGATACCGATTCTGCAGTCATCTTGACGCTGACCCAGTCTTCGTGTCCCTACGGAGTCTGAGATAGAGACCTCATTCCACGGTAACAAGGGTTGGGGGCTCCTCTCATGGACACGGCTTTGGCAGATTAGGTTTAGCAAACCCAGCTCTCCTTAAGGTAGGAAGTTAGGCCTATTCACATTAGGGTAATAGGGCATATTCCATCTTATATATCTCTTTCATGTATTGCAAAATGGTGGGGGTCTTCATAACAATGACTCTCTTCTTCACAATACTGATACTTGCTATATTCATTATCCTAATCATTGCAGTTCATGCAACTTATCGCAAGTTGCAGTTATGTTAAATAAAAACTATTATAACTTCGCTGCATCTGTGTTATTGCCTTTGTTTGTATGAGACATAATATATCTGTGAGAAAAGGGTAATTTCCGTTTAACCACGACATTCCCTGAGATATCTTATTTTGAGTCCATGCGTAAACGACTGCCATAAATCACCTTTAACTATTGTGTTTCTTGTGAGGTGCTGCTAGTGAGCCGGTTAGGTTGGGACAACAGTTGCGACTTGTTGTAGGAAAGACTCAGTCGCCTACAAACAAAAGTACTGTCATCCTTAAACCAGCAGTCTTGCTCAGAGCAAGAGTCCAAACTACGACACACTATGCTCATGACATGGAAAGGGTTTTAGAAGGGTTGAGGAATTTGAACTGGGTCTGGAAACGTCTTCCATTGTTTGTCATGGGATAAATATCAGGTTCTACAAAGGTTTTCCTCCCAAGATAACTGTGTTTGAGTCAAGACTGTTGAGGCAGTGGAATGATTTACTGATAGTGCTGGTTTGGTTGGGTAAAAGGTTAAACTGGAAACACTGAAGGGCTGGGGGCCTTAGGCACTGAATATGGAAATGTACCATACAGAGACACAGTTATAGCATGCAGTTACGTGACTTGAAGAGGATATGAATTGGGTTAAGTAACAACTGAATAGCACCTATGCCAAATCTTCAGTGGTGAGCTGCTCGTGATGTTGGTGGGGTGAAGGGGAAACACCATTCTGCCACGTTTTCCATATTTGTTATGAGAGGTGGACAGGGCATGAAATGGGGGTCAAGCAACTCCTAAAAGAGGCCACCAATAGCACCTGATACGGATATATGAAGTCTGCAATTATTTCAACATGTTGGGCAAGACAGAGGAGAAGTGGATGCAAAATAGTGGGAGACAGATAGACGTTCTAGATGTTATCCTAAAGCGTCAGATGTCATGATTGCTATGCACATGGCCGGATATTTGGCTCTAGTTTGAATAGGGTCCTCAAGACAGATGAGGTTGTAAGACAACTTAAAGTTAGAACACATCTGATAGAGACTTCTACCTGTAGATTCCTTACCTTTGAACTCTCCCCAGGCATCAAACTGGATCCAGAAGATTTTTTGTGAGCAGAACCCCTGCGTGCCGATAGGTGGCATCAATCGTCACTACGTCCATTGTCGGCATTGTCCACGCTGGACGTGATGTTGCAGGACCTATATAGGAGCCACCCAGGCGTGCCGATCCCAGTTCTTTTCTTTCCATGCCAGACCTTGCAGTCTCCCTGATCTGGAGAAGAACAACCTCTCAGTCAGTTTCTGACTGGACTTTTTCAACATTTTGCTGAAAATTTCTGAGGTTTTTCTTCCTGGCGTGTCGAGGATGTCATCCCGAAAAACGTGTTTTAAGTCCTGCAAAGCCTGTCACCTGCTGATGTCAGTGATGGAGCCGCACATCATCTGTCTGTAGTGTTTGGAGCGTGATCACGTCCCAAAGTCATTGTCCGATCGCTGGGCCATGCATCCGAAGGCTTTGAGGGAACGGTCCCTAAAGCTGATGGCAACCTGGTATGCGACTCCTCTAAAGTTGAGGTTCCCGAGGGGAAGGTCCTGGGACGGGTCGCGGAGTCCAAAGTCTCCATAATCCAATTCCAAGTCCTCGGACTCTCGGTAAGTCGGGGCACAAGAAGAACGGCAATAACTTGAAGTGCTCTTTGACTTCTCATTTGTCAGCCAACGCCACAAGGGAGCATTGGCATTGTAGGCCTTTGTTGTAGGACTCTTAGTATTGGAACAAGACTGCGGGATTCTGGGCGGCAGCACCACAGTTTGTGGTGTCTGAATCAATCTCACACCGTCTTGGCAGCTGTCGGCCCAACCCTTTCGACTAGCTAGCAGCATCTCACCCAAACATAGAAAGCAAAGGTGATTTGTGGCAGCCTGGCACATGATACTCGTGACCTATCAGAGAAGTCTTGGTTGACAAATCTGACTGCTTTCTCACACTATCAAAGGTCTCATACACACACAGGCCAAATAAAAAATGCAGAATAGTGTTCAATACATGTATTGAAAAGACTGCAATCTACAATAAACTGAATGAGCTGAAATTATTAGGACAATGAGACCTAGCAGGATTAGGATTATTATGACCAGTGAGAAGAAAATAAACAACCCCAGCATATTGCAATAACATATACATATGGATCCTACCTAACCCAAATGCTAGAGTTTAGCAGTGATAGCCCAATCTGTCCGTGCTTAGACTGTGAGAGGAGCACCCACCCCGATTACCTAGAAAATAGGGGTCTGCCTGCTGTCTCCTTTGCTGTCTCCTTGGCTGGTTGTAGAGACAGGGCTGAGGTCAGCAGTGAAATGGCATGCAGCATGGATGGATATCCTGGCTAGAATGACCTCCATGTTTTCCCTTGGCCTGTACAATGTTTATATAGGTAACATATTTCTGTTATATGAAATAGGCCTGACGTGGGCATGTGCCTAAGTGCCAGACTGTTTACTTACTCTTGTGGCGACAGTGCTAGCTGGATTATCATGTACTGTTCTTGTCAGCCTAGAACAGAAGCATATATTGTAAGAAAATGGCTCCCTGTTGCCATTACCCCCCACTTTTTGCCTGATATTGATGCTGACTTGACTAAAAAGTGTGCTGGGACGCTGTTAACCAGGGCCCAGCACCAGTGTTCTTTCACTAAAAATGTACAATTGTTTCCACAATTGGCACCCCCCTGGCACACAGATAAGCCCCTTGTAAAAGGTACCAGTTGTATCAAGGGCCCTGTGACCAGGGAAGATCCCTAAGGGCTGCAGCATGTGTTATGCCACCCTGGGGACCCCTCACCTAACAGATGCACACTGCCATTGCAGATTGTGTGTGTTGGTGGGGAGAAAAAGGCAAAGTCGACATGGCATCCCCCTCAGGATTTCATGCACGCATATACTGCTTGTGGCATAGGTAAGTCACCCCTCTAGCATGCCTTAACGCCCGAATGCAGGGTGCACTATACCACGGGTGAGGGCATAGCTGCATGAGCAATATGCCCTTGCAGTGTCTAAGTCTATTCTTAGACATTGTAAGTATAGCATGGCCATATTAAGTATATGGTCTGGTAGTTTGTCAAAACGAACTCCAGAGTACCATAATGGCTACGCTGAACACTGGGCAGTTTGGTATCCAACTTCTCAGAATAATAAAACCAGGCTGATGCCAGTGCTGGATATATTACAAAATGCACACAGGTGGCATCTTAGAGATGCCCCCTGTTTTTTACCCAATCCTTCAGTGCAGGACTGACAGGTCTATGCCAGCCTGCCACTGAGACGAGTTTCTGACCCCTTGGGGTGAGAGCCTTTGTTCTCTCTGGGGCCAGAAACAAAGCCTGCACTGGGTGGAGGTGCTTCACACCTCCCCACTGCAGGAACTGTAACACCTAGCATTGAGCCTCAAAGGTTCAGGTTTTCATGTTACAATGCCCCAGGGCACTCCAGCTAGTGGAGATGCCCGCCACCCGGACACAGCCCCCACTTTTGGCCGCTAGCCCGAGGAGATAATGAGAAAAACAAGGAGGAGTCAGCCAGCAGTCAGGACAGCCCCTAAGGTGTCCTGAGCTGAGGTGACCCCTGCCTTAGGAAATCCTCCATCTTGTTTTGGAGGATTCCCCCAATCAGAATAGGGATGTGCCCCCTCCACTCAGGGAGGAGGCACAAAGAGGGTGTAGCCACCCTCCAGGACAGTAGCCATTGGCTACTACCCCCAGACCTAAACACATCCCTAAATAAAGTATTTAGGGATGACCCTGAACCCAGGAAATCCGATTCCTGCAACCTGAAGAAAGGACGACTGCTGACCTGAAAGCCCCGCAGAGACGACGGAGACAGCAACTGACCTGGCCCCAGCACTACTGCTTGCCTCCAGACTCAAAGAGCCTGCACAGCGATGCATCCAGTGGGACCAGCGACCTCTGAGGCCTCAGTGGCCTGACCTGCACCTAAAGGACTAAGAACCTACTGAGGACAGCGGCTTTGTCCAGAAACAACATCAACAAAGAAAGCAACTTTAAAGAGACTCTAACTTCCGGCCAGAAGCGTGAGTCTTCACACTCTGCACCCGACGCCCCCGGCTCAAGTTCAGGACAACCAACACTGCCGAGAGAACTCCCAGGCGACTCCCACGACGTGGACACCCTGAGTCGACCTCCCTGCACCCCCACAGTGACTCCTGCATAGAGGATCCAGAGGCTCCCCCTGGCCGCGACTGCCTGGTAACAAAGGAAACCGACGCCTGGGCCAAGCACTGCACCCGCAGCTCCCAGGACCGATAGGAACCACCTACGAGTGCAGAAGTGACCAGCAGGCGGCCCTCATCCTAGTCCATTTGGTGGCTGGCCCGAGAAGCCCATCTGTGCCCTGCCTGCATCACCAGAGTGACCCCCGGGTCCCTACATTGTTTTCAATGACAAACCCAACACCTACTTTGCACACTGCACCCGGCCACCCCTGTGCCTCTGAGGGTGTGTTTTGTGTGTCTGTGTGTGTTCCCCCCCAGTGCTCTACAAAAAAAACCTGGTCTGCTCCCTGAGGACGCAGGTACTTGCCGCTAGCAGACTGGAACCGGAGCACCCCTGTTCTCCATAGGCGCCTATGTTATTTGGGCCCTTGTTTGACCTTTGCACCTGACCGGCCCTGTGTTGCTGGTGCCATGGGTTTGGGGTTGCCTTGAATCCCAAATGGTGGGCTGCCTATGCTCAGGAGACTGAACTTGTAAGTGCTTTACTTACCTAAGAAACTAACCAATACTTACCTCCCCCAGGAACTGCTGATTTTTGCACTCTGTACACTTTGAAAATAGCTTATTGCCATTTTTCCAAAGCTGTGTATACTACTGTTTTAAATTAAAGTTCTATACTTACCCGTGTGAAGTACCTTACAACTTATGTACTTACCTAAAATGTGAATCTGTGGTTCTAAAATAAATTAAGAAAATAATATTTTTCTATATAAAAACCTATTGGCCTGGAGTTAAGTGTTTGAGTATGTGTTCTCATTTATTGCCTTTGTGTGTACAACAAATGCTTAACACTGCCCTCTGATAAGCATACTGCTCGACCACACTACCACAAGTAGAGCATTAGTATTATCTATTATTGCCACTATCAACCTCTAAGGGGAACTACTGGACTCTCTCACTTTGAGATAGTATATACAGAACCAACTTCCTACATTGGTGGATCAGCGGTAGGGTCTAAGACTTTGCATTTACTGGACTACTCAGCCAATACCTGATCACATAACAAAATTCCAAAAATTGTCATTAGAAACTGATTTTTTAATTTTTTACTATTTTTCTAAATTTTTAAAAGTCCTGCTAGGGCCTTGTGTAAGTACCTGTTAGCGTTTCTTTTTAAAGTTTAATAGTTTGTAAAATTTTGGATTAAAGTACTAGAAGTAGTTTTTAGTTTCTTAAAAAGTAATCCCAACTTTTAGAGTCATAATGAGTAACACAGATGAGATGGTGATGGAACTCAACCTCACCCCTTACCTGCATCTAGGGATATCAGAGTTAAGGTCTCTCTGTAAGATAAAAAAGATAAAAACTGGGTCCATCCCTACCAAGGTCAAGCTCTAGGATCTCTCGGCAGAGTTTACATGCGACCACCCCTCTGAGATGAAGGATCCTCCCTCAGATGGAGAAATTACTGAACAGGAGAATGAACTCACCCCTCCTGTCCTAATTAGGGAGGACATGGCTCCTAGAACCCTGTCCCCACAAATCATAGTCGGAGAACCTGGTTCTTCCACAAGGGAGTCCACTGCCTCTGTAAGCATTGATGGCAGCCTCAATAAAGAGGACATCCTTCTAGCAAGGATGGCCAAGAGATTAGCTTTGGAGAAGCAGCTCCTAGCTATAGAAAGGGAAAGAAAAGAAATGGGTTTAACACCGATAAATGGTGGTAGGCACTTTTAAATAGGGTCAGAGAGAATACTGAAATCCTAAAAATCCCCAAAGGGATTGTAACTAAATGTGAAGAAGGTGATGACATCACCAAATGGTCCACTGCTTTTGAGAGGGCTTGTGCAACCAGAAAAGAAAGCAGATGTCGCTGGGGAGCTCTCCTTTGGGAAGTGTTCACTGGAAAGTGTAGGGATAGACTCCTCACACTCTCTGGTAAGGCTGCAGAATCCTATGACCTCATAAAGGCTACCCTGGTTGAGGGCTTTGGATTCTCAACTGAGGAGTACAGGATTAGGTTCAGTTTGGCTCACACAATCTCGAGCCAGACCTGGGTTGATTTTGTTGACTTCTCAGTCAAAACACTAGATGGTTGGATAACTGGCAATGATGTAAGTGATTATGATGGGCTGTATAATTTATTTATGAAAGAACATCTGTTAAGTAATTGCTTCAATGACAAACTGCATCAACATCTGGTAGACCTCAGTCCAATTTCTCCCCAAGAATTGGGAAAGAAGGCAGACAATTGGGTCAAGACAAGGGTGACCAAGACTTCCACAGGGGGTGACCAAAAGAAAGAGGTCACAAAGCCTCCCCAGGGGAAGGGTGGTTAGACATCCAAGGACAAAAACAAAGTCTCTTCACAAGGGCCCCAAAAACCTGCTCAGGAGGGTGGGTCCCGAACCTCTTCACAGTCCACAAATGGGTATAAGGGTAAAAACCTTGATCCCAAGAAGGCCTGGTATCACAACTGTAGACAGCATGGACACCAAACTGGAGACAAGGCCTGCCCCAAGAAAAGCCCCACAACTACTACTCCAGTTAGCACTGGAATAGCCAGTCTCCAAGTGGGATAAGCAGTGTGCCCAGAGCAAATCAGGGTTCACACTGAAGCTACTTTAGTCTGTTAGGGTGGGGTGGATTTAGCCACACTTTCTGCCTGGCCGCCTAACATGCAAAAATAGAGGCAGCAGCTCTTGATAAATGAGAATAAGGTAGAAGCCCTGACGGATGCAGGTGCCAATGTCACCATGGTGACAGACAAACTGGTTTCCACAGGACAGTATCTGGCTGGATAGACCTATCCAGTCACCAGTGCTGACAATGAAACTAAAGTCCATTCCATGGCAATGTCGACTTTAGAATGGGGGGGGTTTACTGGCCTGAAACAGGTGGTAGTCTTCTCTGCAATCCCAGTGTTTGCTAGGGAATGCTCTGGAGTCCGCAGCATAGGCTGAGGTAGAGCTCAAAACCCATGCAGCCATGCTGGGTATCCCTGAACTGGTGTATGTTAAGACAAGAGCGCAAAGCAGAATACAAGGTGAAAAAGAAGGGTTGGAGTCTGGAATAATGTCCCAACCTTCCAAGAGAAAAGGAAAGAAGACTGGGGAACCAGCTTCTACAGAGCACAAGAAACAGGACCTCTCTTCTCAGGAAGATGCCCTATCCCCTGAGGGAACTGAGTCCACGGAGCGGGAGCCTTATCAGGTAGAGCTCTTGGGCCCACGGGGACCCTCAAGGGAACAGCTGTGTCAGGGACAAAAGACTTGTCCCACTCTTGAAGGCCTAAGACAGCAAGCAGCTTAGCAAGAAAATGGAAGTGTCAGTGGATCCCACAGGGTCTATTGGGAGGATGGATTCCTTTACACTGAGGCAGGAGATCCCAAATGTTGTGCCACTTGGAAAGTGGTAGTCCCTCAGATGTTTAGAGAGTTCATCCTTTCCTTAGCCCATGACATTCCCCTTGCTGGGCATTTGGGACAAACCAAGACTTAGGAGAGATTAGTCAACCATTTCTACTGGCCCAACATGTCCCAGAAGGTAGAGTTTTGCAGCTCCTGTGTCACCTGTCAAGCAAGTGGCAAGATAGGTGGGCATCCAAACCCCCCCCCCCCCCCCCCTCATTTCACTTCCAGTGCTGGGGGTCCCCTTTGAGAGAGTGGGAGTGGAGATAGTGGGTCCACTGGAACCTCCCACAGCATCAGGGAACCAATATATACTGGTAGTAGTGGATCATGCTACCAGGTACCCTGAGGCTATTTCCCTTAGGTCCACTACTGCCCCTGCAGTAGCCAAAGCACTCATAGGTATCTTTACCAGAGTGGGTTTTCCTAAAGAGGTGGTTTCTGACAGATGTACCAACTTCATGTCAGCTTGCCTAAAGCATATGTGGAAAGAGTGTGGGGTGACTTATAAATTCACCACACCATACCATCCATAAACCAATGGTCTTGTGGAGAGATTGAACAAGACATTTAAGGGCATGATCATGGGGCTCCCTGAAAGACTCAAAAGGAGATGGGATGTCCTCCTGCCATGTCTGTTTTTTGCCTACAGAGAGGTGCCACAGAAGGGAGTAGGGTTTTCCCCCTTTGAGCTTCTGTTTGGCCATCCTGGAAAGGGACCACTGGCACTTGTAAAAGAAGGCTGGGAGAGACCTCTCCATGAGCCTAAACAAGATGTAGTGGACTATGTACTTACTAGGCCTCCATTCCAGGATGGCAGAGTACATGGAAAAGGCAAGCAAAAACCTTGAGGCCAGCCAACAACTCAAGAAGTTGTGGTATGATCAAAAGGCTGCAATGGTTGAATTTCAGCCAGGGCAGAAAGTCTGGTCTCTGGAGCCTGTGGCTCCCAGGGCACTCCAGGACAGATGGATTGGCCCCTAGCCTGTGCTAGAAAAGAAGAATCAGGTCACTTACTTAGTGGACCTGGGCACTATCAGGACACCAAAGAGGGTGATCCATATTAACCACCTTAAACTGTGCAATGACAGGGCAGACATAACCATGTTGATGGTTACTGATGAGGATCAGGAAGCAGAGTGTGAACTTATGCCTCACCTCCTATCAACTGACCCTAAAGATGGCTCAATAGATGGAGTTGTCTACTCAGACACCCTCTCTGGCCAGCAGCAAGCTGACTGCAGGGAAGTCCTCCAGCAGTTTGCTGAGATTTTTTCTTTGACCTCTGACCAGACATACCTTTGTACCCATGATGTGAACACAGGAGACAGTTTACCTGTCAAGAATAAAATATTCAGACAGTCTGATCAAGTCAAGGATAGCATCAAAGTGGAACTCCACAAGATGCTGGAATTGGGAGTGATAGAGCACTCTGACAGTCCCTGTGCTAGCCAGTGGTCTTGGGCCCCAAACCTCACACCAAGGATTGAAAGAGAGAGAAATTAGGTTTTGTGTGGACCACAGAGGGCTCAACTCTGTCACCAAGACAGATGCTCACCCTATACCAAGGGCAGATGAATTAATTGACAAATTAGGAGCAGACAAATTCTTAAGTACCTTTGACTTGACAGCAGGGTACTGGCAAATCAAAATGGCACCTGGAGCAAAAGAAAAGACAGCATTCTCATCACCCGATCGGCATTATCAGTTTAGTGTTATGCCCTTTGGCTTAAAGAATGCCACTGCCACCTTCCAAAGGTTGTTGAATCAAGTCCTTGCTGGCTTGGAGTTCTTTAGTGCAGCATATCTAGATGATATTGTTGTCTTTAGCTGCCAACTGCAAGGATCATCTGGTCCACCTGAAGAAGGTTTTGCAGGCCCTGCAAGCAGCAGGCCTCTCTATCAAGGCATGCAAATGTCAGCTAGGGCAGGGTAGAGTGATTTACTTGGACACCTTTTAGTTGAAGGCCAAGTGCAGCCATTACAACCCACGATCCAGACAATTCTGGACTGGGAAGCTCCAAAAACCCAGACTCAAGTCAGGGCATTCTTTGGCTTGACTGGCTACTATAGGAGGTTTGTGAAGGGATATGGGTCCATAGTAGCTCCCCTCACAGAACTTACCTCCTAGAAAATGCCCAAAAAGGTTAACTGGACCTCGGACTGGCCAAAGGCCTTTGACACCCTGAAAGAAGCTGTGTGCTCAGCTCCAGTTCTGAAAGCTCCAGATTATTGTAAGCAATTCATTGTGCAGACTGACGCATCTGAACTTGGAATAGGAGCAGTCCTATCCCAAACAAATGATGATGGCCTTGACCAGCCAGCCTGTTGCTTTTATTAGCAGGAGGTTACTCCCCAGGGAGCAGCATTGGAGTGCCATTGAGAGGGAGGCCTTTGCTGTGGTTTGGTCCCTGAAGAAGTTGAGACCATACCTGTTTGGTACTCACTTCATAGTTCAAACGGACCACAGACCTCTCAGATGGCTAATGCAGATGAAAGGAGAGAACCCTAAACTGTTGAGGTGATCCCTATCCCTACAGGGAATGGACTTCGTAGTGGAACACAGACCTGGGACTGCCATGCCAATGCAGAGGGCCTTTCCAGGTTCTTCCACTTTGAAAATGAAGACTCTCTTGGGAAATGTTAGTCTCATCCTCTTTCGTTTAGGGGGGGTTGTGTAGGAAAAGGCCATTGTTGGCATGGTTACCCCCTAACGTTTTGCCTTTTGTTTATGCTAGTTATGATTGGAAGTGTGCTGGGATCCTACTAACCAAGCCCCAGCACCAGTGTTCTTTCCCTAAAACTGTACCTTTGTCTCCACAAAGGGATACAGGGATAAGTCCCTGGTAAATGGTGACCTTGGTTCCAAGGGCCTTGTGGCCAGGGAAGGTCTCTAAGGGCTGCAGCATATATTATGCCACCCCGGGGACCCCTCACTCACCACATGCACACTGCCTCACAGCTTGTGTGTGCTGGTGGGTGTAGGAGGCAGGTCTGGTTTGTAGTGGGTACCTTGGGTACTTACACCTTATACCAGGTCCAGATATTCCTTATCAGTGAAATGTAGTGGTGTTTTAGCAGCTTAGGCTGATAGAGGTCCCTATAGCAGAGCAGCTTAGGCTGAACTAAGAGTCATGCAAAGCTCCTGCAATACCACTTGTCTTTACTTGTGTATAAGTACTGTGTAACTATAATACTCAGTGTTACCAAAAATGAAGGTAGTTTATTTGGGTGATACTAGGCCAAAAATATCTTAGAGGCAATATTCCTTCTGGAGGTAAGTATTATACACAATATATACACTAGACACCAAAATAAGGTAAGTAATTAGACATAGGATAGTGCAAACAATAGGAAATGCTATAGAATGCAATGGAAGAAAACAGGACTAGGGGCCACACAAACCATATAGTAAGAAAGTGGAATGCAAATCACACATTCACCCCTAGACAAGTGTAGTGTGTAGAGAATTGCTGGGAGAGTAAGAATGCAGTAAAGGTAAGTAAGTTACCCCATCCCAGAACCTAGAAAAGTAGGAGTAAAGTACTGTAAGTTTCCTTAGGACACACCACAAGTCGTGATTAGATTTATTGCAAGAACCAAGTGTAGGAAGTTGGCTCTGTGTATACTATTTCAAAGTAAGAAATAGTGTGCACAGAGTCCAAGGGTTCCCTTTAGATGTAAGATAGTGGCAAAAAGAGATAATTCTAATGCTCTATTTTGTGGTAGTGTGGTCAAGCAGTAGGCTTATCAGAGGATAATGTTAAGCATTTTTTGTACACACACAGGCAATAAATGAGGAACGCACACTCAAAGACTTACTCCAGGCCAATAGGTTTTTATGTAGAAAAAATATATTTTCTTAGTTTATATTAAGAACCATAGGTTCTAGATTTACTAGTAATACTTCAAATGAAAGGTATTTCACCCAGGTATTCTGGGAACTTTGAATAGTCACAATATCATGTACAGTGTTGACAAAAATGGCAATAAGCTATTTTAAAAAGTGGACACTGCAAAAATTACCAGTTCCTGGGGGAGGTAAGAAAATGTTAAGTTCACAGGTAAGTAAAACACATACACGGTTCAAAGTTGGGTCCAAGGTAGCCCACCGTTCGGGGTTCAAGGCAACCCCAAAGTTACCACACCAGCAGCTCAGGGCCGGTCAGGTGCAGAGGTCAAAGAGGTGCCCAAAACACATAGGCTTCAATGGAGAACAGGGGTGCCCTGGTTCCAGTCTGCCAGCAGGTTAGTACCTGCATCCTCGGGGGGCAGACCAGGGGGGTTTTGTAGGGCACCGGGGGGGACACAAGCAGGCACAGAAAGTACACCCTCAGCGGCGGCTGGGTGCAGAGTGCAAACAGGCGTCATGTTTTGTATAGGAAGTAATGGGGAGACCCGGGGGTCTCTTCAATGATGCAGGCAGGCACAGGGGGGGCTCCTCGGGGTAGCCACCACCTGGCCTAGGCAGAGGGTTGCCTGGGGGTCGCTCCTGCACTGGAGTTCGGTTCCTTCATGTCCTGGGGGCTGCGGGTGCAGTGTTGGTTCCTTTCGTCGGGTCCCTTGGTACAGGCAGTCGCGGTCAAAGGGAGCCTCTAGATTTCCTCTGCAGGCGTCGCTGTGGGGACTCAGGGGGGGTCGTCTCTGGCTACTCACGGACTCGCAGTCACCGGGTAGTCCTCCCTGTAGTGTTGGTTTTCCGCAGGTCGAGCCGGGGGCGTCGGGTGCAGAGTGGAAAGTCTCACGCTACCGGCAAGAAACGTGAAGTCTACAAAGTCGTTTCTTTGTTGCAAGAAAGTTGCAGATTGTTGAACAGGGCCGCTGTTAACGGTCGTTTCGTGGTCCTTGGTTGCAGGGCAGTCCTCTGAGGCTTCAGAGGTCGCTGGTCCCTGTTGGATGCGTCACTGTTGCAGTTTTCTTCGACGTTGGTAGACAGGCCGGTAGGGCTGGAGCAAAAGCAGTTGACGTCTCCGTCTTCACTGCAGGGCTTCAGGTCAGCAGTCCTCCTTCTTGTTAAGGTTGCAGGAATCTAGTTTCCTAGGTTCTGGGGAGCCCCTAAATACTGAATTATGGGGTGTGTTTAGGTCTGGGAGGGCATTAGCCAATGGCTACTGTCCTTGAGGGTGGCTACACCCTCTTTGCGCCTCCTACCTGTGGGGAGGGGGGCACATCCCTAATCCTATTGGGGGAATCCTCCATCCACAATATGGAGGATTTCTAAAAGTAAGGGTCACCTCAGCTCAGGACACCTTAGGTGCTGTCCTGACTGGTAGGTGACTCCTCCTTGTTTTTCTAATTATCTCCTCCAGCCTTGCTGCCAAAAGTGGGGGCAGTGGCTGGGGGGGCGAGCATCTCCACTAGCTGGGAGGCCCTGTGGTGCTGTAACAAAGGGGGTGAGCCTTTGAGGCTCACCGCCGGTGTTACGGTTTCTGCAGGGGGAGGTGAGAAGCACCTCCACCCAGTAGAAGCTTTGTTCCTGGCTACAGAGTGACAAAGACACTCTCCCCATGTGGCCAGCAACATGTCTGGTGTGTGGCAGGCTGGTAAAAACTAGTCAGCCTACACTGGAAGTCTGGTATTTTTTCAGGGGGCATCTCTAAGATGCCCTCTGGGTGTATTTTACAATAAATTGCACACTGGCATCAGTGTGCATTTATTGTGCTGAGAAGTTTGATACCAAACTTCCCAGTTTTCAGTGTAGCCATCATGGTGCTGTGGAGTTCGTGCTTGACAAACACCCAGGCCATATACTCTTATGGTTACCCTGCACTTAGAATGTCTAAGGTTTTGCTTCGACACTGTAGGGGCATAGTGCTCATGCACATATGCCCTCACCTGTGGTATAGTGCACCCTGCCTTAGGGCTGTAAGGCCTGCTAGAGGGGTGACTTACCTATGCCACAGGCAGTGTGAGGTTGGCATGGCACTCTGAGGAGAGTGCCATGTCGACTTGGTCATTTTCTCCCCGCCAGCACACACAAGCTGTGAAGCAGTGTGCATGTGCTGAATGAGGGGTCTCTAGGGTGGTATAAGACATGCTGCAGCCCTTAGAGACCTTCCCTGGCATCAGGGCCCTTGGTACGAGGGTTACCAGTTACAAGGGACTTGCCTGGGTGCCAGGGTTGTGCCAATTGTGGAGACAAAGGTACAGTTTAGGCAAAGAACAGGGTCCCAGCACACTTTCAAGTCATAACTCAGCATCAGCAAAGGGAAAAAGTCAGAGGGTATCCATGCCAAGGAGGCATTTCCTTACACCAAGCAAGACTGCAGACAACAAATGGTGGATTCCTGGACCTGAAGACCTGCATAGGAAGGAGACCAAGTCCAGAAGTTTAAAGAAATTCCAGGAAGGACAGGAGCACCTGCCAACCCAGAAAAGGGTGCAAAGGAAGAGTCCCCGGTTGGACGAAGACTGCAGAAATGCACCAAAGGAAGATGTCAGCGGGTTCCTGCGTGATGCACTGGATGTCCCACGAAGAGAAGTTGGATGCAGGCAAGTTTTGGTGCTGGACTCTTCCAACAAGCCTTTTGTTCCAGCAAAGTCGCGTTTTGCACTCTGTATGAGGCGGAAGAGGGCGCTCTCAGCACTTTAGAGAGCCCTCAGAACACCAGATAGCACCCATAGGAGTCCCAGGACACGGGGACAAAGGAGGTGCAAAATGCGGTTGGTACAGCACTACAAAGGAGGGTCCTACGCCGCCGGAGGTCAACACAGTGAGTTGAGCGTCGCAGGATGGAGTGCTGGGGACCTGGGCCAGGTTGTGCATGAAGGAATTTTTGCAAATTGTGCACATAGGCCTCAGGAGGTGAAGAAGACGCGTTGCACAGGGGTAATGTCGTTCTCAGGGAAGGCAAGGGTTTTCCTCCTCCAAATTGGGACATTCTGTGCCGATGGGGTCCACCTTCTGTGTTTCAAGGAGCACGCTCATCGCCAGGAGTGGAGTCCAAGAGAACCGGTCACCGACTTAGGTGTCTGCTTGAGCAGGGGAGGGAATCCGTCACTCCATGGGAGATTTTTTCGATCCTTCTGGTGCAGGGTGAAGACAGGGAGTCCTCGGAGTGTGCACACCGTGGAAACTGTTGCAGTTGCTGGCTGGAGCTGAAGTTGCATAGAAAAAGTAGCCTTTCTGGATACTTTGTTGCTGTTACAGCAGTTCCTGGAGCAGTCTGCGGTTGATTCGAGGTCAGAGGATGAAGTAGTAGTTGGAGATGATTCCTGCTGGAAACGTGCAAGTAGAATCTGAAGAGAACCCACAGGAGAGACCATAAATAGCCCTGAGAAGGGCATTGGCTACCTTATCAGGTATAGACCTATCAGGAGGGGTCTCTGATGTCACCTGCTGGCACTGGCCACTCAGAGGCCTTCAGAGTGTTCCCACACCTTGGAAAACAAGATGGCTGAAGTCTGGGACACACTGGAGGAGCTCTGGGCACCACCCCTGGGGTGGTGATGGACAGGGGAGTGGTTACTCCCCTTTCCTTTGTCCAGAGCAGGGACTTGGGTCGCTGAACCAGTATAGACTGGCTTATGCAAAGCGGGCATCATCTGTGGCCTTCAAAGCATTTCCAGGGAATGGGGGAGGCTACCCCTTCCCAGCCTGTAACACCTGTTTCTAAAGGCAAAGGGTGTACCACCCTGCTCCCAAAGGAAATGCTTTGTTCTGCCTTCCTTGGACTGAGCTGCTCAGACCCCAGGAGGTCAGAACCCTGCCTGTGAGGTGACAGCAGCTGTAGCTGCATTGCAAGCCTCGGAGAGCTGGTTTGGCAGTACTGGGGGTCCATGGTGGAGCCCCCAGGATGCATGGAATTGGCTCCCTAATACCAGATTTGGAATGGGGGGACAATTCCATGATCTTAGACATGTTACATGGCCATATTCAAAGTTACTATTGTATAGCTATATATAGGTATTGACCTATATGTAGTGCACGCGTGTAATTGCGTCCCCACACTCACAAAGTCTGGGGAAATGGCCCTGAACTATGTGGGGGCACCATTGCTAGTGCAAGGGTGCCCTCACAATTAGTAACTTTGCACCTAACCTTCAGCAAGTAAAGGTTAGACATATTGTGACTTATAAGTTACTTAAGTGCAGTGATAATGGCTGTGAAATAGTGTGTGCACTATTTCATGCTGCAGTGGCAGGCCTGTGGAAGGGTTTGTCTGAGCTCCTTATGGGTGGCAAAAGAAATGCTGCAGCCCATAAAGATCTCCTGGAACCCCAGTGCCCTGGGTACCTAAGTACCATATACTAGGGACTTATAAGGGGGGGTCCAGTGTGCCAATTGAAATTAGTAAATGAAGTCACTAGCCTATAGTGACAAATTTAAAAGCAGAGAGAGCATAAGCACTGAGGTTCTGGTTAGCAGAGCCTCGGTAAAACAGTTAAGCACTACTGACAACACACACATTAGGCCACAAACTACAAGCACTGGGGTCCTGGCTAGCAGGATCCCAGTGAGACAGGCAAAACACACTGACAAATAGGGTTTTCACTATGAGCTCTGGGGTCCTAGCTAGCAAGATCCCAGTGACACAGACCCCAGGGACACAGTAAAAATACACTGATACACTAACAAACAGGCCAAAAGTGGGGGTAACCATGCTAGAAAGAGGTTACTTTCTCACAATGGGGATTAAAAGACTATGATGATATGGCACTCCCCTCAGGGTGCCATGCCCACAACCGACTGCCTGTGGCATGGGTAAGTCACTCCTCTAGCAGGCCTTACAAACCTAAGGTAGGTTGCACTATACCCCATGTGAGGGCATAGCTGCATGAGCACTATGCCCTTACAGTGTCTAAGCTAATTCTTAGACATTGTAAGTGCAGGGGTGCGATTTATTGAGAAATGCAAACAGAGGGCATCTTAGAGATGCCCCCTGCATACCAGCCCTACTACTAGTGCTAGGCTGACCAGTTTCTACCAGCCTGCCACATCCAGACGAGTTTCTGGCCACATGGCGTGAGTGCCTTTGTGCACTCTGTGACCAGGAACCAAGCCTGTCCTGTAGGAAGAAGCTTCACACCTCCCCCTGCAAGAACTGTAACACCTGGGGGTGAGCCTCAGAGGCTCAAGCCTGGTGTTACAGCGCCCCAGGGCACTCCAGCTAGTGGAGATGCCCCCCCCCCTCCTCCCAGACACCCCCCCACTTTTGGCGGCAAGTCCGGAGGAGATAATGAGAAAAACAAAGAGGAGTCACCCTCCAGCCAGGACAGCCCCTAATGTGTCCTAAGCTGAGGTGACCCCTTCCTTAGAAAATCCTCCATCTTGCTTTGGAAGATTTTCCCCAATAGGATTAGGGATGTGCCCCCATCCCCAATGGGAGGAGGCACAAGGAGGTTATAGCCACCCTCAGGGACAGTAGCCATTAGCTACTGCCTTACAGCCCAAACACACCCCTAAATTGAGTATTTAGGGGCGACCCTGAACCCAGGAAAACAGATTTCCTGATGACCTACAAAGAAGAAGTACTGCTGATCTGAAAGCCCCGCAGAGAAGACGGAGACGACAGCTGACTTGACTTCACCCCTTCCGGCCTGTCTCCAGACTCAAAAAACCTGCAACAGCGATGCATCCAGCGGCACCAGCGACCTCTGCCAACTCAGTGGACTGCCCTGGAATTCAAAGGACCAAGACGTTCCTGAGGACAGCGGCTCTGTCTGAACATCCAAGAAGAAACCATCTTTAAAGGGGCTCCAGCCTCTCTCCTGAAGAGTGAGTCGCCAACACTCCACACCCGACGCCCCCGTCTCGTGTCCAGAGAAACCAACACTGCAGCGAGGACCCCCAGGTGACTCCCACAACGTGGACACCCTGAGACAACCTCCCTGCACTCCGGTGACGCCTGCAGAGAGAATTCAGAGGCTCCCCCTGACGACGGCTGCCCGGTAACAAAGAACCCGACTCTTGGAAGAAGCACTGCACCCGCAGCCCCCAGGCCCGAGAGAAACCAACTACTGGTGCAGGAGTGACCAGCAGGCACCCCTCATCGTTGCCCAGTCAGTGGCTTGCCCGAGAAGTCCCCCTGTGCCCTGCTTGCATCGTCAGAGTGACTGTAGGAGGTTGGCTCTGTATATACTATCTCAAAGTAAGAGATAGGGTGCACAGAGTCCAAGGATTCCTCTTAGAGGTAAGATAGTGGCAAATTAGTTATTCTAATGCTCTATTTTGTGATAGTGTGGTCGATCAGTAGGCTTATCAGAGGGTAGTGTTAAGCATTTGTTGTACACACACAGGCAATAAATGAGGAACACACTCTCAAAGACAACTCCAGGCCAATAGTTTTTATATAGAAAAATATATTTTCTTAATTTATTTTTAGAACCACAAGTTCAAGATTTGAAATAAATACATAAAGTGCAAAGTACTCCACACAGGTAAGTTAGGAACTTTGATTTAGAGCAATAACATATACAGTTTTTGTTAAAATGGCAATAAGCTATTTTAAAAGTATACAGTGCAAAAATCAACAGTTCCTGGGGAGGTAAGTTTTGGTTAGATTGTGAGGTAAGTAAGACACTTACAAGTCTCAGTTTCTGGGCCTAGACAGCCCACCGTTGGGGGTTCAAGGCAACCCCAAAGATACCACACCAGCAGCTCAGGGCCGGTCAGGTGCAGAGGTCAAAGAGGTGCCCAAAACACATAGGCGCCTATGGAGAACAGGGGTGCTCCGGTTCCAGTCTGCCAGCAGGTAAATATCTGCGTCTTCGGGGGGGGGGGGGGGGCATACCAGGAGGGGTTTGTACAGCTCTGGCGGGGACACAAGTAGGCGCACAAAACACACCCTCGGCGGCACAGGGGCGGCTGGGTGCAGTGTGCAAAGCAGGCGTCGGGTTTT
Organism: Pleurodeles waltl; assembly: GCF_031143425.1. Taxonomy (NCBI): domain Eukaryota; kingdom Metazoa; phylum Chordata; class Amphibia; order Caudata; family Salamandridae; genus Pleurodeles; species Pleurodeles waltl. The sequence goes on along the minus strand of NC_090444.1, from coordinate 857,573,432 downwards.
ATATAGGAAACCATGGAGGGACCCGGGGGTCACACTAGCAGTGCATGCAGGGCACAGGGGGGCTTCTCGGGCCAGCCACCACCTGGTATAGGCACAGGGTCGCCTGGGGGTCACTCCTGCACTGAGGTTCGGTTCCTTCTGGTCCTGGGGGCTGCGGGTGCAGTGCTTGGTCCAGGCATCGGGTCCCTTGTTAGAGGCAGTCGCGGTCAGGGGGAGCCTCTGGATTCTCTGCAGGCGTCACTGTGGGGATCCAAGGGGGTCGTCTCGGGCTACTCTCGGGGTCGCCGAGGAGTCCTCCCTGTGGTGTTGGTTCTCTGGATCTCGAGCTGGGGGTGTTGGGTGCAGAGGGTAAAGTCTCACGCTTCCGGCGGGAAGAGTGAGGTCTTTGAAAGTTGCCGAAAAGTTGCAAGATTGTTGCTGTTTCTTGAGCAGAGCCGCTGCTCATGGGAGTTTCTTGGTCCTTAGGTTCAGGGCAGTCCTCTGAGGCTTCAGAGGTCGCTGGTCCCTGTTGAATGCGTCGATGTTGCAGTTTTTTGAGTCAGACAGGCCAGTAGGGCTGGGGCTAAAGCAGTTGTCGTCTTCCGTCGTCTCTGCAGGCTTGCAGGTCAGCAGTCCTCCTTCTTACTTCAGGTTACAGGAATCTGATTTCCTGGGTTCTTGGGTGTCCCTAAATACTAAATTTAGGGGTGTGTTTAGGTCTGGGAGGGCAGTAGCCAATGGCTACTGTCCTGGAGGGTGGCTCCACCCTCTTTCTGCCTCTTCCCTGTGGGGAGGTGGGGGCACATCCCTAATCCTATTGGGGAATCCTCCAAACGTAAGATGGAGGATTTGTAAAGGCAGGGGTCAACTCAGCTCAGGGCACCTTAGGGGCTCTCCTGACTGGTGGGTGACTCCTCCTTGTTTTTCTAATTATCTCCTCCAGCCTTGCCGCCAAAAGTGGGGGCAGTGGCCGGAGGGGCGGGCATCTCCACTAACTGGGATGCCCTGTGGCGCTGTAACAAAATGGGTGGGCCCACCGCCAGGTGCTACAGTTCCTGCAGGGGGCAGTGAGAAGCACCTCCACCCAGTACAAGCTTTGTTCCTGGCCACAGAGTGACAAAGGCACTCTCCCCATGTGGCCAGCAACTCGTCTGGTTGTGGCAGGCTGGCAGAAACTGGTCAGCCTAACACTAGAAGTCGGATTGGTATTCAGGCGGCATCTGCCCTCTGGGTGCATTTTACAATAAATTCCACACTGGCATCAGTGTGCATTTATTGTGCTGAGAAGTTTGATACCAAACCTCCCAGATTTCAGTGTAGCCATTATGGAACTGTACAGTTCATGTTTGACAAACTCCCAGACCATGTACTCTTATGGCTACCCTGCACTTACAATGTCTAAGGTTTTGCTTAGACACTGTCGAGGCATAGTGCTCATGTGTGTTGCTTCACTCTTCTGAATAACAGAACTATGCACTTCAGGATAGTTTAGGACACAATGTGAAACAATCACTCTCATACACCTTAGTAAGTAGAGTAATCCAGTTTATTTATGGGGCAAGTTCTTATATAGCAAAACTGACCACACTAACATATCATGAAAAATAACATGAGAATAACTGTGAGAATATAAACACTCTGTGATATTATGAAAAATAACATGAAAATAACTGGAAGAATACGTGCATATTACACACACACACAATGGCCCTCATTCTGACCCTGGCGGTCTTTGACCGCCAGGGTGGAGGACCGCGGGAGCACCGCCGACAGGCCGGCGGTGCTCCAATGGGGATTCCGACCGCGGCGGTAAAGCCGCGGTCGGACCGGCACCACTGGCGGGCTCCCGCCAGTGTACCGCCGCCCCATTGAATCCTCCACGGCGGCGCAGCTTGCTGCACCGCCGCGGGGATTCCGACCCCCCCTACCGCCATCCAGATCCCGGCGGTCCGACCGCTGGGATCCGGATGGCGGTAGGGGGGGTCGCGGGGCCCCTGGGGGCCCCTGCAGTGCCCATGCCACTGGCATGGGCATTGCAGGGGCCCCCGTAAGAGGGCCCCTACATGTATTTCACTGTCTGCTGCGCAGACAGTGAAATACGCGACGGGTGCAACTGCACCCGTCGCACAGCTTCCACTCCGCCGGCTCGATTCCGAGCCAGCTTCATCGTGGAAGCCTCTTTCCCGCTGGGCTGGCGGGCGGTCTGAAGGCGACCGCCCGCCAGCCCAGCGGGAAAGTCAGAATTACCGCCGCGGTCTTTCGACCGCGGAACGGTAATCTGACGGCGGGACTTTGGCGGGCGGCCTCCGCCGCCCGCCAAGGTCAGAATGAGGGCCAATATGCTTAAATGATTATAAATTGAAAGGCTTCACCGAAAAGATATCCTGCATCCCTCCGCTGCACACCAAGACTTGGAACCCAAATCATCTGGCGCAGGGAGTCCAGTTCGGGACAATCAGTCCTCCTGGCGTTGCGTCCAACCCAGAAGAGAGTTCCTAAACCAGTCCCTCAGAGCTCCTGACCTTTATAGTATTTACGAACGCCCAGGAGTCTTTTCTAGAAAAAGACTCCCTCCTTTACAAATTGTGCAATCGGCAGGACTTTGTTCACCTTTCGAGATGTTGCCTCGGGACAGGCCAGGTTCCCAAAAGAGGGCTCCAAGGTGAAGCTTGCATTCCTCCTTGAGTACAGGCACATCCCCCTGTTGTTCTAATTTATAGCTCGTGGAATGTTTAGCTGAAAAACACCCCACCCTGCAGCTTGCAGTAGCTTGTGGAAAAACACAGAACCAGACTCGACAAAATGGAGTCGTGAGCCAATGTAAAATGGAAGCAGAGGCCATTGGTCCATAGTATATTTCATTGCCCTTACCCTGCGCCACTCTTCACCTTGCATGTATTGCATGTAGCAATACATTCCACCCTTGGACCATTTGGCCAACTTACTACTAAGTATATCCTGTAAGCTGAAATGGCAATGCTCTTGGGCGAAACTGAGACAGAAGGTTAGGCACACACTGAATACAACAACATAACGAAATTGAAATACCTATTTTGATAATGATTACACCAAAGATATAACGCAGTTGACCTAAATCAGGCAGCCATCCAAAAACCCAGTCCCACCACCCCTTGTCAACATCTTGTTTCACCCCCTTCACTAACTTATACAGGACCTCTATGTGGGAGTTGATTGATATGGAGTGATTGGATAAATTAGAACAACACAACCCTTCAAAATCGCTGCAGCCATGGTTGTGCTTGAGCAGCAAATAATCAATAGCTGCACGATTCTGCAAAGCAGCTTTTCTAGTTCTCTGTACATCTAATAATAGCTCAGCTAAAGCAGCTGATGTATAATTAATATTCTTAACTACTAAACATACAAGTTTATTAATCACTCTGGTATTATACACTGCGAGCCCTGGCACCCCTACGATAGAAACAGCTAAAGTGACATATTCTGTTTTGGAAAGCAATGATATTTCAGAATCACAGTCTGCAGGCAATTGAATAGTGTCTCTGACATAGCGAGGGTGTAGAGCGGTATCCATAGGAAAAATGAGAAAGCCTAAGCGTGTCCAGGCACAAGGCCCTCTGGTTAGATTGGCTGGGATATAGGTAAAAGAGATGTTACCACATGAATAGAGCCAATCTTTAGGTAACTTAACGTTTCGAATGCAGCTGACAGCAGGCACCACATTCTGGCAGAACATTGAAATATTTACATTCAAACAGGTCATGTCATTTCGTGAGTGGCACAATGTCCGTTGTGCAGCAGTTAAGTTTTTGTCTGATTTCTCCAGTTTAAGCTGAGCACATTTACCTATTTCCATAGGATCACAGGTCAATGTATAGCCCACATCTCCATTTGAGATGTTAAACGTGAGTATGGATATCATGTTCCTCCACAACCACCTGCCCACCTCCGGGCAATGGCGGCAGAACTCATAGAGTGACAGATGGGAGCGAACGTCACTCATATCCACCATCCCATCCTGGTTTGTATCGTTAAAGATGTGCAATAATACCGCAGCAGGAGTGGACACCGCCACTAGACAAGTGGTAATCAGATCTTGAACGCTTTGCATGTTACTCATACAGAAGTGAGATACATTCAGCACTTCCTGCGCCAGATGAATCCAAACATTGTTCGGTTGATGTAATAGCATCGGCATCTGCGGTTGACGATTGAATCTTTGGGCTATGAGCCCCTTCCGCTCCCCGGTGGAGCCTCCCGAAAGGGCTCCATACACCACACTCATCGCACAGGCACCCCATAGGATGATCTGAAAAGAACTAAAGACAAAACACGTATTATCATTCTCGCAAATAGCATTTGTCAGCGGGAACATGTTCCCATTTGTCTTGACCAGGTCGCATAACTACCAGGACATTGTCTGGTCCAGTGGCAATGACATCAGTGGGTTTAGGAGGGTAATTTGGAGATTCAATCCACACTTTGGACCCTGGGTTCTTGTCAGTAGATCCAAACCCTCCTTTGCCTCTTACAGTGAGAAGGGCTGGAGCACTCCCCTTCTTGATCTCCATAAACCGGCATGATGACAATCTGGGCAACACGATCACCGGGTTGCACCACTAGGTCTGTGTCACCACTGTTCATGATAATGACTTTCAACTCACCCTGGTAGTCTGCATCTATCACGCCTCCTAAAATTTGGATGCCTCTCAGGGCGAGCCCAGATCGAGGGGCGATTAGACCATAATGCTCAGTGGGAATCTGAATTCCAACCCCTGTTTCAATCAGAGTGATGTCTCTAGGCTTCAATCGATGCATTTGTAAAGCATGCAGGTCAAGTCCTGCAGATTCTGGTGTAGCCTTATATGGGGCCAAAGCTCCTGGAGCTGTTTCTCAAAACACAATGGTATTGCTTGCTGTAAATGGATTGATCTGTAAACCAGACGTGAGCATTCTCATGAGAGATGTCTCGGCATTCGTAAGGGGTCAGTTGTTAAAAATTTGCAAAGCATCGTACAAATTATCCCTCCACCCCTTCAGTGTCCCATCAGACAGTTTGCGCAATTGTTCTTTCAACAACCCATTCATTCTCTCAATCAGTCCCGCTGCTTGCGGGTAATAAGGTATGTGAAAAATTCACTCAATGTTGTGTTGTGCACAATAGTCCTGCACTAGTCTGCCCTTGAAGTGGCTGGCGTTATCACTCTGAATTTGGAGCGGCACTCCATAGTACAGAATCAACAGATCTAATGTTTTCAGGGTACTCTGCTGAGTTGCGCGCTTGCAGGGAAAGGCTATGAGATAACCTGAGTAAGTATCCACCACTGTGCAGGCATACTGACACCCTCTGCTCACTGACATTGGTCCAATGTAATCAATCTTCCATATCTGCCCTGGCAATTTACCTCTGCCTAGCTGGCCTCTCACCACCTGTGGGACCGGTCTGTGCTGTGTATGCTGACAAATGGGACATTCAGTGATTGCTGTTTTAATTAAATCTAGGGGAAGATGCATTCTTCTAATCTCTGCCCACCTATGAGTAGCTTTTTCTCCAAGATGTCTGCATTTTTAGTGTGCCCATTTAGCCATTCCCACCAAATCAGAATTCTGCACCTCCACCTCAGCCTCTTGAATCTTGGCTCGATCGTCTGCAAGACAATTAAACCATTGGTCTAATGAATCAGTCAGACAGTGAGCGTCCACATGATAGACTGTAACTGTGCTTTGAGGTAACATTTCCCAGATCTCCTGCCATAACTCCTTTCCCCATACCTCTTTGTTATGGATTTTGTACTGATGTGCATGCCACCTGGGAAGCCAAGTAGCTAATCCATTGGCGGTAGACCAGGAATCTGTATAAATGTGACATTTTCCAGGTAGCTCTTGCGTCAAAGCTTGATACACAGCGTAAAGCTCTGCAAACTGGCTACTTCTTCCCTGTCCTGTAGTTGTTAAAATCTTCTTTGTAACAGGATAATAGGACACTGCTTTCCAGTGCCTCTTCGCTCCCACATATTTTGCTGAGCCGTCTGTGAACCACACATGTTTTTTATCATCTGCAGATAAGTCTGCAAACGGCTGGCCCCATCCTACCGGAGATTCACACACCGGAGGTACATCGTGCAACATTTCTGAATTCTCCACGGGAGCCTGCGCTACCTGTTCATGCAAAACGGCGGTTCCCTTCGGACCCATTTGTGCCCTGTCCTGGACATACCATTTCCATTTTATAATGCTGGCTTCTTGCACATGCCCAATTCTGTGAGTCTTAGGAGAATTCATCACCCACTGCATGATGGGGATTTCAGGTCTTAAAATCACAATATGTCCCAATGTCATTTGCTCGGTATCAACCTGAGCCCAATAGCAAGCCAGCAGCTGCTTCTCAAAGGGAGTGTACCGCTCTCCTACCTCAGGTAACTTCTTTGTCCAGAATCCCAGGGGTACCCTCTTTCTTCCTTGTTTTTGCCACAAACTCCAATTAGCATGCTGCCCCTGGACTGTCACATTCAGCTCGATGTCTCCCTCACGAATCGGCCACAAATCCAAAGCACACTGAATGGCGTCTTTCGCTAATTCAAACGTGCGCTGCTCCTGCTCTCCCCATTCAAACGCATTCTTCTTTTGTGTAACTTTGTACAGTGGGGCCACAATCTGAGACAAATGGGGTATGTGTTGTCTCCAATACCCAAATAGTCCAATAAAACACTGGGCTTCCTTCCGAGTTTGCAGCACTGCAAATTCCTTAACCTTCTGTTTCACTTTTGGCAATACTTCTCTGTGTCCCTGATTCCACTGAATGCCCAAAAATGTTATGCTCTGAGACAGTCCCTGCACTTTCTCCGGGTTAATCTCCCACCCTTTATTCTGGAAATGTTCCACCACCCTGTCTAACTGAATCTGCACCTGTTCTTGTGTCTCTCCCTGCATCATCACGTCATCTATGTAGTGGGAAATTTGCATTCCGGGAACCACTGGTACTTCATCCAAATGCTCTGCCACCAGCCGGTGACAGATGGTGGGGCTATGTAAATACCCCATGGGCAACCTACAAAAGGTGTACTGGCGCCCCGCCCACTGGAATGCCGGCTAGGGCTGGCTCTCAGAGGCTATTGGTATCGTGAAAAAAGCATTGGCAATGTCAATTATCGCATACCAGGTCCCCCTATGTTTCTGTATGTTTTCAATCAAGGTAATGGTGTCTGGGACCGCTGCAGTCAGAGGAGGGGTATATTTATTCATCTGGCGATAATCAATGTAAATCCTCCAACTGTTATCACTTTTGCGAACAGGCCAGAGAGCATTATTCTATATAGTGGTGATGGGAATTACCCCCCCGGCCTCCAGTAAGTCATGTATAATCTGGCTAATCTCTTCATGCCCTCCCAGTATTCTGTACTGTTTCATTTGAATCACCTTGGTGGCTTGGGGAAGTGTTACTGGAGGAATCTTCAACAGCCCCACCCTCGCGGCGGCTATTGATATGCATCTCTTGGAACCGAATTGGTAACATCCATCTTCCAAATGTAGGGCCATCCCTTTCAAAATGTCAATCCCAATAATGTACTCAGGAATGGGGACGATACTGTAATGGTGAAGTACTGTCCCTTGAATTTTCTTGGGTTTCCATGAATTAAAGAGGCCTCTGCTCCGGTGTCAACAAGGGCTCGAACTTTCTGAACATTTCCACGTTTCCAAAAAATTTCTACTTTAACATGTGGTCTGTTATCTTTGTGAGCCCACCCCTGCTCCGGAGTTTAACCTATTTCCTAGTCTATTTTTACTCTGCGTACATCGGAGTCTGCCCAAGTCAGATCTGGGTACAGTTTACGGTAATTGTCAGGGAGCTCCTCCTCCCTGTCTCTGCCTCGAGTTCTCTCTGAGCTTGCTAGCTCCCTCTCCCACTCTCTGCCTCGAGTTCTCTTGGGACCTGTGAGTCCCCGGTCTCTCTCTCTGCTCCGGGTTCCCTCTGAGCCTCTGTGCTCTTGCTCCCAATCTTCATCATCTAGGGATCTCCCTATGCTGCGGAGCTCTCTCTCTCTCCCTCTTCATCCTTGCGCTCCTCCCATTCTGCCTTTCTCTGGTTCAACCGTTATCTTTTTTGTTCCCTTTCCTGCTTCCCTCCTTCTTATCCAAACCGCGTTTGTGGTACATCTCCTACATATCCTTGGTGGTTATCCCATCAATGTCATTTCTGGCTACCCCATCTTTCAGCAAGGCCATAAACATGTCCCGCCTTGACTCCCTGTTGTTATCAGTGCGATTCTCAGATCATGTATTCCTCGCTGGCTTAGTCCACTCCCCTAAATCACTTAACTCACGCACGGCTTCTACCACCAGACAGTGGGTTACCAGTCTGATTAATGACATGCTTGTATGCAGGAGGAGTGGACCTAATCAGCCGATTTCACACAGACACATTTAAAATTCCATTCATCAAATTATGAGCATTACCCAGAAAGATAGCTGTTTTCTTTCCTTCCTCCTTCAATCTCTGTACTGCATCTCTCAAAGTTTACCAAGGTTTATCATTTGGCGGCCAGTCTGACTCTGTCGGATACTTCTGACCACACCCTTGTGCCACTAACTCCAACAGATTGGTCATGGGACCATTCCCTGGATAAATTCTAAACTCATTTTGGATAACTGGGTCTGTACTTAGGATACAAAGCCTCGGGGCGTCGCTGTGATCTAATTGGACCCCCTGACCACCCATATCATGCACTCGCACCATCCACGCAAGCAATGTTTCCCCTGACCTCTGTCGAAATCTGTCTATCACATCACTTAGTTCTTGCTGTGTGTAGTCCTCCAGAGCATCCAGCATCACCCCTCCAGGGTTAGCTGGGCTATGCTGTAACGTTTGCCGATATATTGGCTGCGCACGGACAACATTCCTGCGCTCTGTCTTTTCCTGACTAACATCTTGACAATTATCAACCCCGGACTCATCCGAAAATTCAGATGTGTCCCAGATGTTTCCATCCCAAAATTCAGGGTCAAAGGCCAACCCTGCCTGAGAGATAGCTAAATGTACCTTATTTTTATTAACTTTCCCTCTTCGTCTTTTGTGTTTATATTGAGCGACGCGAACTACTGTCCTCTCTGCAACCAGCTGGTACATTTCAAGCTTATCACTTAACAATTTATTTTGATAAGCTAACATGGTAGAGGAATTTCGGATTTCTACTAACTCCTTCTCCAGTTGCTCGTGGTCTTTCTGTAACTGTAAATATTTTTCATGCAACTTTCTGTACTCAGAAAGCAAAATCCAGCCTCGCCTCCCTAACGTACATATCTCTTTTCCCTTGTCCATCAACACTTTTTATAAACATGTTAAAACATTTTCAGGTCCTGCGTTCAACATACACGCGTTCCAATTTTCACACAAACCAGCGCAGCGTGACCATTCCTGAGCTAAAAGGTTATAGGGGGCAGTTTCCCACCCCAGTATTTCTATATCCAGATTTTATATATGATTACTTGCTTTTGAGCTCGCGTTGATCTTGTTAAACATTTTTTGGTTTTCGAATCCTGCAATCGACTACGCCAAAATGTGTTGCTTCACTCTTCAGAATTTCAGAACTATGCACTTCAGGATAGTTTAGGACACAATGTGAAACAATCACTCTCATACACCTTAGTAAGTAGAATAATCAAGTTTATTTATGGGGCAAGTTTTTATATAGCAAAACTGACCACACTAACATATCATGAAAAATAACATGAGAATAACTGAGAGAATATAAACACTCTTGCAGAAGCTTGTGGAAAAACACAGAACAGTGCTTTACGCACAGAACCAGACTCGACAAAATGGAGTCGTGAGCCAATGTAAAATGGAAGCAGAGACCAATGGTCCATAATATATTTCATTGCCCTTCCCCTACACCACTGTTCACCTTGCACGTAGTGTATGTAGCAATACATCATGCAACTATGCCCTCACCTGTGGTATATTGCACCCTGCCTTAGGGCTGTAAAGCCTGCTAGAGGGGTGACTTACCTATGCCACAAGCAGTGTGAGGTTGGAATGGCACTCTGAGGGGAGTGCCATGTCGACTTAGTCATTTTCTTCCCACCAGCACACACAAGCTGTGAGGCAGTGTGCATGTGCTGGGTGAGGGGTCCCCAGGGTAGCATAATACATGCTGCATCCCTTAGAGACCTTCCCTGGCATCAGGGCCCTTGGTACCAGGGGTACCATTTACAAGAGACTTATCTGAGCCCCAGGGCTGTGCCAATTATGGAAGCAAAGGTACAGTTTAGGGAAAGAACACTGGTGCTGGAGCCTGGTTAGCAGGGTCCCAGCACACTTTCAATCATAACTTGGCATCAGCAAAAGGCAAAAAGTCAGGGGGTAACCATGCCAAGGAGGCATTTCCTTACAGTCCCTTCATTGATTTCTATTCAAAACCCGACACCTACTTTGCACACTGCACCCGGCCAACCCTGTGCCACTGAGGATGTATTTTATGTGCCTGTTTGTGCCTCCCCCCCCCCCCCCCCCCCCCAGTGCTCTACAAAACACTCCTGGTCTGCTCCCTGAGGACACAGGTACTTACCTGCTAGCAGACTGGTACCGAAGCACTTCTAGTCTCCATAGGCGTTATTTGGGCCCTACTTTGACCTCTGCACGTGACCGGCCCTGCGTTGCTGATTATAGGTGTTTGGGTTGACTTGAACCCCCAACGGTGGGCTGCCTATGCCCCTGAGACTGAACTTGTAAGTGCTTTACTTACCTGCTAAACTAACTTGTACTTACCTGCCCCAGGAACTGTTGATTTTTGCAGTATCCACTTTTAAAATAGCTTACTGCTATTTTTGCCAAAACTATGTACATTACTGTTTTACTTCAATGTTCCATATTTACCTATGCCAAGTACCTTACAATTTATGTATTTACTTGAATTCTGAATCTTGTGGTTCTAAAATAAATTAAGAAAATAATATTTCTCTATATAAAAACCTATTGGCCTGGAGTTAAGTCTTTGAGTGTGTGTTCTCATTTATTGCCTGTGTGTGTACAACAAATGTTTAACACTACCCTCTGGTAAGCCTAGTGCTCGACCTCCCTACCAGAAATAGAGCATTAGTATTATCTAATTTTGCCACGGTCAACCTCTAAGGGGAACCCTTGGCATCTGTGCACACTATTTCTCACTTTAAGATAGTATATAGATAGAGAGTATGTTTCTGAGGCTCAGAGCCCTTCCTGGATTTCTGATTCCGGTGTGAAAGCCATTTACTGGTCAACCACCTGATGAATGGGAGCTTCAGTAATGCCCTTTGAGCTTGATACTGTCAATTGTAGACACACCCTCCACAGTAAAGAATCAGTAAAAGTCCATATGCTCGGTCAATGACCCTGTTGCAATTGAAAAGATTGTCTTTGACCACAACTTCAGTGATTACAAGATCAAAGATTTCTGATGGATACTTCCATTTGGAGATTCCTCACCTTTACAACTGTCCCTGACATCAGTCTGGATCCAGAAACATCAAACCTCTTATGTCGCCGATAGTGGTAGTTGACTACGGAACAACACTGGAAGTGGTGGCAGGTGATGCCATCAAAGCCATACAGCGCCCGCCCTGGCTCAATTACATCAATTCCCTTTAATACACACCTTCAACACGAACACAGAGCTGCTTTCTCTCTGAGGAAATTTTGTCCTAAAAAAATGTAAAAGTGCAGTACCATGACTGTTCCCCACCCCCCAAAAATAATTTGGCGTTTAAACCCTGTAGGGACTAAAAAGGACACTGTTTGCCTCTGGTGCCTGGGTTTGGACCAGGACACCTGGGCCTGTGCAGTATGTGCCCCTAGGACATAAAGGAGGTTGAAGCAGAGCTCCTATGGACCCAGCCAAAGAGGACCAATTGAGCAGTAAGTGTTCCAGGCATTGCTTCTAATCACCATCTTCATTATCTGGACGCAAAAGGAGAAAACCTAAGAAGACAAAGCAATATTTCAAGGGTAATCGACCCCCATCACCCTCCTACTCCCTTAGGATATTTGTCAGGTGACTCCACTGGACCTACCCCATATCGAACTCAGGCTCCACTGAATTCTTTGGCGCCAGGACCTTTTGCCTTCCAGCTTCCCACTGAATGTGCCAGATTTGCCAGAGTTTTTGACACCAGGGGTGGACCCAGCAGCATCCTTAAATGCCATCCACTAATTTTTTTACAAAGGCGTCATTGTCATCTGACATTCCTGCAGGCTCATCTGCTCCATATAGACAACTGATGTTCCGCCCTGTGGTCGAATGGTGCCATACCATCCACCTCAATGCTGACTCTGCATTGTTTTGACCAACCGGTTGGATGACGTCGCTGCCACCAACACCAGCTCCCGCGTCAAATATGATGCCACGGCACTGGCCCTCTAAGCTGTTCCAAAGAACAGATCCTGTAGAGAAACTCAACTCCTCATGGAAGAAGAGGCACACTGAAGTAAACTTCATGACATTTTCAGCACTGATTCGAACCCTTTAGATCTCATCCCTTTTGGAAACACTGGTGAGAATCTTCCAGGGTCTGTCCTCTGCTAGTGGATTAGACACCTCCCCGGAACTGCCCATGGATATTCCCTTCTAAGGGTTGTCTCACTACCAGCATTAGTATCACTGTTCAGTTGTTGAACAATTCACTGTGGTACCTCGCTACTGCTTAATTTTCAGTTTATTGTAAAGCACATTAAACCTTACAGTGGAGGAGTGCTACATAAAACCACTAAAAAATTAATAAAATGCATCTGGATGGATTGCACAAATAGTACCCGATGTACAAAGTAACTTAAAGTGACCAGAAAAAAATGTTGAGGATACTTCCAAAATTGCAGTACCTTACGGTCAGAGCAAAGTACACAAAAAGTATAAGAGTACTGTGGTCCATGGGGGTGGGGCATTCTGGTTAGAATGAGGTTGCTGTAGCTCACATGGTGTGTAAGGATGCAACTGGTTTGGCGGGCATAATAAATCTTGTATAAAAGACAAGCCCGCCATCATCCTCCAGCTCTTCCATCTCTTGGAACCCTTTTAATTGTAACTACTCAGCAATAGGAGTGGTTGAAAAATTCCACACTTCCAACCGAGTTCACAGAGTTTTTTCTTGCATGCGGCTTGTCAACGCTAGGTTGGCAATCAAGACTTTGTGTCCCCTAGCACGATTTTGAGGTGGTGGAACACCTCCTGGTGAGATTTGTCAATGCGGATGGTCGCCGGAGGTTGTGACCATTTAAGTTTAGGAAGCTGCCGCGCGAGTAGAAAACTCTACTGGAGCGCAATTAAGAAGCAGTGCTTACTGGTGCGACTCATGGTGCCGTTCACACGGATTTAACAGTTTGGAACAAGCTCCTAGAACTAGAAATCAGCGCAGTGTGCCCGAATTCCACCAGCTCGTGGAATTCTGCTGTATCTCGCAGAGTTTTTATGAAACTCCGCAAGTTCTGCCCAGGCCTACTCAGCAGCTGACCAGTTTACCACATTCCTCTGACAATCACCAATATTGAGGACATCCCAACCCAGCCATCTGAAGGCTAGTCTTCTGTTTGTAGCAGCATTAACCTGTTAAGTGCTGAGAACAGTTTTGTGATGATTGAGACAGTTTGTGCTTAAGAAAGTTTTTCCACAGATTATTTAGGCCAAATTTGTTTTTTTTCCCCCACACGAGTTAAGGATTCTAAAGATGCCCAGAGTTTGTAGACTTCCATTTAGGAAACCTAGAAAATAGCCAAAAATTGTTGTGGAATAAAATGTATGTTTTTTTCTTTAAAATGTCATCAACTTAAGGTTTGCTGTACTAAGCTCACCCTCTTCCCAGCTTTCTAAAACAAGAGTTGTAAAATATATATACCATAGGTTTTGTATTTTTCTAAGTTGTAGTGAACGTTTTCTTTGTTTTGTGTTTCTAACTACTAGCATTTGTGGTGGAGACTGGTGTGACAAAAATGTTTGAACCCAGAAAGCTATACCTTTCTGAAATGTAGAAAATTTCAGCTTTCAGCAGGGGGTCATCTGTGTCGGTAACTCATGGTTTTTCCACACAATTGTTCCAAAAAAATGATTGTAATTTAGTAGGAAAAATATAAATACGTGATAACATTTTATGTGTATTTTTTGTCACAATAGGCAGTTTACAAAAGTGATATATTACGTCCACCGGACTCTATTCTTTTGGTCACTGGGATATATAATATTCTTCAACACTTGACACCCAGAGAGCCAACAACTGAACTGCAGTTTTTAATTATTCCATTATGAATGGACTAGACATCGATTTGTATGTAAAACCTAACGAAGGAACACTCGGTATGAAGGAATAGCTCCTATTTGTAGAACTCTGTATCTGGGGTCATCCCTACTCTCGTAATTTAGAATATATTACAAACCACAAAGGGTAACGCAACGAGAACCCGAAGGATCTGGGTAAATCTTTTTCCAAGACAACACTGATCGATCAGGAAACAGAAGAATAATTTACAAAAAAAAGAGAAAAAATTAACACAAAAAAATATCATGCAGCACAGATAAAAAAACATTAAGAATCTATCCTTTATTTTATATACAAAATACCTTCTCTGATCATACTCAGTATTCATAAACACCCACCCCCGCCCCCCACCATATCAGCACAAAAAAGAAGAAGGACAGAAACAGTGCAAAAAGTCAGGTGCTCGTGATTAGAAACACAAAATGCGACAGTAAATCTCCCACAAATCCATTAGCAAAATAAACTTTAAAACAGCCTGTTGGTTAACCATTCTTCACATTGAATCAACACTTGTTTATATTGAAGTTCAATTCTCTATTTTGGTCCTTCTTTTCATTCCAAAAAAACAAATCCAGGCTATAGCATTATCGTTGACGTATTGACCCCTTTAACTATTGGGCCAATTCTGGGCTCCAAAACGGGTCTTCCTCAGGACTAGAAGGTAGGAGACATCCAAACTTCACTCAACCTTTAAACCAACAGTCTTCTCAAATATAACTCCAAATTTTCACAGATCCACAATACATGAGATTGCTTATTCGCATCTTCCTCATTTAGTAATATTTTCTAACCGGGTCATTCAGTATATCCTTTTCCCCGGTATTGTTTCCTCCAACCTGGTCCCTTTTCAAAATGGTGCATTAATCGCCTGCATTCAGACACCGCTACTTTCCATCTTAAAAAAAATATATAATAATAATTTAGAGGGCATTTTGCAAACTGTGTTCTTTCTTGCAAACTGACTGTCTTTTGGAAGCCGAGAAATGCACCAAGAAAAAAAAAACATGTTCTACTATTGTGTACTCACAGACTTCTCATAATAAAAAAGGCACCCCACTTGTGTGACCGTGTCTGCCGCCTGCAACAGGTAAAACCCTATAATGAAACAAGGAAACCTCACGATTTGCAGAAATTTCCAGGCTCTGCATGGGCGAAATTCTTGACTCTTTCCAGTCAGAGCTGGAGCGGAGAAATCTGAGTTTGACGTTGGTGGAGGGACACACTCATGCCAATCCTGCACGTTCTGATATCTCGATGTTGGAATATACCAAGATAAAAGCGATCTGCTCAGTGGAAAGCTTACCAGAACAATGACAGCAGTCAGTGCCTAGGTAGCATTCTGGAATACTCACCTCCTTTCACTCATAGGCAGAATTGCCCTCTGCAAAATGGTTGTGCCCATGTGTCCATTATATCATTTTGCTAACATCCCTCTCAAATTTCCTGGTTACATTTTTCCATATACTAAACTCTTCATCGAAGGACCTGAATTGGTGCAATGAACTTCGAGGGTGGCACTGTCCAAGTTACTCTTGCCTACATCTGTTTGGTTGGGGTGGGCTAGGAGCTCCAATTACAGAAACTATAATTTAGCGGCGTAGCTGTAGTGGGTGAGTCATGCCTGCGCATAACAGCACCAATCCTCCCTTGTCTCCTGCCATCCCCCTTTTGTCTTCTTCACAACCAGAGGCTAGTTCATATCTATTCGGTCACAACAGTGGCGCAGTGGTCTTTACAATGTTTGAATACTTATTCCAGGCAGGTAGTATAATGCCCTTTGCGAACTGGTAGACCAGCATAGCATCGACAGATGGCAATTTGATGTATCATAAGCTGACCTGTATTCTGAGAACCCACTAGAAAACTGAAGTGGAAGAGCATCCAATTCAAGCTGTGATGCAGTATCTCCATGTTATGGCCAGCGGGCAGTGTCTAAATATCTGGTTGGTTAAAGCTTTTGGAGATTACATCCAGATTTCTTTTACCCACCTCAAATGGGACACGGAGTTTAGGCAGGCTTTTTCCCGATAAAGAATGGGATAGGGTGCTGGCTTACCTCGTCACAGTCTCCCAGAATGCCAGGTTCAAGCTTATCCAATACTCTGTGCTATGCAGATCATACCTATGTCATGTCAATATCACCAGATTATTTCCTGGGGCATGTCCCTGCCCCTGCTGCCACCTGCCCGATGTTGACCTATGTCACTTCCCCCCCCCCCCCAGTACACAACAACAAAGGGTGCCATCCTGAGAACTGAGGAGGCCAGAGGCCTCCAGAAGCATCTTATCTCCATGCATTGAAAAGCTCTGGTACTCTGCTTCTAAGCAGCGATCAAGGATGACTCGTTCCCACCCTAAGCGGGACACTGCCTTCTATACATTTTATCTCAAATTGGCACTACTCTGACCTTCCAAAGCACCTTGCTTGGCATCCCCCTTTGTTGTATCTCCTGCTCCCTACTAGTGTCAAACCCCAAACCCCTCCACACCAATGCGTGCAAACGTCAAAATGTTGGGCACCAGTATCGGTGCAGGCAAACATTGTTAGTGTATTTTTGATTCCCCCACTGTGCTTGATGCCGTGGCAAAGCTTTATCCCCTAGATGAAGTACTGTACTGAATATCATCACTTGTATAGCCTTCTTTTCACATTTTACTACAGTTGTTTTATTTTATTCACAAGTGCTAAATTGCAAGGGATCATTGAGGGCACCCAACGGACTTTATTGACACCTCTTGTATAAGTTACATGCCGCCTATAGTTCTAAATATAACTGTCAGTACCCACAATTGCTTTGTTTATAATGGCATTTGTTGGTGTAAAAAACATTATGTTGTACAGTTGGTGCCGGTATGGTAACAAAACGAAAAAAAGAGATATAAAAAAAAGGACTCGTCAGATTCTAACTTTCAAATTGACCCTCCTGGCGATGTGAATAGCTGTGGTGTTTAGGCCCAGGCTTGGTCTTCACCTAGGGAAACCTACCAAACCCAGATATTTCTAAAAACTAGACAGGCAGGGGAGTCCAGGCTGGTGTGACTTACGGGGATCTGACTAGGTATTCTTACACATAATGCTCAGCAAACATTAACCCTTGGGTAAAATGCTTTTTTTTCACGTTTCTGAGAGTGAAGGTCCTAGAATTTGCAAGGAACCTCTAAATGCTTACCACCCAGTGTTCCCACAGGGTACCCACTTGTGAGGTTGGGCTTGTAAGAGGCCACATTTTGAACACTTGTCATGGTTTGGATGGTTCTGTGGCAGTGCTTCTGAAATGCTGCAGAATCTAAAAACGATCTTTGCTCATGCCAGGTGTAATAATGGGGGGTTTCCCAAACTGTATACTTAAACCAGCAAGATCGTACTGTTGGTTTGCACAATATTCTCATAAGTAGTGTAAGACCCCACATTTTTTTCAACTCTGCGAGTGAGGTGGAAGCCCACAGTTGTGTCCTAGAATGAGGCACTAGAGTACCTCCATGCTCCCTCGAAGATTGTTTGCCACGCATATTCGTGTGCTGCACAGTTTCCTCAAGGACTCTGTCATCTATAAAAAAAGATGGAAGTACGCAGTGGGCGAAAAAAAGGCATTTTTTAATTTAAATGCAGCAGTGAAAGGACAAGTTTGCAGTTGGAATTTACTAGGGGGCTGCCAAGTGAGCACTGTTCCTGTGTTCTGGGAGGAACGTACCTGATCCCTAGATTGGGCTACACTACACTGTTGCTAGTAAAGAGACATTACGACTGCCAACTGTCTTGAACTTCTCCATGATCATGTGCTTTACAGTCACAGCAGGAGGGGTCATCTGAATGAGCTCTACCAAATGAAAATCACTTACTCCAGTATTGGAACTTTCATAGATTCCCATGCTTGACTCATTCCCCGTCGTCGAGATGGGATCCTCCGGTGTAATACAAAATCACATTCACTTGTATAACAAGCTCAGAGGCACTAGGCCTCTTAATTTAGTAACATCTCACAGTCATTTTATAAAAAAGGACCAAACATTAGAGACAACCAGTCAGCTCTCACCACCCCTTAGATCCCTCCTGTGAGGAGCTGATTTCCCTCAGATTTTCCACCGTACGTTGTGCTAAGGAGTCTCCTCTGAGCTCTGCTCAGCTTTTTCTCTCACAGACACTGTTTGAAGTGAATATGGATTTTTCTCTCTTCAGAAGTTCTTCAAGGTGATTCAAATTGACTACTATGTCAGAGACACCTAAGAAAGGGCTATTTAGAGCTTGTGCCACATGCATGAAGAAAAGGCTGCATGTTGATGACCACCATAAGGACTGTATTTACTGTCTCCATCCGAGCCAGAAGCCAAAAGACTGCAAGGTATGTAGAACCTTTTCTACCAAGACCCTAAAGGATAGAGAGGGTCGTCTCCTTATATGGCTCCAGAAACTAAAATCCAGGGACAACCCTGTCTCTGATGAGGATAGTGCCTCTTCATCGGTTTCTATGGCAAGAACACCTGTCAAGCGAAAATCTGAAGTCTCTTCAGAAGAAACACCAAGAAAAGTGGCCAAAAAATCTTCTGAGGCACCCTCAAAGTCTGGCAGCCCTTCAACAATTAGGATGGAGGCTTCTGACTTCATGTCTAAAAGGAAACCATCTTCTCAGCCATCGACGCCACCACTGAAGGTGAACCATACCTTCAAAAAGCCAACTTCTGCGCCATCAACAGGTTCATCGTTGTCAACGGCACCAACGACGGCTCAGGTATGGATGCTGAATTTTACCGTCGCCACACAGTCTGTCTCTATGGCGAGATTCGGCTCCTCGTCAACGATATGTTCCTCCTCAACAGCATGCCCTATAGCTATACCGTTGACGCTCTCATCGACGACCTCCCCGACGACGGCCTCGTTGACACTATTCCATTTGCCAACGCCCTCGGCGACGCTGTCTTCGGCGACAACGGTTTCGACGGCGGAACACCAGCCGTTGACGGCATCGTCGATGACACACCAACCATCGACGACGCTCCTACCGTCAGCGACACTTCTACCGTCGACGACAACTTTACCGTCGAGGTTCCCATTGTCAACGACAGTCGAGACAGAGATGCTCTTGTCGACAATGCCACTGTTGACGACTCCACCGTCAAAGACTAGGACTGCTATAAAGGCACAAAGACCAGATTTGTTGCCTCTGATGTCGTCAGGAGACCAGGGTACTCACAGTAGGGCAAAAAAATGTCATCTAACGCCCTCTGTCACATTGCCTAGCAAGGTTTCCAGCCTTTTACCATCCCATGTCTTAGATGAAGATGATTCCGAAGAGGAAAGTATTTTCGAAGTCGCCAGCAGCCTTTCGCAACAAAGGGTCAAGTGCCAAGAGTACTCCGATGATGAGGCTTCATACTATACCCAAGGCTACTATGAGCAGCCGCCATTGGTCGACCTCCCTCCTGGATTGGTATCAGACTTGCAGGAGATGTTGGCGGATTATCAGGAACGTTTCCCACCTAAGCCTTCGTCCGCACAACAGCCATTGCTTCCGCCGCCGCCGCCAGCAACTCCTCTGTTGCCACAACCACATCATGTTCCTCAACCAAGGTTACAGCAGTCTCTGCTTTCTACACCAAGACATCAGGTATCCTCTGATGACGATGGAGAGGAAGGTGAGATACAGCCTGCCACTGATGAGTGTGATGATTACATAATTCCAGCTCCTGCCTTGCCTAAACCACCCTTAGTTGAGTCTCCGCCTGAGGATATAGGGGGCTTCCACAACCTGCTTGAGCGTGCTGCCACACGGTTCGATCTCCCAATGCCTGACACTCAGCAGGATTGCTTCCTATATTACTTCAGAGAACCTAACAGAAAAATGGATCAGAGCAATTCCTATCATAGACAATGTCTGGAGCCAGGGCCTAAAGATTATACAAAACTCAGCTACGGTCCCTGCGGTGCTACAGAGACTAGACAAAAAATATAAACCAACAGAGGTTGCCCCGGCCTGCCTTTCAGGATATCCGAAACCGGACTCCGTCATATCACAGGCCGCCCAATGTCGCTCTTGGAATCCCTCTATGCCTTTAACATCACCCCCAGATAAAGAAGGAAGGCGCCTAGACAATATTGGCAAACTTTTTTCTTCCATGTCAGCCATTGTCATCATAGCGGCCAACTCCCTTGCCCTGCTGGGCCAGTACGATCGACAGCTAAGGTCAGATGTATCCTAATTGCTAGAAGAGCTCCCAGACGCCGCCAAAGCGGAAGCTAGGAAAGTTCTTTTGGAAGGTCAGCGTTCATCAGCGGAAAAAAATTGATTGTGCGCCAGACATAGCTGCAATGGGTTTTAGACTACTCGCTGGTTCAGCGGTATTGAGGCAACAAGGCTGGCCAATTTTCGGCCAGAGGTACAGACGAATATCCTGGATCTTTCATATGACGGAGAGGCTCTGTTTGGTAAATACGTCGTCTACGCCCTTCAAACCATCAAGGCAGATACGGAAACGGCCAAATCCCTAGCACTCTAAAATACAGGAAAGTGCCCTTTCGGGGTGCTAGAGTCAGAGGTCAGCCGTCCTTTCGTTTTGGATATAAACAATATAGGAACCCAGCCTATACGTCCACATTTCAGCCTGCTAGGGCAAAGTATCAGCCGAGGCAGCCACCTCCAGCGGCATACACCAGGCCCTACCACAAGTCCAAACAGGGGCGTCAACCTAAAGAGTCCACGCATAGACAATGACTGTCTACTGACACGGCTCGTTCATCCTCCTGCAACTTATCATGGAACACTCAAACATCATCTACATCTCTGGCAACAGATAACCAAAGACAAGTGGGTGCTGGATGTGATCCATTTCGGATACCGATTAGAATTTACCCAAATACCACCTCCAATGCCTCCATCGCAAGTTCATCAAAAGCACCTTTGTCTGGAGGGAGCCACCATGTTGAGAAAAGGGGCTATAGAGTCTGCCCTACATTCCCAGAAGGTAAATGGGTTTTACTCCGGTTCTTTCACATACGAAAAAAGTCTCGCCTTTGGCAGCCGATCGTGGACTTACAGGAGCTAAACAAATACCTCAAAAAGCAGACATTGCGAATGGTCACCCTCCAAGACGTCCTCCAGCTTCTAAACAAAGTAGACTACATGGCATCTCTGGACCTTCATAACACATACTTTCACATCTCCATCTATCCACTCAATCAAAAGGACCTGAGGTTTGCGGTCAACGGCAAACACTTCCAGTTCATGGTCCTTCCCTTTGGCCTACATTCAGCACCACAAATCTTTACAAACTGTCTAGCGCCAGTGGCAGCCTACTTGAGAAGGAACAGACATCAAGTCTTCCCCTACCTCGACGACTGGTTAGTAAAAGCTCCAGATATCCAGACAGCAAAAAGATCAGTCAGGGCAACCTGCACCTTTTTGAGGAATTAAGCCTTACACTCAACAGGGAAAAATCGTCCCTGCAGCCGTCCACTTGTCTAGCCTTCCTGGGTGCTATCTTAGACACTCAACGAGCCAAAATCTATCCAGCGCCGAACAGACAAACACAGCTGGCAAGGAACGTTCAACGAAAAAGGTCTCTCAGTCCGGCAGTACAAATCCTTGCTGGGCATGATGTCATCATGTATCAGCTTCATTCCATTTTGCTGCCTCCGAATGCGTCCGATTCAAGAAGAACTGGACAAACAGAGGATACAAGCGGCAGGATCCTTCGACGATACCATCAGTGTCACGCCGCGTATGGTTCATTCTCTTGATTGGTGGAAAGTTCCTGAGAACATTTCCAAAGGTCTCAGTTTCTTGGCACAAGTTCCTCCAATGACTGTCACCACAGATGCATCGCTCCAAGGATGGGGCGCAGGCTTGCAGGACCTTCGGGTGAGCGGCAAGTGGCCATCCTCTCATCGTTCGTTCCACATAAATCTTCTCGAGCTGAGAGCGGTCCATTACGCACTGCAAGCCTTCCTTCCAAGGATACGAGGGTCAGCTGTGTTTGTCAGGACAGACAATACCACCACAATGCACTACCTGAACAAGGAGGGAGGAACACGGTCTCGCATACCCTCCCGAGAGGTTCAGACCATCTGGAAATGGTGCATTCAGCACTCCATCCACATCACTGCAGAGCATGTCCCAGGCCTTCAAAATAGCATTGCCGATTCCCTAAGCAGGCTGACCACATCATCCCACGAGTCGGAGCTACACCAGAAGACGCTAGATCGGATATTCGACCAGTGGGGGAAACCGAGTCTGGACCTATTTGCATCCTCACAGAACGCCAATTGCTGACATTATGCAAGTTGGCATCACCAACCGGGGTCATGGGGATGCATTTTTGATCGCATGGTCAGGGATCTATGCGTACACCTTTCCTCCGATTCCCCTCCTCGCAAGGGTGATCAGGAAAATGAAATCAGAACCTTGTCAACTGATCCTCATAGCTCCAGCATGGCCGCGTCAACCGTGGTACACAGAGTTGCTCCTACTGTCAGCCTCTCCATCAATCAGGTGCAGGTGAGGTATCCGGACCCCAAAGCGCTCAATTTGCACGCATGGCTCCTGAGTACAATGAGTTTGGGCATTTAGACCTCCCGCCTGAGTGCAGAGACGTGCTAGCTAATGCACGTGCAGCGAGTACCAGCAAGTCTTACCGACTAAAATGGAAGAGGTCTTGTATTTGGTGTGAAGCACAAAACGTACATCCTCTATCCTCTGCACCAAAGGCAGTGTTGCTGTATTTATTACAGCTGGCATGTTCAGGACTAGCCCACTCCTCAATTAGAGTCCATCTAGCTGCCATATCCAGATATAGAAGAGTACCTGCAAACCATCTTTATGCTCTCTCGGATTGGTAGAGCAATTTCTCAAAGGTCTCTTCAGATCATTTCCTCCAGTGAAACCTCCGCCGCCGGCATGGTAACTTAACCTTGTTCTTGGCCAGCTTATGAAGGAGCCCTTGAGCCGATTCACAGAGCAGACATTAAGTACCTCACTTGGAAGGTGGCTCTTCTTCTTGCCCTTACTTTGGTGCGCAGTTAGTGAAATTCAAACTTTCACTATACAAGATCCTTTTCTGCAGTTCAGACAGGACAGAGTCATCCTGCGCACCAATTCTAAGTTCATGCCCAAAGTACCTTCCGAGTTCCATATCAATGAGCCGGTGGTGCTCAAGACTTTCTTTCCAAATCCGCAAACTACTGCAAAAAGAACTCTGCATTCGCTCGACTTGAAACAATGCATAAAAGTCTATCTGGACACGACAAAGGTGTTCAGACAGTCCACTCAGTTCTTTGTAGCGTTTAGTGCTTCTAGGAATGGTCACTCGGTGACCAAACGACTATATCCCGGTGGATTAAGGACACAATCATATTTTGTCATCAAAAGGCAGGACGACCTTTGAACATAACTGTACGAGCGCATTCTACGAGAGCGATCTCATCATCCTGTGCGCTGTTTGCTGGTGTTTCCATTAAAGACATCTACCGTGCTGCGACATGGAGAACAGCTCACACCTTCAAGCAGCATTACTTCCTGGACACGAAGTCCCTTTGGGATGCGGCCGTTGGTCAAGCGGTCCTTCGTAACCTGTTCCAATGACAGGGAGCTAAAATATTTATTTCCTCCATCTGCTTATTTTCTACTATAACACATTTTCTTTGATATCATGTTTTAGATCACAGTAAGAGCTGTATGTACATATTATCAGACTGGTTTGCATTTCAGAAAGCTATGTTATTGTTGGTAGAGCGGAAAATGTGTTATTCACCGCTTACTATTCTGATTCAAGCATGTGAATCTATGAAAGTTCCAATACTGGAGTCATAAATAAGTTACTTACTTGTAACTGTAGTTCTCCAGTATTGGAAACTTTCATAGATTCACATGCGACCCACCCTACCTTCCCTGGGTAGCTCACCCTCATTTTCTCAGCCTTAGGGTATTGCTGCACTTGTGCTGGGAAAATCTGAGGGACATCAGCTCCTCACAGGAGGGTTGTAAGGGGTGGTGAGAGCTGATTGGTTGTCTCTAAAGTTTGGTCCTTTTTATAAAATGACTGTGAGATGTTACTAAATAAGAGGCCTAGTGCCTCTGAGCTTGTTATACAAGTGAATGTGATTTTGAATTACACCAGAGGCTCCCATCTGGACGACCGGGAATGATTCAAGCATGTGAACCTATGAAAGTTTCCAATACTGGAGAACTACAGTTACAGGTAAGTAACTTATTTCTGCTCCATTGTCCTGTCTCTCAAGTGCAGTGTCGGTATCTGACCCGGCTCCCAACCAATCCTCCATTATTTGCATTACGTCCTCAACACCAGTCCTTATGCGAGGTGCCACGTCTGTTCCAAATGTATAACATCTAAAACGTTTCCACTCAAATAATGTGTGCTAATAGAATTCAGAGGTATTTGTAGAAATGTGCAGTGAGAATGCTGCATGTATTGTAACAGCAGGAAGTGAGAATTCAGTGCAAATGAGAGTGGGGTACAAAAGTAAGAGAGACAGCAAAAAAACCTAACCATGAATTTAAGGTCTTCGCTTACTCTCCAGTGGAGCAGTGCAGTTCTAAAAACAAAATGCCAAAAAGCAAGCTGCAAGAGAAGATAAAGGAAATAGAAATTACTTCAACTTGCAACAAACACATAACGACAAACTGAAATGCAATTACAATAGCAATATTCCAGTATTTCTTCCCGGAAGAGGCGATAGAGGTCTAATGTTGGATCCCTGACCAAGAATCCTCAGCAGGACACCGTAAAAAAGAGAACACTCTCCCCTTTCAAATAGTGCTCCCCCCTTGTGGACCTATGTGCCTGGAGGCAGCACAAAGTCCCTAGGTGCAAAAAAAAGAAATAAATGGTCACGTTGCATTTTCTGTTTCCTTGGGGGTCATTTGGAAATGGACGTGGGCTGTTTGACGCATCTCAGGGAGGAAAAAATGCATGCATTAAATATGTCACTAATGTAGGGTTGGCTCCTATGCCTGGAGGAAGGCTGAATCTCCCTTCCCTCCCAAATCCCCCTCCAAAAAAACCCTTCTTCACTTCTCCCTTATGTATAGGGATGGATTCCTGCTGGGTGATCATGATGTAACTGCGATCTTTGAGCAGGAATAAATTCAAGAAGGGCGCCATTGGAATGAGGAGACATTCCCCTTTCAAGTGGTGTCCCTGAGCAAGTCAACCACCATAGATTTTCCTTTCCCTCGTCGTGGTGGGGGCATTCAGGGTCACGGGTGCCCGATCGGGTTCTCATGGAATGGAAAATACATCATTTAACTGTGCCACATGGAGGATCGCCATTATGCCATCTGGGCCAATGCCCCTCAAAAGAAAAACAAAAAAAACTTCTCTGGTGCCTAGTGGGCAATTCCTTCTCAGGGACTGTTCGCCAGCCGTGATCCTTAAGTAGAAATCCATTTAGTAGGGGAGTAATCGGAAAGGAAATACTCTCCACTTTTCAACAGTGCCTCTCCTGACTCAGTGCTGGGGGGCACACAATGGCAGCAGACACAGATTACAATAGTTACCAGTGTCATTTTCCGTTGCATCAATTATGTCAGCACGCCTTCTGCTCAGTAACATAATTGATTTGCGTCTTGATGGACATGGGCTGGCACAGAAGCATTTCGGTGTCATCCCCTGGTGGAGACATAAAAGTGGGAAGCCTCTGCAGGTTTCGCTGGTCTGTCCCCAAGACCTCCGAGGATAAGAGGTTAATGTCCTCCACATTTCAGTGACAACGGAGAAAATAAGAACTTGTTGGCTTCCAGACTGATAGGGCTTAACAGAGGTACTTACTTTTGCGTTTTTTCTTCTGTTTTCAAGTAGACTGTTCCCAACGTGCAAGGTTTCAGTCAACTGTTAGGGAAAGCCTGTGCACACCAATCATATATCAGTGATTGTATACCACTATAAGGCAATCATGGGACATGTTCAACTCATGTAAGCAAATGAGCCACTTTAAGACATGCATTTATATTGTTTGAAAATGTTGTGTAAAACATAGAGGGGGTTATGTATGAATGATTTGTGTATTCTTGAGCACTGAATAAGCTGGATACTTGCATTAATCTTCGATTTAATAATGTGCGCAGTAGGTCAAAGCCAATCACTGCAGGTAAATCCTGAAGCAAATTACAATTAATTTTTTCCATCAGGGGCTTCTTTTGCAAGTTGCTTATTAAATGCTGAAATCACTTTGGCCTAATTGTTAGTTCAGTTTTTAGAAAAATTGTTTCGCTGTCTTCACAGTTGTGTTGTACTGCAAACATTAGAGCCAGCGCATGTGACAAACATGCCATTAAGGAATAAATCACACATAAAGTGCATCTTCCTTTCTTACAGTGAGAGCTGATTTGTTAAAACTTTTACTGGGGTAGGCATCCTCAGTTTTATCTCAGCTAAATTTGTCATTAATTTCGTTGTGTTTACCCAGTATACCTTGAAGTCAACTTAATGTACCATGTTGGTTGGTACCGTTACTTTTAGTCTAATCTTTACTGAACAAGAAAGTATGTCAGCTCTGATTCAGAATTGTACTTAACATTGCTATATATTCTTTATTTCAGTTGCTCAGAGATTTTCACTAGCACAGCCTGATGAATTGCTAATGAGAATGCGCTCAGTTGCAAATGATGAGCTTGCTACAATGATGCACCGGAAAATGAGCCAAGAGGATCGCATGAGAGCCACAGAGAGTGAATTTGTTCAAAGATTGCAGCGACTTACAATTTTGGCAGTTAATCGACTTATTTACTTGGGTAAGAGTGCATTGACTCAAAGAGGTTATAGAATCTGTTTTTTCCTATTTATTGTAGCAATGCAATTGAAGCATCACAACAATATGTTGTATATGTCATTACAATGAATGTTCTATTTCTAATGATATATCGTCCCAACGATTCAGAGTATAAACCTTTCACCAGTGGGTAGGTCGTTCTGCTGTACCAGCACTAATCAGTAGCATCAGGAGACCGTGTGAAACCTTAGTGGCAGATTCACAAGGCTCTACTGTCACAGATCCAATATTAGATGCCACAGGCGCTGTTGATGTTTTACATTATTTCTGTGTTCCTTAGGTGGAGGGTCAAGAGTGCCAAGTTTTTTCTTGGTTGATTTCTTAGGTGATTGCAGGAGAAATGTATCTCTTTTGGGACTTTTGTTCCTCCAAAATGGTCAGGCTTTAAGTTCTCCAAATATTGCTGCCAAGTGTGGGTGACAGATTTTCATTCTGAGTGTCTTTAATGTCTGAGGAAATGCCATAATTCAGTTGCTTGTGAACTCTGATCTTTGGTGAATCTCAACACAATCATGGGAAAATTAGCAAAGTAGTTTATTGTTTGAGATAAATTATGTGGCTCAATATCCAGTTTACTAAATCAACCTAAGTGCACAATTTATAAAGTAAGAAATGTTACAAGGGTTATACAAAATGTACAAGCA
Source organism: Pleurodeles waltl (assembly GCF_031143425.1). Lineage (NCBI taxonomy): Eukaryota > Metazoa > Chordata > Amphibia > Caudata > Salamandridae > Pleurodeles > Pleurodeles waltl. The sequence goes on along the minus strand of NC_090444.1, from coordinate 857,545,775 downwards.
TTCATCTTCCTCAACACAAGAAGAAACTTTTTAAGCTCCTTGTCTAAGCCCTCTAAATTTTATCCAATTTAGAGCCAAAGCTTCCAGTGATTTTTCAGTCTTCTGATGCTTCATAAGTGCTGGCATAGGCTTTCTGATAAACTAGGTTCGTACTTTTTTCATTTCATAAGCGCTTTGCTTGGCTTTAGGTGGTACTTAAATCATTGGCTGTCCTTGAGTGGCACATGACCAAGCTTTGTCACTGGTCCCAAAAATAGAAATAAGCAGTGTTACAATATCAGTGTTGCCATAGAAAATGACTTCCAGTAGAACCGTAGACACTTTTAGAGCCTTTGGTTTCTAAGACAATGGTGATGGGTTTATTTGTTAACAATCTTGATATATACTCAGATGGTTACGTAACAGAGAAAGAAGTGCCACACAATTTAAATAATTACTTTGAAACGTTTGAGGATAATGGTATAATGATATCTGAGAATCTTTTGATAAGTCAGTACACTGAAGAATATTTGTTTTTGAGACTATAGTTGGCAAGTGGCCTACATACATCTCTAAAGCTAAGTTTCCTGTTCCGGAAATGTTTTTTCATTGAGTACCAAGTTTAGACCAATTCATACAGCAAAATAGGCAGAGTGAAAAATGGGTATCAAGGAAACTTAAGTATTTCTGAAATTTGCACAAGATATAGAGTTTAGGAGCAGTGGTTATTTCTACATCTCTGAATTTGTGGGTACCCGTGATAGCTTATGATTTGGAGGGTATTTTTCAAAATGTCATCTTCCTTATACATTTGCTTCCATTTGAATGGCACAAATGCAGGAAAATCCAGTAAGTTTCAACAAATGTTCTATTATTCTATGCTCCCATAAATCTCACAATAAAAATGGTGTCTCACTTGTGCCCACAACAAGAAACAGCCCAAAACACAACATGGATGCAGCACATTTTTCCTCTGGAAACTGGTCCTTTTTTAGGTCGAGCGTGCATGCGCTCTGATGTGTTGTAATCGGTCTGTGGGCTTTAAACTATGCCCACTGCATGCCCATCCCTATCACTCGTTCCTGGGCTTGCCTTTCAAAAATCCTTTGTTATAATTGGTAAATGCTTTACGCTCGTCCCTCCTTAGGGCAGTTTTGTTACACCTTGGCCATCAACCCTGTTACATGGATAATTGCACGTTTGCTGATATGTTTGACTGCAAACGAACAACTTTTTCATTTTGTGTCTCTCCTTCGTGCTCAGGGCAGCCATGGCGCTTTGAATTGGCTTGCTTATTTCAACTGATTTACTTTTCATTTTCAATTTTTGTGCCAAGAAAATTCCAGTTGGGAATTTACAACACTAATAGCTCTAACGCGAGCAAACGTGAGACCCATTGTATTGCAAATTCTTGTTTTCCAGTGTGAGTAGCTCGTGATTTTGGACTCTAGTTCAGCTGGCACCTAGGAAGACCTAGCCAACCTGGACATTTTTTAAAACTAGACACCTATGGGTATCCAAGGTGGGCTGATTTGCCTGGCTCACACCACGTTTTTTTTTAACCATAATCCCTTGCAAACCTCAAATTTTCAAAGAAGGCACATTTTCCACCCAGGTGTCCCGATAAAAATGGTATCTCACTTGTGCGGGTAGGTCAAGTGCCTGCAACAGGAAGTGCCCCAAAATGCAACATGGATGCAGCACATTTCTTTTACCGAAAACTGAGCCTTTTTTTTCCCAATGTGGGTAACTCAAGGTTCCAGACCCGAGCTCAGCCCGCACCTAGGGAAACCTAGCCAACCTGTACATTTTTTAAAACTAGACATCTAGGGGTATCTGAGGTGGACTGAATTGCTGGGCTTACACCACAGTTTTTCCCCGAATCCCTTGCAAACCTTGAATGTCCACTAAAAAAAAAACATTTTTCTCAAATTTCTATGACAGAAAGTTCTGGAATCTATGGGGAGCCACAAACTTCCTTCCACCTGGCTTTCACCCTGGTCTCCCAATGAAAATGGTACCTCACTTGTGTGAGTAGGCCCAGCGCTCGCAACACAAACAGCCCAAAATGCAACAAGAACGCAGAACATTTTTCCATCAAAAATGGACCCTTTTTTCCAATGTGGATAGCTCGAGATTTTGGACCCTAGCTAAGCCAGCAGCTAGGATAACCTAGCCAACCTGCACTATTTTTGTAAACTAGACACCTAGGGTTATCCAAGGTGGACTGACTTGCATGGCTCTAACCATGTTTTTTATATCTAGAATCCTTTTCAAACCTCAAACTTTCCCTAAAAAAACAGATTTTCCTCCCATTTTTGTGAGGGAAAGTTCTGAAATCTGAAGTAAGTCACAAGGTTTCTAACAGCCAGCCTTCCCCCAAGTCTCCGAGACAAATCGTACCCCACTTGTGTGCGTGGGCCAAGTGCCCGCGACAGGGAAGGACCCAAAAACATATTGTGGCGTTTGTGATAACTAAGGTGGGTGTCCTAATTAGTCCTGGGATCGGTTACCAGGTAGGGAAACATAGCAACCCAGACATTTCTGAAAAGTAGACATCAAGGGGGGCTTTGGAGGTATCGCTTGTGTGGATCCTCGTAAGTTTTCTTACCCAGAATACCCTGCAAAGGTGAAACTGAATAAAAACACTATTTGTCCTTGCATGTCTGTGACATAAACCACAGGAATATGCAGTGATCCACTAACAACAGGAATGGATCCCACAAGGGTCAATGGTAATCCTTGCATGAGGGCTACTGTTGACCTTGGGGTGGTCCATTCCTAACTTGGGCACTAGGCATAGGCACACAAGGGGTGTAGCAGTTTCAACAGTACAAGTGAAGGGAACACTGAGTGTCAGGAACTTACTATGCTAAATCCAACTCCTTCCAATTTGTGGATGCAAGTTGGGAGTGTCCGAGAATGCCTTGCAAGGCCTATTCCTTGAACTGAGAGAGCATATCCACCTTTGAACTAAGGCAGACATGCTGGGGAACACGGCCTAAGTTATGTAAAGTAAAAAGCCAAACAAATGTCCTGTGTGACTCATTCACCGACACTTCTACTTTTGCTTTGAAAGTGTGAAAACTTCATCGCTAACTTGTATCATACCCAATGTTATTGAAAATTGATACAGGGCACGATACTTTGTACGATGATTATTTTCACATCTCATTCTAAAGATGTGAAAACAATCATCATAGAAGATATTGTGACCTGTACCCCTTTTCAATAATATTGGTTATGGTACAAGTTACTAATTGAATTTGCACACTTTCAAAGCAAGTAGAACTGTTGGTGAATAAGTCCCACAGGACATTTGTTTTACTTGTTACAATTACTCTGGCTCTTGTGGGAGATCAGGGTGGTTGTTGTGTAGCTTACATAAGTTCCCTTACAAGCACTTCAAAATTCAGTCACACCTTTAACAATTTGCCACACAGGGTACTCTGTGACAATGTTCCATATGTTCTGTCCACCAGTGTGTGAAATGTGGGGACTATGATGCACTTGTCAATTGGCGAACAGAACACCCACCACGTTCTGCCGACGGACAAAGGTGTTGAGCTGTCGCGCCGCGCGGCGCGAGCCGAGCGTTCGGCTCGGGCCGCGCATCGCGTTCCAAAGACGCAGCGCGCCCCGAGCCTTTCCTGCACTTTACGAGGCCCCAGACCTTAAATGGGGCCTCGCTCTGCTCTCTCTCTCTCCGCATTGTTGGGGTCTCCTGACCCCTCTTACCTGTTCTTGCTCCTTCTTCTTTCTTGGGTGTTTTTGTTGCACTTTCCTTTGTCTTTTCCCCCTTCCCAGGTTACCTTTTTCTTCCCAGCATTCCTCATTCCCTATTCTCTATGGTTTCTACTCCATTCTGTTCTATCTACTTTTCCCTATCTAAGATGGTGTCCTTTTTCTTCCTGTGGGTCACTTCCTGTTTTTTGGTATTTAAGGGAGGTGTTTTCTTCTTTTCTTTGCGCTGCAACACTCTCTGTTCAGATGATGTCTTCGCTCCTGATTTCCTTGCCTTTTGGTTCTGGAATTCGCCAATTCTGTGTTATTTGAATACAGTACTTTTTGATTCCTGTTCTTCTGTTCTTGTTTTCAGGAATCATTCTGTTTGGAGGTTTTTTCCCCTTTTTTGGAAGGTTTTTTTTCCCTCTGGCGCTATTTTCTGAAGGTCACGGTCTGTTCTTGGCGTTTCCATTGCCTACAGCACCGTGGCTACCAGAAAGAGTCGCCCCTTTTTGGGCCAAAGCCGAACACTCAAGATCCACGCCACGAGATCTGCAGATTCCAGGCGCAAGCAGCACGTGAGTCGTGACAGATTGCAGCGCCAAACCATCCCGACGTCTTCAAACACCATGGATGACACAGTGGTGGCCGCTGCAGATCCGTATCAATCTCTCCTGACGACGATTCAGCAACAAGCTCAAGAATTACAACAACTGCGCAGTGAGAATGCTGCGTTACGACAGGCTTTGGCTTTCCGCAGTGGTGATGTTCCGACGCTCTCCGCTTCTACCCATCGTTTTTCCGGTGAACCAACCAAACTGCGTGAGTTCCTTGATTCATTAACGGTGTACTTCGCCTTCCGACCCACCCAATTCTCCCATGACAGAACAAAGGTGGGTTATCTCATCAGTGCCCTATCCGGTCCTGCCTTGGCCTGGGCAACCCCGATGGTATCATCCAACGATCCGGTATTGTCGGACTATTCCGCTTTCGTGAATCGCTTCAAACAAATGTTTAGTCGTCCTGGATTGGAGGCCTCAGCGGAAGAAGCCTTATGCGACATTCAACAAGGCTCACAAGATGTCCTTCAATACATAACACGTTTTCGTCAGCTAGCAGCAGAGACCACCTGGGTGGAACGTACTTTGGTGACTTTGTTTCGTAGAGGACTCAAAGAAGAAATAAAGGATGAATTAGTACATTCCACCAGAGTGGAAGATCTTCGTGGCCTGATGGATCAAGCCCTTTCCATCGAGTACCGCCTTCAGGAACGGAGATCGGAGAAGAGAAGGAGTAGAGGGTCTTTCCAAGATTTGAGTCATCCCGTTATGCTTTATTGGAATGCCCAGTAGGTGTTCCTTCTTGTCAGGTGCTGAGTTTCCCTGGCTTGTCAGTGCAATAATGTGGCACTTTGACACCCTATGGAATTTTTGATGCCTGGTGTTTAAGACTTCTTTTTTTATCATCATTACTTGATGTAAAGTAATGATTTCTGCTTTAGGTTTTCTCAATGTTGCTCAATTAGAGGTTATCATTTATAGGATACCTGACGTAAGGTTGTTATCTTTTGCTTCACTCTATAGACCTTCTTATGCTTAAGAGTTGTTACCTGTCCGGTATATATCATACTCGAAGTGGAGTATTTGCATCTTATGCTAGTATGCGAAGAGAATTTCTGCCTGGTTTCACCAGTAATTTTTTTTCCCCCCATTTCTCCTGTGGCACACAGTTTTTCTAACTTTTCCATTTGCACCATTTTACTAGTATCACTTGTAGGGCACTAGGGAGATTACCAGATTATTGGGTTTTCTATACCACTGAGCATATAGGTTACTGTGTCCCCTTGTCTGTCAAGTAGGTTAGCTGTTGTGCTCAACTTTGTGAAGGGTAAACTTATATTTTTCCTGTGATATCACTCTCTTCTTCAAGATTGTCAGACTTCTGTGTTTTGGTCTTATAGGGTTCCATTAGGTATTCCTTGCTGTTTACTTATTTGTTACACTTTGGTGTAAACTTTTCTGTAATGTCAAAGTTTTTTGTCACATTCTTATTTCTGTTCCTGACTTTGGTCAGTCCCTAATACGTCTTCATAAAGATGTATCTCTGTGTTAGTTTTGCTTAGTCTTTTGTGTAGACTTTGTGTTATTGAACTGTTATGGAGGTATTTTACATTTGTTGCTCTTGCATGCAAGTCTTCCTTCCTTTTGGAAAAAATTTGCCCCTTTTCATGGATACTACTTCTTCTCTGTGAGGATATTATACCTGTCATATTTGATATAGTTTATTATTGATAACTCATACAGGTACAATTGCTTTCATTTAAATCACTCTATTGTTGTAGTTGTAGGAAAGTAGCACCCGTCTGGCATAGTTACCCCCACTTTTTGCCTGGTGTCAGTGAGTTTAGACTGTAGTACACTGGGATCCTGCTAACCAGGACCCCAGTGTCGGGGGTCATTCTACTAAATTTAGTTCCACTTAACATTTACACCCCACAATTGGCATACTGGTTCACCCATGTAAGTCCCTAGTTTATGGTACTTGGACTTGGGTACCCAGTGCATTGGTACACGAGGGGTCCCCTATGGGCTGCAGCACGTATTGTGCCACCGAGGAGGGCCCTTGCAAACTGTGACTACAGGTCTGCCATTGCAGCCTCTGTGAAATGGTGCATGCACCTTTCACTCCAGATTAATGGTTTGACTTATACCATGGTCCCTGCATTCTGACCCTGTAAGTCACCCCTAAGTTAAGCCCTTAGCCGAAGAGCAGGGTGCATGGTTCATACATGAGCAGAGGTGCCCCCACTAACCGCACACTCCATTTCCTGGGATTTGTAATTGCAGGAAAGCCATCTCAAGGTATGTAGTGGACACTGGTCAACATGTGTAGTACAACTACATAATAGCTTTGCCGAACCTAGGCATGTTTGGTATCAAACATATCTGAAAGAGACTTTTAGTTGCAGGTTCCTTACCTTAGAATTTTCCCCCATGTGTCAGACTGGATCCGGAGAATTTTTCTTCTAGCAATACCCTTGTGCGTCGGTAGGTGGCGTTGGTCGACTCCTCGGGCGTCGTAGTCACTGTGATGACATCGGGAGTAGTACATAGATGCCGCCTCAGTGCAGTGACGTCAGTTGTTTTCTTTCCACACCACTTGCTGTTCCGGAGTGAGCTACCCTGGTTTCTTTTTAACAGAGTTCGACCATTTTATCTATTTTTTTGGTGCGTCAGGATGTCCCTGAAGACTGGTTTCAAGCCATGCGAAGACTGACACCACATGATGTCGATGACGGATCCGCATTGGGTGTGTTTGTGGTGCTTGGAGTGCAACCACGACCCAAAGTCATCCTCCCAGTGCCAGGTCATGCACCCGAAGCCCTTGAGGCAGTGGTCCCTCAAGCTCATGGCGGTCTGGCGCTCGACTCCGCATATGTCCCGGTGTCGCTCGAGGGGAAGGTCTCGAGACCATTCCCATAGCCACCACCATTTTTCTTCCTCCAAGTCTTCAGGCACAGGTAAGAAGTAGTAGAAGTTGAATCGGTCCCGTCGCCCTTTGACTTAACCCCGTTGCTTGGCTGATGCAATGCAGGAGGAGCGTCGACACGTGAGGCCTCCGTCTTCGGAGCCTGCTTCTGGGACCGCTCCATGCTTGCCCGAATTTCCAGGAGATGGAGCGACCCCTGCCCAATTAAAGGAGTTTTATGAAGCCATGCACCTCATTTTTGGGTGGACCGACCCCGATACGGCGCTTTCGGGCCCAAGGGGTTCGGTTGAGGGGCCTTCAGGTGCCGCGCTGGCGGCTCCGGCTCAGGCCACCGAGGTCCCCTCTGGATCCACTCGCAGATCCGTACCGACGCCAGTCATACCACTGAGACCTTCCCCGGCGCTGGTTTGATTGTCCACGCTCCCGACGTCGATGGTGCCCACCATCGAATTCAACCTGATCCCTGGCCCCGACGACTCGGAGTTGGAACACCTCTGTCTTCGATGGGGCCTACTCACTCCAGGTCGGTTTTGGACCCTTTTCCTTATGGATATGAATTTGGGGAAAGATTGGGTGGGGGGACCCTTATGAATACCAGTATGACCCATGTTTGGACTGGGCACAGAAATTGGCCGAGGCCAGTGGACTGGACACTTCTCCAGACACTGGCATGCTGTCTCCTCCTACTATGGCTACGTCGAAGGGAGCGACTTATGCTATAGTGGTCAGTAGGGCGGCTGAGGTCCTTGGCCTTGAGCTACCTACTGTACAGGTCAGGACCAACCTCCTGACGTAGGTGCTTCAACCAGGGGCTTCCATATCTGAGCCCCTTTTGCCATTCAGTAAAGCCCTCACTGATGTTCTTTTGGGTTCTTGTTCCAAACCCAACACTGGGGCTCGTGTGAACAGGACTATTGCACGCTGCCATCGGCCCTCCCCGAACGACCCTAAATTCCTGTCCCAAAACCCCACGTCTGAGAGTATTGTCATCCAGGCTTTCTGTTCCTCAGGCACATTCCCTTCTGCACCCCCGGATAGGAAATCAAAAAGGCTGAAACAATTTGGGAAGAAGCTGTTTTCTTCCTCTAGTCTTGCGCTGCGGTTCGTGAACACCGCATGCCTTTTGGGCAGCTGTACCCACTCTGTGGGATACAGTCATGCAAGTTCTGCCACAGATACTGGAGGAGGCCCGTGCCATCCTCTCCCAAGCTGTCAGCGATGGGAGAGATGTTGCGAAGTTCACAATCTGATGTGGGCTGGACATGACGACTCTCTAAGCAGATCGGTTGCTACGACGGTGGCCTTGAGATGCCACGCCTGGTTGAGTACTTCAGGTTTTTCGGGGGTTGTCGACAGTCTCTTATGGACATGCCCTTTTAATGGATCCTGTCTCTTTGGAGACAGGGCAGACTCGCCCTTCGAGAGATTCAAGGACTCCTGGGCTACGTCTCGGTCCCTTGGCCTTTCTGCTGCACCTCGCCCCCAACAGTCCGCCTTTTGCCCCTTTTGTGGCACAGATGGGGCTCCCTGTCGTGTCCCACACACAGCCATCGTGCCACCCATGTTGTTCAGCTGCTGCGTGGCCGGGGACACAGAATCCCAGGTGGGCGTGGGACAGGGAACCAGGGGTCCACCCCTGCCCCCGCTGTAGCCTCCAAACCCTCTTAGTCCATCCCCTCACTTCGATCCAGTTGGCGGCAGGATTCGCCATCACCTGCCCCATTGGGAATCCAACACTACGGACTGGTGGGTTTTGCAGACAGTTTGAAAGGGCTATTCACTCCCCTTCGAATCTGCCCCAGCAGCCATGCCTCCATCAATCAGCCAACTGCCGGAGGATCATTTGGCACTTCTCCACAAGGAAGTCGCAGCTCTTTTGGCCAAGGGAGCCATAGAAAAGGTCCCTGTGCCGGAAGTAGGTCATGGTTGTTATCCCCGCTACTTACTGGTGCCGAAAAAGGACAAGGGCTTACATCCCATCCTAGACCTTCGGACCTCAACTACTTACTCAAGAAGGACACATTCAAAATGCTCACCCTGGCTCAGGTCCTGTCTGCCTTAGACCCAGGAGACTGGATGGTAGCTTTGAACTTGCAGGATACTTATTTCCACATTCCCATCTTGCCTGCCCACAAACGTTACCTGCAATTCTTTTACCTTGCTCCTTCTGCCTCACCAGAGCCGCTCACGAGAGTGATGGTGGTGGTTGCAAACATCTGCGCATGTTAGGAGTCTCAGTCTTCCCCTAACTCGACGACTGGCTGTTGAAGGCAGACTCGCCCCAAAAAGCCAGCTTCCACCTTCAGACTACGGCGAGCCTCCTACACACGCTGAGGTTCACTATCATTTTTTTTATTTTTATTTTTTAAATATGTTTATTGAATTTTAAATGTTTACACACTCAGAATTACAAAGTTACAGTGTTGCACCGCCCCACCTGTACTTCCGGTTGGGGACATTCACAACAGGATTCTCTTTATTAACATAAACAATGCTCGTACATCTACATTGACACACTAAAATCCCACCACCTTAAATATAGCAGCTCTGGGTCTATTCTTACTGTGATTTGTCCTATTTGTTACCACGCAACTTGGGTAAGCGTATTTATTGGCGCTAGTGGGTCTATCTCTGATAATACTTGTTGATTATGATGCGGGGGAGTGGGAGGGAGGACCCGTGTATGTTTTGGGACTTGTGTGTGGCTCAGTGGTGCACTTTATTTGCCTGAGACTGGTACATGTATACATTCCTCTGCGGGCCCCTGTTGTTGCTTGTGTTGGTTTCACTGGTGGGGAGGGTGGGGGTTTTTCCTCTTTGCCTTGTCTTGTGTTCCAGGTTTGTATACTTGTTCTGGCGTGGTTCTGTGCCTACCCGGCTTCTCTGTCTATTTCATGGTGGTCTTTCATCATTTTTAGCAGCTAGCCGGGTGATTAATGTTTCCCAGGTTCCCTCCCCTGTGTGATTTTGTCCCGCACGTGCAAGTTTACTAAGTACCAGGACCTCCGTCCTGGACCAGCACAGCAGTGAGGAGCGCCAGGCCTTCAGGTCAGGTGCCCTGGGGGCCTTCCAGTTCAAAGCTATCAGTCGTTTGTATAACACAAATGCAAGGTCTGCAAACTTATGTAGGTGTCGGTGTTTCTTTTCTCTGGCTCTCAGCCCTAGTAAACAGGATTTGGGGTCTGCTGCTAATGTCAGACCTGTTATTTCCGCTACCACTTCTGTCAAGCCCCTCCATTCCTTGAGTGTGTGGGCGCATTCCCACACCATGTGATAGAAATGCGCTCCTGAGGCGCCGCACCGCGGGCAATTCGTTGTCGACCCAGGAAACATGCGACTGATCCTGGCTGGGGATAAGTAAGTTTGATGTGCATAGTTGAATTGTGTATAGCGAAACCTGAAGTTTCTGGACACCGCTTTTACGTGATTGAGGGCTTTCAGCCACTCCTCTTGCGTTATCTGGTCGGTGAGAACTGCGTTCCACCTATCCCTTGGCCTCGCCTGAATAAGTTCGGAGGGCTTATTCAGAGTTTTGTACGTATTCAATACTATTTTTGTTTGACTATCGAAGTTCAGCATGTGATGTAGTGTAGGGGAGCACTCAGGTTCCGCTTCCCCCATATCCCACGTTCTTTGGATCAGGTGGGTGATTGCGTGGTATGACAGGAATTGTCCGGGGTTCACTGCCGTTAGTTCCTGGATAGCCCTAAATGTCATCAGTTTCCCGTCTTCAAAGCAATCCCCAACCGTCGCAATACCGGCCTCTGTCCAAGTCTTAAGTGCATGTGAGCCCACCGTTTCCACGCAGCCTGGGAGCAATTCTAATGTTAGGAGTGGTGAGTATGGGAGTGTTTTATGGTCTTTTTGTATGTATTTTTGCCAGCATAATTGCGCAACCTCTGTAAGCGGATTGCCAGGGGTCCTCTTAGTCCTGCTCATTAACCATGTGGTGAGCGGGGACCCCTCCAGCCTCGCTAGGAGCCACTTGGACTCCGCTTGTGCTGGCCTGTGCAACCAGTTCAATATCCATTGTAGTTGTGCAGCTGCATAATACAGTTCGAAGTTAGGGGCGCCCAGTCCGCCCGCCGCTAGCGGGCACTGTAGGGTGGCGAGTGCAACCCTCAAGTATTTGAATGTGTCGAAGCACCATTTCAAACGGCCGGTCGTGGCATTCTCTTGTCTTGCCGGGGACCATTTGGTTAGCGGAAATATGCATGATTTGTCCCAGTTTACCACCAACCCAGAGAGGTCCCCATACTCAGTCAGCAGAGACATCACCCGAGGGATCGTCTCAGACCCTTTTCGCAGATATATTAACGCATCATCTGCGTACAGCGATATGCCATGATACAGACTGCTCCTGTCTACCCCCCAGTTCCTCTGTGCAGCCCGAATGCGGATGGCCAGCGGCTCCATTGCCATGGCGAACAGTAGGGGGGACAGTGGGCAACCCTGTCTTGTGCCCCTTGTGATTGGGAAACTATCTGATATAACCCCGCCTGTTTTCACCCTGGCGTGTGGTTTGGTGTACAGTGTCTGCACCCACTGTATGAACTTCGACCCTATTCCCATGCATTGCATTGTGGCGAATAGGAAGTCCCACTCCAGAGTGTCAAATGCCTTCTCAATGTCTAGTGATAGTACCACCTCATCATGGGCCTCTGGAGGGGTATCCCCCATTACTCCCAGGAGTCTACGGATATTTAAGGAAGTGTTGCGCTTTGGGATAAAGCCGTTTTGGTCTTCATGTATCACTGTATGCATTAGGGGGGCGAGCCTATTGGCGAGAATCTTGCCTAAGATTTTGCAGTCTAGGTTCAGGAGTGATAGTGGTCTGTAGGATTTAGCATCGGTGGGGTCTCGGCCTTCTTTAGGGAGGACCACCACCATAGCCTCTCTCATTGTGGGTGGCAGCGTTTTTCTGACCCATGCCTCTTCAAACACCTTCATCAAGTGTGTCTTCAGGTGCAGCGAGCAACTGGAATAGTATTCTATGGGGAGTCCATCTGTACCTGGGGCTTTATTCCTGGGCATCTGCAACACTGCCCTGTCAATTTCCTCCATAGTGAATGGGGCATCTAATTGCTGCCTGTCTGCTAGCGATATTTGTGTCATTGGGGAGTCTTCCAGAAAGGATCTCAGTTGCTGGGGAGTGCACGTAGTTCGTTTGGTATATAACTTAGTATAATACTCCCTGAAAACCCCATTGATTTCGTCCTGCGTAGTGAGCATTTTACCTGCGTTCCCTTTTATAGACCCGATCGGGGAATGTTGCCGATTCTCACGAAGAAGCCACGCTAGCATCCTTCCTGCCCTGTCTCCCTCCGCGTGTAGTCGCATTAAGCGATACTTGTGATCATGTTTTCGGAGGCGGTCGTCTGCTTCGTTGTATTTTGTGCGAGCCTCTTTCAGTGTTGAGTAAGGAATTGCTTTGTTTGCCACCGCTTTTTCCAAATCCCCCATTTCCTTTTCTAGTTTATTTATTTCCGAATGCAGCGTGCGCCTGACTCCCCAGCTAGTTGAGATACAGTACCCTCTTACTACGACCTTGTGTGCCTCCCATTCTAGTGCTCTGGATGTGGTTGATTCCTTGTTTATTTCCCAGTATTGTTTCACCACAGCATTTAATCCCTCTCTGAACGCTTGGTCCTGCAGGGACTCCCCTTGCATCCGCCAGGTAGGGATCTGCGAGCGTCTCCTGCCCCAATTCAGCGTTATTCGTAGTGGGGAGTGGTCGGATAGTGTTTTAGCCAAATATTCTGCCTTATCTGTCAGGGCGCAGATATCCCGGGTCCCCCATATAGTGTCTATTCTTGTGTGTACCTTATGTGGTATTGAATAAAATGAATATTCTCTCCGTTGGGGGTGTTTCATGCGCCATAAATCAAATATTCTCATTTCCGCCGCCCATCCAAGCAAGGGGCTTCTGGCTGTTCTATTTGGGTTTGTTTTTGGGGCATTGACGGACCTATCTAGTTCTGTGCTTGGGATGCTGTTAAAATCGCCTCCCCATATGGCTGGGGGTTCGGGGTTCTCCAATAGAGCTGGGGTGAGCGTGTCTAGGAATTCGGCTGTGGCACTGTTAGGGCCATAAACACCAACTATTGTCAACTGTCTGCCATCCAGGGCCCCCTCTAGTGCCACATATCTGCCACCTTTGTCAATCGTCTGGTGTGTTATGATAAAGGGGACTCCCCTTGCTATCCAGATCAGCACTCCCCTGGCGTATGCCGAGAAAGTTGTGCCCACCAGTTGTCCGCCCCATCTCCCGCGCAGTGCGCAGAGGTCTGCTTCCAAGCAGTGTGTCTCCTGCAGAATGGCTATATGTGCGCCCTGTCTTCTGAGGCGATCGTGAACCCTGTTTCTTATACTTATAGCCCCCAGCCCTCTTACATTCCACATGATTATATCATATTGGTGCGTGGGTGGGTTTGCTCTTAGTGCCATTTTACATTTTGTGTGATTGCCTCCCATCCCACCAACCCGTATATGTCCCCCCGGGTCCCCTCCTGTGCGTTCACTTTTGCCCAGCTTCGTGTCTGCGCTAACAATATTCCCTGTGTCCTGAATTGACCTTTTGAAAGCAGTTTAACTACTGACCCTGCTGCACACCCTCCACTCACACTCATTTTAAAACTTTTAACTAATAACAATTTACTAATCTCACATACAAACAACAAACTTGGTGTCCATTCGAACTCCCATGGGGCGGCCATATAAGCAACTAGATGCGGCCAGCTCAGATGGCCCACACCCTTCCGCAGCCATCAGCTGACTTTACTGCTGGGCCCCGCTGGGTCCCCCCCCAAAGGGGCCCCACCCCCACCCTGGCGCCCCCCCCCCCGGCCGCCGTGGCTAAACAATACCGTCCATGACACAGTTGGGGCCGTTCAGGGCCCACGGCAGCATTAATCGATACGTGTAGAGGCGCGGATTCAGTACGGGCACCTCGACCAGGTTGTCGCCCGCACCGCCGGGGGGGGGGGCAAGAGAGAGAGAGATGGGGCGGGCGAGGGGGGCCAAAGAGAAAAAAGCAAGGGCGGAGCAGAAGGGGGGGGGGAAAGAGAGAGAAGAAGAAGAAGAGCTGGAGGCTGGCTATGTTTACAGTTCGTCCGCCGCTCGGGGGGTGAGCTTCGGCCCCACTGGCGATTCCGTGAGGCCGGATGTCGAGCTGAGCGAGTCAGAGTCCGGGCCATCCGCCGATATCTCCCTTAAGGCCTCGAAAGTGTTCTGTGTGTGTAGTGGGGTGGCCTTCAAGGCTTTTGCCCGTTCTTCCGCCGCCTGCTCTTCTGTGGGCTGGCCTCTCGGTCTCCTTTTGGAGCGCTTTCGCTGTGGGGCAGTCAGCCATTCCTCTCCTTCCTCCGTTCCGGACTGGGGTCGCGCCAGGCCCTTCGCATGCAGCCACGTCCAGGCATCCTCAGGGGATGTAAAGATATGAATACGCTCATCCATTGCGACTCTTAATTTAGCAGGGAATAGTAGTGCATATTTAATATTATGCTCTCGAAGGCGTTGTTTGACCCTCACGAATGAACTGCGCTGCTTTTGTACTTCCTGTGTGAAGTCTGGGTAAGCGTTTATTTCAGAGTCTTCGTATCTGAATGGACCTTTGCTGCGAAATTGTTGCAAAATTAAGTCGCGGTCTCTGTAATTTAAAAATCTTGCTATCAGGGGTCTCGGCGGCTGGCCCGGAGCCGGAGGTCTCCCCGGTATCCTGTGCGCTCTTTCTACCGAGAAGAATTTCGTCGGAGAGCCATTCAGCACTTCCTTAATCAACCATTGCTCCAGGGTTATTTCTGTGCTCTGTTCAGCTAATTTTTCAGGAAAGCCTATCAAGCGCACATTGTTTCTCCGTGATCTGCCTTCCGCCTCTTCTGCTCGGCGCCAGAGAGTTTTTACCTCTGCATCCAGTCGCTGTATCTGTTTTTGATTGTCCAAGACCGAAGGGTTGATCTCCTTTATCTCCGCCTCCGCCGACCCCACCCTTTCCGCCAGGTTACGGTGATCGACTCTTAGCAAGTTTAGATCTTGTGACACTGAATCAATCCTGGTCTCCAAAGAAGCTTTAGTGTCCATAATTGCTTGCAGTACTTTCTCAAACTGGGTGGAGTGGGATTGCAGAGTAGATTCCAGAGCCTGTAAGGTTGGGGCCAACTGTTGTTCGCCCGTAGGTTGCCCTTGTGTGTGCCGGTCCTGGTTTTTCGTGGATTTGTTTCTAGTAGCCATAATTTGTGGCTGGCGGGCGGCTCACCGCGAGCGGAGCCGGATATTTTAATGCAGGGCTCCGGCATGGCCCTTGATTACAGCTGGGCGATCCTCCCTCTGTGGTTCCGCACGCAGAGTCTCCTTTGCTCTACCGACGCGGGGTCACAGGCGGCCGCTCCCCCAGATGGTTCACGTTCTCCCCACGCTCGCTGCACGCATAAGATGGGGGGGGGACCCCGTCCTTTCCCCCCCCGGATATTGTGCCCCGCCTGCACCCCTTCTGTTGGGCACTGTGGGGTAGCGTGATGCTCGAGCCTTTTATTGGGTGCCCTGCTACTCCTCCGATTAAACGCTGCTATTTGCTCCCAGGGGGCTGAGCGTTCCGTACTCCATTGGGTCCTGGTCTGTCGTCTGTTGGTATTTCGCCGGTGTGAACCCTCTGTTCCACTCAGGGGGAGGCCCGTTTCGCCCCCCCTTCTCTCAGGCTCCGCGCTCCAAGCCCCCGCCCCCAATGTGATCAGGAAGCGGGGGGATTGGGGGGACCCAATGAGTCAATTCAGTCAACGCTGGGAGGGGGAGGGGGGGCGACGGCAACCCCCCTCAATTCAATGCCAGACTCGTCTCACGGGGTACACCTCGCCTCCTGCAGGCTATCTTCGCCCGCGTCCCCAACTCCACCCAGTCGGGGGGAGGGTCCACAGGCCGGTGGTTCAAACTGCAGCCTCTCCCAAGGTCTCCCCCCCTCACCTCAGCCGTCTCCGCCGCCGCTCCCGCCGGTCCCAGATAGCCAGCCGGGCGCCTACCTCTCCGCCACCGATCCTTCTGTTGTGGGAGAGGGGCGGCACACGCGAAGGTCGGCGTGCGCTTCTATACACCCGTGTGGTGGGGGGGGCATCACCCCCTGAGTCCCCCCACACTGAGCAATGTTTTGGCTGGGGGGGCCCTCTGCCCCAGCGCTTGTAGCCTCCCGGCGCTCCAGTCCTCCGCCGGGAGCGCCGCACGGCCACCCGTCCGTCCCGGCCCAGATCGGCACTCCGCCCCGGCGAGGAGAGGGGGCAGTCCCGGAGCCCCGGGGGGGGGGGGCGCCGGATGCCCGAGGCGTCGTCCCCCTCGATCGCGGCCCGCTCGGAGACCCGAGGGGGGGCCCACAGGTTATTTTTTACGGGGCACGGGCCGGAGCTTCGAGACTACGCTCCCGTCCCGTCCGCCATCTTGGCTCCGCCCCTCGAGGTTCACTATTAATATGCCGAAGTCACACCTGACTCCCTCTCAGACGCTCTGCAAGGAAATGCCTCCTTGGCATGGTTACCCCCTACCCTTTTGCCTTTGCTGATGCTAAGTTTTGATTGAAGGTGTGCTGGGATCCTGCTAACCAGGCCCCTGCACCAGTGTTCTTTCCCTAAACTGTACCTTAGCTTCCATAATTGGCACAGCCCTGGGACTCAGATAAGTCCCTTGTAACTGGTACCCCTGGTACCAAGGGCCATGATGCCAGGGAAGGTCTCTAAGGGCTGCAGCATGTCTTATGCCACCCTGGGGACCCCTCACTCAGCACATGCACACTGCCTCACAGCTTGTGTGTGCTGGTGGGGAGAAAATTACTAAGTCGACATGGCATTCCCCTCAGAGTGCCATGCCAACCTCACACTGCCTGTAGCATAGGTAAGTCACCCCTCTAGCAGGCCGGGTGCACTGTATCACAGTGTCTAGGCAAAACCTTCGACATTGTGCAGGGTAGCCATAACAGTATATGGTCTGGGAGTTTGTCAAACACGAACTCCACAGCTCCATAATGGCTGCACTGAAATCTGGGAAGTTTGGTATCAAACTTCTCAGCACAATAAATGCACACTGAGGCCAGTGTGCAATTTATTGTAACATACACCCAAAGGGCACCTTGGAGATTCCCCCTGAATACAAATCCGACTTCTAGTGTGGGGCTGACCAGTTTCTGCCAGCCTGCCACAACCAGACGAGTTGCTGGCCACTGTGGCCAGGAACAAAGCCTGCACTGGGTGGTGGTGCTTCACACCTACCCCTGCAGGAACTGTAACACCTGGAGGTGAGCCTGAAAGGCTCACCCCCTTTATTACAATGATCCAAGGCATCCCAGCTAGTGGAGATGCCCACCCCTCCAGCCACTGCCCCCACTTTTTGCTGCAAGGCTGGAGGAGATAATTAGGAAAACAAGGAGGAGTCACCCACCAGTCAGGACAACCCCTAAGGTGCCCTGAGCTGAGGTGACCCCTGCCTTTAGAAATCCTCCATCTTAGTTTTGGAGGATTCCCCAATAGGATTAGGGATGTGCCCCCACCTCCCCACAGGGAAGAGGCAGAAAGAGGGTGGAGCCACCCTTCAGGACAGTAGCCATTGGCTACTGCCCTCCCAGACCTAAACACACCCCTAAATTTACTATTTAGGGGCACCCCAGAACCCAGGAAATCAGATTCCTGCAACCTGAACTACAAAGAAGGACTGCTGACCTACAAGCCTGCAGAGACCACGGACGACAACAGCTGCTTTGGCTCCAGCCCTACCGGCCTGTCTCCAGAGTCAAATAACCTGCAACTAGCGACTCAGCCAACAGGGACCAGCGACCTCTGAAGCCTCAGGGTACTGCCCCGACCCCCAGGACCAAGAAACTCCCGTGAGCAGCGGCTCTGCTCAACAACACCAACTTATTTGCAACAAAGAAGCAACTTCCAAAGAACCTACTCTTCCCACCAGAAGTTGGAGACTTCACACTCTGCACCCGACGCCCCCGGCTCGAGATCCAGAGAACAAATACCACAGGGAGGACTCCCAGACGACTGCAACCCCGTGAGTAGCGCGAGACGACCCACTGGGCCCCCACAGCGACGCCTGCAGAGAGAATCCAGAGGCTCCCCCTGACCGCGACTGCCTGTAACAAGGGACCCGATGCCTGGACCAAGCACTGCACCTGCAGCCCCCAGGACCAGAAGGAACCGAACTTCAGTGCAGGAGTGACCCCCAGGCGACCCTCTGCCTAGCCTAGGTGGTGGCTCTCCCGAGAAGCCCCCAACGTGCCTGCCTGCACCGCTAGAGTGACCCCTGGGTCCCTCCATTGAATCCTACCTAAAACCCGACGCCTGCTTTGCACACTGCACCTGGCCGCCCCTATGCCGCTGAGGGTGTGTTTTGTGTGCCTACTTGTGTCCCCGCCAATGCTCTACAAAACCCCCCTGGTCTGCCCCCCGAGGACGCGGGTACTTACCTGCTGGCAGACTGCAACCAGAGCACCTCTGTTCTGCATAGGTGCCTATGTATTTTGGGCACCTCTTTGACCTCTGCACCTGACCGGCCCTGAGCTGCTGGGGTGGTAACTTTGGGGTTGCCTTGAACCCCCAACGGTGGGCTGCCTGTGCGCAGGAACCGAGACTTGTAAGTGTCTTACTTACCTCACAATCTAACTTTTACTTACCTCTCCCAGGAACTGTTGATTTTTGCACAGTGTCCACTTTTATAATAGCTTATTGCCATTTTAACAAAGACTGTATGTGATATTGCTTTTATTCAAAGTTCCTAACTTACCTGTGTGAAGTACCTTGCATTTTATGTGTTCAGTTCAAATCTTGAACCTGTGGTTTAAAATAAACGATACTTTTCTATATAAAAACCTGGCTCTGTATACAGGGAGTGCAGAATTATTAGGCAAATGAGTATTTTGACCACATCATCCTCTTTATGCATGTTGTCTTACTCCAAGCTGTATAGGCTCGAAAGCCTACTACCAATTAAGCATATTAGGTGATGTGCATCTCTGTAATGAGAAGGGGTGTGGTCTAATGACATCAACACCCTATATCAGGTGTGCATAATTATTAGGCAACTTCCTTTCCTTTGGAAAAATGGGTCAAAAGAAGGACTTGACAGGCTCAGAAAAGTCAAAAATAGTGAGATATCTTGCAGAGGGATGCAGCACTCTTAAAATTGCAAAGCTTCTGAAGCGTGATCATCGAACAATCAAGCGTTTCATTCAAAATAGTCAACAGGGTCGCAAGAAGCGTGTGGAAAAACCAAGGCGCAAAATAACTGCCCATGAACTGAGAAAAGTCAAGCGTGCAGCTGCCACGATGCCACTTGCCACCAGTTTGGCCATATTTCAGAGCTGCAACATCACTGGAGTGCCCAAAAGCACAAGGTGTGCAATACTCAGAGACATGGCCAAGGTAAGAAAGGCTGAACGACGACCACCACTGAACAAGACACACAAGCTGAAACGTCAAGACTGGGCCAAGAAATATCTCAAGACTGATTTTTCTAAGGTTTATGGACTGATGAAATGAGAGTGAGTCTTGATGGGCCAGATGGATGGGCCCGTGGCTGGATTGGTAAAGGGCAGAGAGCTCCAGTCCGACTCAGACGCCAGCAAGGTGGAGGTGGAGTACTGGTTTGGGCTGGTATCATCAAAGATGAGCTTGTGGGGCCTTTTCGGGTTGAGGATGGAGTCAAGCTCAACTCCCAGTCCTACTGCCAGTTCCTGGAAGACACCTTCTTCAAGCAGTGGTACAGGAAGAAGTCTGCATCCTTCAAGAAAAACATGATTTTCATGCAGGACAATGCTCCATCACACGCGTCCAAGTACTCCACAGCGTGGCTGGCAAGAAAGGGTATAAAAGAAGGAAATCTAATGACATGGCCTCCTTGTTCACCTGATCTGAACCCCATTGAGAACCTGTGGTCCATCATCAAATGTGAGATTTACAAGGAGGGAAAACAGTACACCTCTCTGAACAGTGTCTGGGAGGCTGTGGTTGCTGCTGCACGCAATGTTGATGGTGAACAGATCAAAACACTGACAGAATCCATGGATGGCAGGCTTTTGAGTGTCCTTGCAAAGAAAGGTGGCTATATTGGTCACTGATTTGTTTTTGTTTTGTTTTTGAATGTCAGAAATGTATATTTGTGAATGTTGAGATGTTATATTGGTTTCACTGGTAATAATAAATAATTGAAATGGGTATATATTTGTTTTTTGTTAAGTTGCCTAATAATTATGCACAGTAATAGTCACCTGCACACACAGATATCCCCCTAACATAGCTAAAACTAAAAACAAACTAAAAACTACTTCCAATAATATTCAGCTTTGATATTAATGAGTTTTTTGGGTTCATTGAGAACATGGTTGTTGTTCAATAATAAAATTAATCCTCAAAAATACAACTTGCCTAATAATTCTGCACTCCCTGTATACTATCTCAAAGTGAGAGATAGTGTGCACATAGTCCAAGAGTTCACCTTAGAGATTGATAGTGGCAAAATTAGATAATACTAGTGCTCTACCTTTTGGTATTGTGGTCGAGCAGTAGGCTTATCAGACGGTAGTGTTAAGCATTTGTTGTACACACACAGGCAGTAAATGAGAACACACACTCAAAGACTTAACTCCAGGCTAATTGGTTTTTATATAAAAAAATATTCTTTTCTTAATTTATTTTAGAACCAGAAGATTCAGAATTCAAGTAAGTACATAAATTGTAAGGTACTTGGCATAGGTAAATATGGGACTTTGAATTGAAATAGTAATGTACACAGTTTTGGCAAAAATGGCAATTAGCTATTTTAACCCCTTAGCTGCTGGGCCTTTTCCCCCCAGTGCTGAGCCCTTTTTTGGCTATTTGGGGTAGTTCGCGCTTAGGCCTTCATAACTTTTTTTCCACATAAGCTAACCACGCCAAATTTGCGTCCTTTTTTTCCAACATCCTAGGGATTCTAATGGTACCCAGAGTTTGTGGTTTCCCCTGGAGGAGACCAAGAAAATAGCCAAAATACAGTGAAAATTTTGTTTTTTCCAAAAAAATGGGAAAAAAGGCCTGCCGAAGAAGGCTTGTGGTTTTTTCCCTGAAAATACCATCAACAAAGGGTTTCTGGTGCTGAAATCACTATCTTCCCACCTTTCAGGAACGGGCAGACTTGAATCAGAAAACCACATTTTTCAACACAAATTTGGCATTTTACTGGGACATACCCCATTTTTACTATTTTTGGTGCTTTCAGCCTCCTTCCAATTAGTGACAGGAATGGGTGTGAAACCAATGCTGGATCCCGGAATGCTAAACAAGGGGTCATTTGTGTAGATCCCACAAGGTTTTCCTACAGAAAATAACAGCTGAAATAAAAAAATATTGAAATTGAGCTGAAAACAACAGCCATTTTTCTTTATGTTTTACTCTGTAACTTTTTCCTGCGAGGTCAGATTTCTGAAAGCAATATACCGTTTTGTCTGCTGGACTCTTCTGGTTGCGGGGATATAAAGGGCTTGTAGGTTCATCAAGAACCCTAGGTACCCAGAGCCAATAAATGAGCTGCACCCTGCAGTTGGTTTTCATTCTATACTGGGTATACAGCAATTCATTTGCTGAAATATGAAGATTGAAAAAGAGGTATCAAGAAAACCTTTGCATTTCCAAAATGGGATCAAGATAAGGTTTTGAGGACCAGTGGTTATTTGCACATCGCTGAATTCCGAGGTGCCCATACTAGCATGTGAATTGCAGGCCATTTCTCAAATTTTTTACACACTCTCTTATGTTTGGAAGGAAAAAATGTAGAGAAAGATAAGGGCGCAATAACACTTGTTTTGCTATTCTATGTTCCCCCAAGTCTCCCGATAAAAATGATACCTCACTTGTGTGGGTAGGCCTAGTGCCTGCGACAGGAAATGCCCCAAAACACAACATGGACACATCCCATTTTTTGATAGAAAACACAGCTGTTTTTTCCAAAGTGCCTACCTGTAGATTTTGGCCTCTAGCTCAGCCGGCACATAGGGAAACCTACCAAACCTGTGCATTTTTTAAAACTAGAGACCTAGGGGAATCCAAGATGGGGTGACTCGTGGGGCTCTGACCAGGTTCTGTTACCCAGAATCCTTTGCAAACCTCAAAAAGTGGCTAAAAAAACAAGTTTTCCTCACATTTCGGTGACAGAAAGTTCTGGAATCTGAGAGTAGCCACAAATTTCCTTCCACCCAGCGTTCCCCCAAGTCTCCTGATAAAAATGATACCTCACTTGTGTGGGTAGGCCTAGAGCCCGCGACAGGAAATGCCCCAAAACACAACGTGGACACATCCCATTTTTTGACAAAATACAGAGCTGTTTTTTGCAAAGTGCCTACATGTAGATTTTGGCCTCTAGCTCAGCCGGCAAATAGGGAAATCTACCAAACCTGTGCATTTTGAAAACTAGAGACCTAGGGGAATCCAAGATGGGGTGACTCGTGGGGCTCTGACCAGGTTCTGTTACCCAGAATATTTTGCAAACCTCAAAAAGTGGCTAAAAAAACAAGTTTTCCTCACATTTCGGTGACAGAAAGTTCTGGAATCTGAGAGGAGCCACAAATTTCCTTCCACCCACGGTTCCCCCAAGTCTCCCGATAAAAATGATACCTCACTTGTGTGGGTAGGCCTAGCGCCCGTGACAGGAAATGCCCCAAAACACAACGTGGACACATCACATTTTTTCATAGAAAACAGTGCCTACCTGTGGATTTTGGCCTCTAGCTCAGCCGGCACCTGGGGAAACCTAGCAAACCAGCACATTTTTGAAAACTAGAAACCCAGGGGAATCCAAGATGAGGTGACTTGTGGGGCTCTGACCAGGTTCTGTTACCCAGAATCCTTTGCAAACTTCAAAATGTGGCTAAAATAACACGTTTTCCTCACATTTCGGTGACAGAAAGTTCTGGAATCTGAGAGGAGCCACAAATTTCCTTCCACCCAGCGTTCCCCCAAGTCTCCCGATAAATATGATACCTCACTTGTGTGGTTAGGCCTGGTGCCCGCGACAGGAATAGATCACACAACGGTCAATGTTGGTCCTTACGTGAGGCAGCTGTTGACCCTGGGGTGATCCATTCCTGACACAGGCACTAGGTGTAGGCACTCAAGCGGGGTAGTGTTTTTATCAGGACAGGTGAGGAGTCACTGGGTGGTAGGAATGTTGTGGATCCCAGCATATTCCTGTAGTTTGTGTGACAGAAATGCGAGAAAAAATGAGCTTTTTTTCAACATTTCAGCTTTGCAGGGTATTCTGGGTAAGAAAACTTTGGGGAATCCACACAAGTCACACCTCTGTGGACTCCCCCGAATGTCTAGTTTCCAGAAATGTTTGGGTTTAGTGTGTTTCTCTATATGGCCACCGAATCCAGGACCAAAAACACAGGTGCCTGCGTTACAAAACCAGTTTGTTTTGCCATAGATAATTTTGATGTCTCCACAATATGATTTGGGTGCTGGAATTTGGGGCTGAACTAAATTGGGGAGCTCCCAAGAGAGCACTCTCTCTCTCTGCTTGCCGCCGCATTCACCTGCTCTCTGGGTTGGCCTAACCCACTATTACCCAGTTGCACGAACAGCTTGCAAAGGGACAGCAGGACTGTCCTCATCACCTCCCTCATAATGTACTGGAAGAGGAGTTATCGAATGGGACTCCTCTGACTGAAAAATCACTCCCAGAGTCTGCGCCATTGTCCTATCCCTCAGATGCTGTCTCAGTATCTGATGTCTCAGTCTCTGATCCTATGTCAGAGCGGTCCTCTATAACCCGAGTGCAGGCAGCAGTCATCCATCAAGATGCCATCTCTGCTATTGGCTAAACTGTTGCTCTAAAACACTAGCCTACGTAGACAGTCACAAAATCGATGGTGTGTGTGAGATACGTGCAACAGTAGAGGCCACCTTACCTGCGCTTCGTCCCTCAATCAGCACGTACTTTCAAGACACTCAAAAAACACCTTGTCACATACCATTCGTCACAGTCTTTAGCACCTCCTGCGCCCAGTCCAACAATCATTATTGGTGCTCACACTCCCTCCTCCTCGGAGTCCCTCATTACCACCCAGCAAAAGTGCCCTTCATCTCTCCATAGCCGCCCTCCACCCCGCACACAGATTTCATTGGTATTATAGCGCAGGTAATGGCTGACTTTACAAATGTACTCAGCTATTTACATAAAATACAGATTTTCTCTTTGCAGTAGGCATATAAACCTTCTGCGCTTCTTTATGGCACTAAAACTGCCACTAGACAAGTCGGACCGTTTTCCCCCCAGGGAAACCACACACATATTGACAAAAGTAATATATATATGACAGCCAACCACCTGAAACTCAACTCAAGTAAAACCGAAATAATCCTCTTTGGCCCACACAAAAACACCTGGGACCCCTCATGGTGGCCCACCACGCTAGGCCCTGCACCCACCCCCGCCAACCACGCATGCAACCTCAGCATCATCCTAGACTCCTCCCTCTCGATGACCCAACAAATCAACGCTCTCACCTCCTCATGCTTCAACACACTCCGTATACTGAAAAACATTCAAATGGATCCCCAGAGACCAGAAAAACTGTCACTCACGCACTCATCAGCAGCAGGCTTGATTACGGAAACGCCCTCTACACCGGCACCACTCTAAAACTCAAGCGCAAACTACACGCATCCAGAACTCAGCAGCACGACTCATCCTCGACCTCCCCCAACACAAACACATCTCTCCACACCCTAAATCCCTCCACTGGCTCCCCATTGACAAAAGGATCACCTTCAAGATCCTCATCCTCGCACACAAATCACTCCACAACACAGGCCCTGCCTACCTCAACGAGAGTCACCTTCCACACCCCCACACGAAACGTTCGCTCAGCTGACCTCTCTCTCGCCTCTGTCCCCCGCATCAAACACACCACCACCGGGGGCAGATCCTTCTCCTACCTGGCACCCAAAACCTGGAACGCCCTCACAACCCACCTTGGCAAGACCCAAAACCTACTTCTTTTCAGGAAGGGCCTCAAAACCTGGCTTTTCGAACAGTGAACCTCCCATCCCCTTTCCCTCCCCCTGTCCCCCCCCCCAGCGCCTTGAGACCCTCACGGGTGAGTAGCGCGCTTTATAAATCTCTTTGATTGATATAGATCTACCTCTATATATATATATCTATCTACATAGATATATCTATCTACATAGATATATCTATAGATATATCCATGTACATAGATATATATAGATCTATATGTACATCTATTTTTTTTAGTTGTTGTATGGTTTCCTTGGGGGCCAAAATGGCCCCCAGGGAAACCCTACAGCATCTAAAAAAAAAAATATTGCCCCCACAGGGGGTCACCCTGCCCACGGGCGACCCCCTGTCATTTTATTTTATTTTTTTTATTTTATTTTTTGAAGAAAAAAAAAATCCCCTGGGGGGGGGGGACGCAATCGCCCCCCCCCCCCCCCCCCCCCCCCCCCCTCCCCCACAGGGGGCACCTACCTTTTTTTTTTTTTTTATACAAAATATGCCCGGGGGGGGCGGCCCGTTTTCTGAGGGGGCCGCCCCCCCAAAGTGACGCACCCGAGGATTTATTAATACCCTTCCTGGTGTCGGCCACTGGTCGTGACCCGCACCAGGGAGGGTGTGTGGGCGTCGGCCAGTGGCCGACGCCCGCACCGAAAAGGTTAAAAGTGGGCGCTGCAAAAATCAACAGTTCCCGGGGGAGGTCAGTACTGGTAAGTTTTTCAGGTAAGTAAAGCACTTACAAGTTCAGCCTCTGGGGCATAGGCAGCCCACCATTGGGTGTTCGTCAACCCCAAACACCCAGCACCAGCAACACAGGGCAAGTCAGGCACATAGGTCAAAGTAGGGCCCAAATAGCATAGGCGCCTATGAAGAATAGGGGTGATCCGGTTCCAGTCTAAGTACCTGCATCCTCGGGGAGCAGACCAGGGGGGGTTTGTAGAGCACTGGGGGTGGGGAGGTCACAAACAGGCACACAAAATACACCCTCAGCGGCACAGGGGTGGCCGGGTGCATTGTGCAAAGTAGGTGCCGAATTGTAGATCGAAATGAATGGAGCGACCCGACGCATCCAGCGGGACCAGCGACCTATGAGAACTCAGAGGACTGCCCTGCAACCAAAGTACCAAGAAACTCCAGTGGACAGCGGCTATGTCCAAGAAACCAAGAAACAACCATCTTTAAATGGACACAAGCCTCACTCCGGAAGCATGAGTCCCCAACACTGTGAAACTGACGGCTCCGGCTCATGTCCAGAATAACCAACACTGCACAGAGGACCCCCCCTGGCGTCTCCCACGACGTGAACACCCTGAGAGGACCTCCCTGCACCCCCACAGCCTCACCTGCAGAGAGAATCTGAAGGCTCCCCCTGTCCGCGACTGCCGGGTAACAAAGGAACCCGACGCCTGGAAGAAGTACTGCACCCGCAGCCCCCAGGCCCGAGAGAAACCAACTACCGGTGCAGGAGTGACCAGAAGCGGCCCTCATCCCAGCCCAGTCAGTGGATGGCCCGAGAAGCCCCCTTGTGCCCTGCCTGCATCGTCAGAGTGACCCCTGGGTCCCTCTATTGTTTGCAATGCAAAACCCAACACCTACTTTGCTCACTGCACCCGGACGCCCCTGTGCTGCTGCGGGTGTATTTTGTGTGCCTGTGTGTGTCCCCCCAGTGCTCTACAAAACCCCCCTGGTCTGCTCCTTGAGGACCTGCTAGCAGACTTGGACCGGAGCACCCCTGTTCTCCATAGGTGCCTATGCTATGTGGGCCCAACTTTGACCTCTGCACTTGACCAGCCCTGTGTTGCTGGTGCTGGGTGTTTGGGGTTGACTTGAACCCCCAACAGTGGGTTGCCTATGCCCAGGAGACTGAACTTGTAAGTGCTTTACTTACCTGTGAAACTAACCAATACTCACCTCCCCCAGGAACTGTTGATTTTTGCAGTGTCCACTTTTAAAATAGCTTATTGCCATTTTTACCAAAACTGTGTACACTACTGTTTTAATTCAAAGTTCCATACTTACCTGTGTGAAGTACCTTACAAATTATGTACTTACCTAAATTCTGAATCTTGTGGTTCTAAAATAAATTAAGAAAATAATATTTTTGTATAGAAAAACCTATTGGCCTGGAGTTAAGTCTTTGATTGTGTGTTCTCATTTATTGCCTGTGTGTGTACAACAAATGCTTAACACTACCCTCTGATAAGCCTACTGCTCGACCACACTACCACAGAACAGAGCATTAGTATTATCTATTATTACCACTATCAACCTCCATGGAGAACCCTTAGACTCTATGCAAACTATCTCTCACTTTGAGTTAGTATACACCGAGCCAACTTCCTACATTGGTGTTTAGGGGAGTGTAGAGTATTAGCCAGTAGGCTACTTACCCTTGGGGTCACTTCACCTCTTATATGACCACTTCCTGTGAGAGGCGGGCATAACACTGTCCCAGAGTTCCTAGTTTTACCATCACCAAGGTGGCAGAATTTGAAAAGCTGTGTCCACATCAGGCAGCTTACCTGAGGGGTGAGCACACCTCTCTGACTACTAATTTTCCTCCCTGTCCAGGTACAAAATGCACCCTAATGCATGGTTGGTCAGCATCTTCTCCTTTGAGAGAAACCAGATCTACATACCAAGGGCAGTTGGCTTCTTTGAAGCTTCCTACCACGGAATGAAGATTTGCAGGCCATCCTAATGGAAGGGGTATGCTTACACCCCTGCAGAGCAGGCTTTGTTTCTGTCTGCCTGAGAGCAAAGGCTCTCACCCTTGAGTGTCAGGAACCTGTCTGGTGGTTGCAGGCTAGTTAAAGCTAGTCAGCCAGCACACAGGTAGAAGGTAGGTTTTCAGGGCCACCTCTAAGGTGTCCCCTAGGTGCATGTATTGATAAATACATCAGATGCATCTGTGAGGGTTTATCATTATGGGGTGCTTGATACCAATCATTCTTATTTTCAGTGAAGCCATTATGTAGCTGGGGAACGCTTATTGACCAGTGTCCAACACATGTACTCAAAATGACTTCACTGTTCACTCACTACGTATAAGAATCAACAAAGATATAGCAGGGGCATATCTTTTCTTGCAGATGTGTCCTCCCATTTAATATAATGCACCCTTCTGTAGGAATGATTTACACATATTACATGCAATGTTAGGGGACATGGCACACAGACTGTGAGCTATGTCATGTTGTTGCTTTTACCTACACCAAGACACAAAGCCTGCAATGGCAGTCTGCATGTGCTAGGGGGTCCCTGAGAGTGGCACAGTACTTGCTCCAGCCCTTGGGCACCCTCTTTGGTACCCATGCCCTAGGTACCAGGGGTACCATTTTCTTGGGACTTACAGGGGTGTGAAAAGTATTACCAATTGGGTAACAGTTGCACAGTTTTAGAGAAAGAGATCTGGCACTGGGAACCTAGGCAGCTGGAACCTAGTGCACTTGCAGTGAAAACTGCATCAATTACCAGACAAAAAGTGGGGCTGCCCATGTCGGAAGGGGCACTTCACTACAACAGCCAACATGCTTACGAAAGGAGAGAGGCTGTACCATGGTTAACGTTTATCTCTGAGGATCATTCACCACACAGAAGCTACACTTGGCAAACCATTGATATGTTTCTTTACAACTCACAGTTATGAGCAGGGTCCCATTTCCATGCCCCATCCTAACCAAAATGTCTAAAGTGTTGCAGAACCTCTTTTGTGTGTCAGAATTACTTTTTCAACTTGTAAAAGGGGGGTAGTATATTGCATTTCTATTCTCAAACTTTGATTTTGTGAATCACAGAGTTTTGGATTTCAATAATGTTCAGTACATCGGGCCCTTATTTTTCGCAAGCATAGACATTTTTCTCAGATTCAGGTAATGCCCATACACCTCCCAAATTTTCAGATATTGGTGATAGTGACATATTAGTCTAATCAAACTGAGGATTCAACGGTTACATGGTATTGTGGGAATTTACCTTCCTAGACGAGCTCAGATTTCTTATTGGGCAAAGTTTTGATGAGGGCAAAATAATTATTAAAGCACTGGAAAGAGTTTGAGTATGACGGAGCTCAAATTAGTCCGACATTGAAGGTGTCTGAATGTGGCCCATGCTGGAGAACGAGTGTTAGTAGGTAAGTAACTTTCCCACTTTTATCACCTCAGACTTGAACATTGATACCATATTATATATTTTGGATACTAGTAAGTTTTTTTTACGATCACAGCTATGATGGTCTTGGTATGTTTAGTTTACCTTAGACTATCATTCACTGCCTTTTGTCTCCATCTCTAGCCCCTGAAGACAGCAGTCACCAAGAACTGTCTGGAATCAGGATTGGTTTTCAGAATGAAATGTTAAAAATGATGATAGATGGGATCCGATCATCTCTTGTGAGTACCTTTACTATATACTTAAATTGAAACAGCAGGCAGAGGATTTGAGGTAGCATCCTTTACTTATTTGTACATCAGTGATACTACCTCGTTCCTCTCTCTCACAACAATCCCCACTCTGTGACACATTCCTTTACTGGCCTACTCCCTAAACTAACTCAATGCTAACATGCATCACTTTGAAAAATAATTCTGTGTCTTGAAAGTCCAGGGGTTGAGGATGCTTAGACTAGCAATTTGGTCTTTTCATCCCTCCTCACAAATCACTGAAACTCCCCTCAACCAACTCCACATTTCACCTCCAGCAAAGATTCAACTAATCCCACCCTTGTAAAAGCTTCATATATAACTGAAACCCAACCATTTTAAACTGCATTTTGGTTAATCAGTTCTCTTTGTACTTATGTAGTTTTAGTTTTCATTGACTTGCTCTTTATATTGTGAACATGTTGTAAATCTGTTTATTGCCTTATTTTGGTAGATACATCCTTAGCCCCCCATCCAGTGCCAAGCCCTTTTTGACTATTTGGGATAGTTCACTACTGGGGCTCCATAACTTTTTTTTCTAGATAAGGTATCCACACCAAATGTGTGTCCTATTTTAGGCTTAAAGTTTTTTTTATTATTTTTAAAAGAGAACAATACAGCAACATCTCACCTACATCCATCTGCTGGTAGGGAAAAATAGCAGGTGAGTGAAAGAGTGGAGCGAGGGTGACATTAGAGAGAAACAGAGAACACCATGAAGGAGGAGGAGGGAGTGTCAGCGAACCGACAGGGTGCGTCAGCAGCCCCTTCTAAATAGGCAACCATAGCACCTAAGCTGTGGCTCAGAGATGTGTGTGACGTCCTTGCGTGAAGCTCGGTCGGTTGTGAGGTCAGTGGTCATGAGACGCAGTATGCAGAGACACGCAGGTCTGGTTAAGTCCCTGAATTCTTGTGAGAGGTCCCAGGTTTTATCGGAAGGGTCAGTTTTTGCTTAACTGTGGGAGTAATTTTTTTCATGCCAAGCAGTTCCCTTAGTTTATAGAACCAATCAAGTTGAATAGTGTTTTAGGGGTACCCCAATGTGATAGTATGACTTGTTTGGTGGCACACAGAGCTAGGAACAAGGCTTCCCACCTTGGGGGATCGAAGAGAATATGTTAAGGCATTTGGGAGGCCCAGTAATATGTAGCTCGGGAACCTGGGGAGGTCTACCCCTTACATCGCATCAATGACAGCCAAGATCTCAGTTCATTTTGTTGAAGGGAAGAGAGCTGCCAGAATAAATGTGTCAATGTTCCCTCCTGTCCGCAGCCCCTCCAGCAGTGAACATCTCTGTTCCGTTTCGGTCGTGCTTTTCGGGCTGGGGTGTAAAATGAATAATGAGCTGGTTTAAGGAGTGTTTCCTTGCCGGAGATGCTGCAGGCCGTAACTTTAACACTTTTTCGAGTATCCGACTATTCTTTGGCGTTGAAGGTACCCTCATGTTCTTTTTCCCATCGTTGCTGTGCCACCGATTTAGTGGGGGCTAATGGCATGTTAAGAAAGGTGTATACATCCGAGAATAGGCGTTTATTTGTATGTCTGTTAACTAGACATTTCTCAAAGGACAATAAGGGTCTACTAGCGTGGGGGAAGATAGTTGATTGCATGACCCAGTGGTGGATTGTAACGTTTTGCCAAAAGGTGGTTTTGGGGAAGGCCATAATTAAGCTGGATCTGGGGAAAAATCCACGATCCCGTTGTGGTCATAGAGGTCCCTGATACTTATGCAGTTATTCTGCTGCTATTGTATATATGTGGCACCATGGCATGCCAGAGGGATGTTGAGATTTCCAATAATCGGGGTTTGAGGGGAGATGCAGGTGAATAGTTGCTTTGTTTGCTGTACTTTGTCCCAGGTTCCCATAGTAGCTCTAAGAACAGGGGGAATGTACACCCCAGGTGGTCTTTGCGGTTTAGGTAGCCAGGGCATCTTCCAGGTATGGATGCCCGCAAATGCTTTATTGATGAAACGCCATTGTTTCTCCGAATATGGTCTGGCCCATTCCACTATGTAACGGAGTTGTGCAACTTGGTGAATTTCAAGACCTCTGTCTGCTGTGGATAAGCATGCTTGCCTTTTTTTCATACGGGCTTTCTTGCCTATCCAAATGAATTTGCCTATAAGGTGTTGCAATTTAGTCAGTACCTGTGGCGGGGGCAGCAGGGGCAGTGTTTGCAGGATGGATAAAATCTTGGGCAGAAGGGTCATTTTGACCGCCGCAAAACTTCTCAGCCACGAAAGGGTATAACCCCTCCAGGATTGCAGATCCGTTCGTGCAGTGGAGCGTAGCGCAGCATAATTGTGCTCAGCTGTACATGCCAGTGTGAATTAAATATGTAAGCCCAGGTAGATCAGTCCCTGAGTGGCCTATGTAAAAGGAAAAAGACTCTTAAGTGTGAGTTGATCAGGTTGTGGGGCAGTGAGGATGAGGATCTGGGATTTCTGTAGATAAGCCGTGAACCCCCAGACTTTCCTAAAGGCTTCTAGCTCACTCACCTGTGGGCAGGGAGGTGAGGGGATGTGTGAGGGTGACCATACCTGTGTCTGCATAGAGAGCCAGTTTGTGCTTTTTCCCAGCTATGGCAATGCCTGTTATTGCAGGATTTCTACGGATTCGTCCTGCAAAGGGTTCCATATAAAGGGCAAAAAGAAGCTATCTGTCGAGTGTCACAGGCGATATGGAAAGACAGGGATAGCAGGCTGCAACCCACATCGCTGATTGAAGGTCTACGTAGTTAAACCAAGTCCAGTGGCAAAACTGCTGGCCAAGTCCCACTTTCTGGAGCACCAAGTGTAGGTATGGCCAGTGAACCCGGGCAAATACCTTCTCAGCATCAACTGATAGTAGAAGCACGGATGCAGAAGCGTTGGGTTTTATCTAAGAGATGGCAGAGACGCTTTGTGTTGTCACTACATCTCCTCTCGGGGATGAACCCTGCCTGATCCGAGTCTACCAGACTGCGTGTATGACGCAAGACGAGCTGCTAGAATAGGAGTAAATATCTTGCATCTACATTTAGTAGTGATCTTGGCATATATGAGGGGAATGTTTAGGGATCACCGTGATAGTGGCTATTTTCACAAGCGAGTGAGGAGGGGGGCTAGCGTGCAGCAAGTAGATTGTAGAAATCAGCAGTGAATCCGTCTTGCCCTGGCGCCTTGCCTGCTTGCAATCTAGAGATAGCCACCAACAGCTCGTCCTTCTGGATGTCTCGGTCAGGGTGTGAAGCGTCATGTGGCGTCCTTTGTTCTAAGGAGACCTGTGCTAAGTATAAAAATGGCCTCATAGCTGTTGAGTGCATCGGCTGAGTAAAAGGCAGCATGGAAGCGCTCAAAGGCTTGAGCGATGTGTTCGTCTTGGTGTATCGTGTCACCTTGCTGCCCTTCTAATTCGGCAACTGTCTGTCAGTTGGCTTGGGCCCATAGGCAATGTGCCAGCAGGTGGCCTGCTTTGTTGCCCCGGTTTAGTATTTCTGCTTGGTGTGTATAAAAAACATATTTTGCCTTATCCATATCTAGGGCCTTGAGTGGTTTACGCACTGTGGTGAGCTAGCGACGCAGGCTATGGGACTGTTTGTGTCGTTTTTGCAGCTCCATCACCTGCTCCTCAAATCAAGTCAGTTTATACCTCCTATCCCAATTAAGTCAGGCAGCTAGAACAATGAGCTGGCCCTGAGTCACTGATTTTAGTGTATCCCACAGTTATGGCAGGGGTGACTCTGGGATATTGTTGATTTCCACATATTTGATAATGGCTGCATTTATTTCTTGGATATTACTTGCATGGAAAGAGAGGTTAATGGGTGAGTGATCTGAGAGGGCAATCACCCCTATGGCCACACCCTTTGTAGTCGCTGATGGGCATGGAGTTGTAAGGAAGTAGTCAATCCTAGCATATGTTTGATGGGTGACTGAAAAAAGGTGTCACCTCTGTCCTGAGGGTGCTGTGTGCGCCATAACATCTATAAACCCATACTCAGCCAGCCGTTGGTGGCCCTGTGGTGTAAATGCACCTGCCTGCCCCATCCTCTGTACCAATAGATTCAGGCTGGCGTTGGGGACCAGGTTAAAGTCTCCAACCATGACATCTGCATCAGTCGTGGCTATCACCTGCCCCAGTGCTTCAAGGATAAAGGCATCTTAGTCTTTATTGGGAACGCATATGATAACGAGCATAAAGATGTACGTTTTCTTGGCGATGCAGAAGTTTAGGAGTCCGTCTGGGATTTGTGCTTGCGTCTGAACTACCCTATCAGGGTAGTGTGCAGCTAATAGAAAGGACACCCCCATCCATTTCCCTGGAAGGGACGAGAAGTATTGATGATCATGCCATCGGGATCACAGGTGCTTCCAGTCTGTTTTAAGAAAGTAGGTGTCCTGAACTAAACTGATTACATTTGGATTCCATTAACATAGACAGGAATGCGAGGCGCTTCACTGGTGTGCTAAGGGCCTTAACCTTGTAGCTGATTATTTTATCCCCAGGAAGGGGAGAGAAAAGGCGATGAATAGAGCATCGCAAAAGTAACAATCAGAGATATAACTGCTGCGGTCATCTCCTGAGATTGCGAGGAAGAACCTTGTACTGGGTCCGTGTCTCAGACCCCAAAATTGCCTGGGCATCAGTCTGCTGGTCAGGGAAGCTCCGCAGCCGAGGGTCACACCATCTAAGGCAGCGGAGGAGTGGGAGCTCAGGTGCATCTCTCAATAGGGTAGGAGAGCATCCAGGTGAAATGCTTCAAGAAGAGGCCCCAGGATATGATTTCCAAGTTGGAGCGGTCCCTAGTCATTCTCAGGCTCAGAGGTGGTGTCTTGTCGCTGGAGCTGATGAAAAGCAATGCTCTGCTTGTGCCTCTCCCATTCAGTAGGCTTGTTAGCACCTTTCGTCTTCAGTCGTGTGGAGTGTTGTGAGCTCGGAGGAGGTGAGGAGGACGCCGTGGGGGTGAGATGGCAAACTGAGTCAACATCTTTTAGCTTGTCAGATTCCAGCAATGCTTTGGCTTCCTCTACGGTGCGCACAAGCCATGTTTCGTTGTTCCATACAAAGGTGAGGTGGAAGAAGTATCCCCAGCAATAGCAAATTCCCCGCTTGTCCAAAAATTCAGTGATAGGCTGTAGCAGACGACAACGCTGCAAGTTGATGGGTGTTGTTTTTTTTTGGTTTGTAGTAGTGCAGACAGGCCAGAATGTCTTGGGTATACCTTGGTGATCTAGCCAGCTGGCCCGCCCTGTGGTGTGCGCTCCATTGTAGTGTCCTGTTTGCCCAGATCTGGGGCCACATGGTGGAGCAGCTGGTCCTTCAAATTCTCAAATGTAGCTTGGAGTGGGACTCCTTTTAGTTGTATGTTGGCTTGTCATGACCTATTTTCAAAGTCTTCCAGTCAGTAGTGCAGTTTGGTGTTCCTTTCCTGCAGATTCATACTTCACATCAGGTGGGCGTTGAGTTCTTCTTCGCGGGAGTCACCAACTTGTTCAAGATCATTGACCCTCTGGCCCAGATCCCCACTTCTTGTTTAAGATCTTTAACTTACAGGGTCTTTTCCTGCTTGAGAGCTGCGATGTCCTCCTTCAGAGCACTTAAGAGAGGCTCCAGGAAGGCCCGGGCGACTGGTGCTTCTTCGCCCACCTGATCCATGGCAGCGCCAACAGCCAAGGAGGATGTTGAGGTAGAGATCTCACTGGGATGCTCCACTTTTCTGCCCATGGACTTTGTGAATGAGTCTTTGATAGAGCTGTACTTTTTAGCACGGTGAGCAGCCATGGTTGCTACAAACATCCATGAGCTGTCAGGGCCAGCAAAGCTGAGAATGAGGTCCTCGAAACTCTGGTGGCCGTCTTCATAGCTGTTGGGTTCAGTGAATAGGTTGTGCTACATTTGGCTACAGTCCCACAGGGCCCACCACGAGGAAATGGGGGGGGGGGTAGGGCCTCAGTCCTCAGTGTTAAGGCAGCAAGGTTGCAAACAACTGAGTGGTCTAGTTAACGCAGGAGAAGCTGTTACTTAGTTTGTCCCCCAGGAGGTCACCACTCCAGCGTGCAAGTCCCCACCGCCAGAATGGAGCTAATAAAGCAATCCTTATACAGCTGACACTCAGGGTCCTAGAGCAGTTCTGTGCCAGTGAGCAGGAAGTCACACCCAGTGATTCTTGCCAGTGTAAGTGTCAAGAAGGGGGAGGTGGCTAATGCTGCAGGTCACCAAGAGCCAGAGGCAGAAGTCAGAAGGGATAGGGTAAATTGCAGGCCCCTCGTCCTCCGGGGATTAGTATTCAGGGGCAGGATCTAAGTCACTCCCAGCTCACCTCTTTTCTGTAGGCCGTGAGGCCTAGTGCGAGCTGACCATTTCTCCACCACCCCAGGTCTCAGGTAGAGCAAGAGGGGCGGGCAGCTCCCCCTTTACAGGACAAATCCAAATTTGTGGCAGTCACCAAGCAACCAAGTCACCAAGCCCCCTACAGGCAGCGTCCCAAAGGCGGCGGGCGTGTGGTATCACCAGTTAGTTCAGGTACAGCAAGCTATTCAGGCTGTTAGCGGCTGCTATTCCATTGTGGAAGCCCACAGTGGACGAGCCGTTGAGGCCCGGGCAGCGAGACCACCCCGGAGCGCAGGTGTGCTCCGCAAAGGTCTCCTGTCACTTAACCAGGTTGGGTCATGCAACAGAGGCCAATGCGCTTCCAGCGTAGTCAAAGCCTTAAATGCGATGCAAGGCCGCGATAATATTATAAGGCGTGGGTTGGGCCCCGGCACAAGCGTGTGCCCCAGGCAGCAGCAATAAGGCACCAGAGGGCTCAGCGGTCGGCCCCCTGCACTCCATAGGCCCCCTCCCGCAGGTTTGGGAGAAGCAACAAAGGCACTTTGCACACCTCCACCACCGCTGATACTGAAGTTGACAATTGAGCTCCTTGGGTCCACTACTGTCTGGGTGCCATCTTGGGCACACCCTCCTGCGTCCTTCTTTTTTCTAACATTCAGGGGGGACTGAGAAAATAAGCAAAATATAGCAGAATTTGGAGTTTAAAAAAAAAAGTGTTCACATAAGTGTCTTTTTTTCTCCTTAAAATGGCAGCTATTAATGGTTCACTGTACTAAAGTCACCCTCTTCCCAGTTTTCAGGAACATGCAGAGCTGAATCAATAATCCTAATGTTGTACCACAGTTTAGGCATTTTTCTGAGAGGTAGTCTAATTTCCCTATTTTCTGTGCTTTCAACCTACATCCAGTTAGTGGTGGAAACCAGCGAGACATCTATTAGTGATTGAAAAAGCTATACATTTCTGAAAACTCGACAAAAGTCCGAATTCAGCAAGGGGTCATATGTGTAGATCCCTGAAGATTTTCCCAAGGAAAATAACTATTGTAATACATAAATATTGAGAATGAGTAGGAAAAACATGCAAATGTGACATTTTTACCTGTAACTTTTTGTCACTATGGAAGACTGACAAAAATAATATACCGTTATGTCCGCTAGACCCCTCTGGTTGAGGGGCATATATTATGGTTTGTACTTTCTCCAAAAACCCAAGGTACCCAGAGAAATAGTTGAGCTGCCCGTACAATGGGTTTTCATTGAGTACCAAGTATAGACCAATTCTTATAGCCAGAGAGAAAAATGGGTATCAAGAAAACGTATGTATTTCTGAAAAGGGCACAGGAAATAGAGTTTAGGAGCAGTGGTTATTTCTACATTTCTGAATTTGTGGGTACCTGTACTAGAATATGATTTGAAGGGTATTTTTCAAAATGTCATCTTTCTTATACACTGGTTTACATTTGAAAGGCACAATTGTAGCAAAATCCAATTGGTAATAAGGAATAGTTTCTCACTTGTAACCCCTGTTCTCTCGCTGGGGAATTTCCATGATAGGTCGTAAGCACTGAATAGTCTTGCCCTCTTGCGGGTACCCCGGACCAGTTCCTCACTATGGGGGTCATTCTGACTCCCGCCGGCCGCGGTAACCGCAGGGCCGGCGGGAGCCGCTGAATGACCGCACCGCGGTCAAATGACCGCGGCGGCCATTCTGGCTTTCCCCGCTGGGCTGGCGGGCGACCGCCAGAAGGCCGCCCGCCAGCCCAGCGGGAAAGCGCCTTCAACGAGGAAGCCGGCTCCAAATGGAGCCGGCAGAGTTGAAGGCGTGCGACGGGTGCAGACACTGAAAATCTTAGTGGGGCCCTGTTAGGGGGCCCCTGCAGTGCCCATCCCATCCCACGACACCCGTTACCGCCAGCCAGGTTCTGGCGGTCAAAACCGCCAGAACCAGGCTGGCGGTAAGGGGGTCGGAATCCCCATGGCGGCCATGGAGGATTCCCCAGGGCAGCGGAAAACCGGCGGGACACCGCCTGTTTTCCGTTTCTGACCGCGGCTGTACCGCCGCGGTCAGAATGCCCATGGATGCACCGCCAGCCTGTTGGCGGTGCATCCGCGGTCCCCGGCCCTGGCGGTAGTCAACCGCCAGAGTCGGAATGACCCCCTATATCTTCTTAAGTGGAGATTTTCGCCTTTCTTCAGGAATGCCTGTAAAGACAGTTAAGAAAAGACCGATAATGCTGTGTGTGTGTGTATATATATATATATATATATATATATGTATATATATAGATGTACACTGGGTAAGTGTCATTTTCCATATATATATATATATATATATATATATATATATATATATATATATATAGAGAGAGAGAGAGAGAGAGAGAGAGAGAGAGAGAGAGAGAGAGAGAGAGAGAGAGAGAGAGAGAGAGAGAGAGAGAGAGAGAGAGAGAGAGAGAGGGAGAGAGAGAGATGAGAGAGAGAGAGAGAGAGAGAGAGAGAGAGAGAGAGAGAGAGAGAGAGAGAGAGGAGAGAGAGAGAGAGAGAGACAGACACACGCTACAATGGCCCAATTCTTCCTCATGAAACCAAAAAAAGGCCAGTACATTAAAAATGAGTATAATTTAAGAAGTTTTGAAACAGTATAAATCTCCTTTACAAACCCCTTTTTTTATGATAGAGATGAGGGAGTGCAGGGGCAGAGTAGACTCATAGGCTGCCATTATATGTCTAAAATAGAGGCTGTGCCTTTGAGAACCTAGGGACCACCAGTACCCCATCATGCCCAGCTGGTGGCAGTTGCTTCATTTCTTTTTTAAGGTGATATGGGACATATAAAGATTGCAACAATATCTGTGCCCATTTTACTGGGCAGTAGGTAACGTTGCTTATGACTTATCATGGAAATTCCTCTGTAAGGGAACAGGAGTTACAGGTAAGAAACTATTCCTTCTCTCATAGGGGATTTCCACGTAGT
Source organism: Pleurodeles waltl (assembly GCF_031143425.1). Classification (NCBI taxonomy): domain Eukaryota; kingdom Metazoa; phylum Chordata; class Amphibia; order Caudata; family Salamandridae; genus Pleurodeles; species Pleurodeles waltl. Next base: position 857,506,851 of record NC_090444.1, on the reverse strand, counting down.
CACAAGTACTAAATAGAGTAGCAAGCCCATCCCCACATATCACAGTGGATAAGACAGAGGGTCACTTAGACAGGTTAAGCAAACAGATTTCTGCAGTAAGCCTGCCCTACCTGAGCAACTGCACTATCATCAGAGTCTAGGCAATAGTGTATGGTGAAAGTATGTACTGATTTCCAGGTAGCTGCTTTGCAAATTTCTGAAAACTGGATATTGCACACTAAAGGAGTAGTAGACGCTTTCCCCTTATTAGAGTGTGCTTTAGGTTAGCTGGTAGTGGTTTGAGCTTTTTGGTAGCACAACAAAGTACATGAAACTATCCATTTGGAGATGGATTGTTTAAAGGTGGCTAAACCCATGCGGACCGGACCATAGTTAATAAACAATTGGTCCGTTCGTTGGATAGCCCATGTCTTTTCAAGCTAAAACTTCAGAACCTCCTAACATCCAGTGAATGGAGAGAGCTTTCTGCTGGAGTAGAGGGATTCTGAAAGAATGTAGGCAGTGTGATAGTCTGGTTGACATGAAAGTCTGACACTACTTTAGGAAGGAATTTTGGGTGAGTTTTCATAACTACTTTGCTAGAATGGTATGGTTCGTGAGAACATAGAGCTTGTATCTCGCTCACCCAGCGAGCTAATGTGGTCGCTACCAGGAAGGCTGTTTTCCATGTAAGGTGTTGTAAGGAAGCTTTGTGGATGGGTTCAAAGGTGTCCCACATAAGGTGAGAAAGCACTATATTGAGTTCCCAGGGAGGCTGGGGACACATAATGGAAGGGAAAACCTTCTTCAACCCCTCTAAAAAAACCTTAATGACAGGGATTTGGGGAACAAAAGATATTTGTGACAGACATTTCCTGTAGGCAGTTTAGAAGGTATGGTAGAATCACATCCTCTCAGTAAGTAGTCAGGTCCATGTTCTTAGAGGAACACCAGATGCAAAATCTCTTCCTTTTGAAGGCGTAAGGGGGGCGAGTGAAAGGAGGCTTAACGTCCTGGAGGATCTCCATTCAGTCTTGTGACAAGTTGTAATGTCCATACTGCACTAGCTCAGGAGCCATGACACCAAATTCAGTAAGGAGAAATTGGGGAGTACCATCTGTCCTTCAAATTTCTTCAGTACGTCTGGTCTGCATGGCAGCTTGGGATGGGGATGCTGTGACCGGTAAAGAAGGTCGGGGAACCACCATTGCCGTGGCCACTCTGGAGTAATTAGGATCATCTTGGCTTTGGAGTGGAATGTCTTGATCATGACTGCCGGTATCAGGGGAATCAGTGGAAAGGCGTACAGAAATTTGCCTGACCAGTCGATCCACAGGGCATTCCTCGGTGACTCTGGATGGTAATTCTGCACAATATTCAGTACCCAGATGTCGGTTGTGATGCGTTGCTACTCTTCCCGATAATGTGTAATGGTTTCATCTACTGGAGTGGAATCGGATGAGGGGGAAGGGGAAGGGGAAGGGAGGGCTTAATGTTTTGTGGCTGATGTTTACCACATTGGGTGGGTTGTTGGGAAGATCGACCTCTTGTCTGCCTGCACTGTGGTAAGTAGGATCTCTGGTGGTTTGTTGAGATCTGCTCGGAAGCCACTGAGGGGTTCGAACACTGTGAGTAAAACCAACGTTGGTAGGAACAATTTGCATTGTTCTCTGGGTTTCTCTAGATCCACAGCTTTTAATGTGTTGATGTCGGTTTTCATTCTTGCCATCTCGTTGTCAGTACAGCTGCCTAATAGGGTGGAACCTTAGAATGGCAAATTTTGGATGTGGTGTTGTGCTTCTGATGTTAAAGAAGTTAGCCAGAGCCAAGAATGCCTCCGCAAGGTGACTCCGTGACAGTAGCCATGTGAGGCCAGGAGGAAAGAATCCGCAGCTGCACTTATAATCTAATTAGAAACCATTGCCTCTTCGTGGACTATCTTTAAGAAGTCTTCCTTTTTGTCCTTAGGCAGGTGGTCAGCAAACTGTTGGATTGAATCTCAAAGGGTTCGGTCGTACCTATCCAAGAAGACTGTAGCACTGGCTGCCTTCATTGACGTGGCCGCTGTACTGCAGTCTTTGCGGCCTGCTGAGTCCAATTTTTTACTCTCCTTGTCTGGAGGGGAAGAGGATGATGGAAAACTGGAACAGACTTTTTTAGCCGCCAAAATAATGACAGAGTCTGGCGGAGGATCACTGCGAAGAAATAATAGGTCTTGATCCCCAGGCTGCTATATCTTTTGAAACCTGGATGTCGCAGGTTTAGCCATTGCCGGAGTTAAGGAAAAATCCATGGCCGGTTCGAGGAGACCCGGGACCAGTGGAAACAACAGTCTGGAAGCTGTACTCCGATGTAGCATCTCGAAGATTACCGATGTGGACGCTGTGGGTACCGACACTGGTATAATGAGTTTTGCAGCCCCTCAAACTAGCACCCCTTGAAAGATAGTAATGTCATCAACTGGAGAGACACAAGGTGGTGGTGAGTCTGATAAAGTTGGTAAATAGACTCTTGTACAGGAAGAGGAATGATCAGTATGCCAATTATAAGAGTCTGACCTTGACCTATGGGAAGATCTGTGATGGCGATGCGTATAGCTTGTTGCAGTAGGAGTGCCCTGATATATGATGTCTATGACAAGAGTGGTGGCGCAAATGGGAGTGCGTTGGAGGCCTGGGAGCTGGAATGCTTCTAGGTCCCGAAGGAGGAGGTACTGAATGAGGTGCTGATGAAAGAGGAAGCACCTGTGGTAGGTGGTGGCATCGGCGGAGGCAAAGCAGGTGGAGGAGGAGATGGTAATACAGCCAGAAAAGGTGAAGACTGACGAAGAGTAAATTCTTCTTCTTTTTCTCCTTTTTCTTTTCAACATACTCCTCAACGCCGATCTTTCACGTCAATGTTTAGCCCTCTACGTCGACCGTCCACACTATCTTGCAGATGAGGCACTTCTTGGCGTCGTACGCCGGTGATGTACCAATGGCATATAGTCCTCCGATGGTGTCGCAGTTTTCTAATGGTCAAACTAGCTCTTGACGGCGAACAAGTTGGCACTGTACCTTATCGGGACCAATGTCTTCTATGGCTTGAAACACACTTCTCAGACCTCCCACATCCACTGGAAGTTGAGGGAAGAACCCGGGTGGAAGACTGGCCTCCCCCTCGCTCTAAAGTCCCACTGGTAGGCTGTGTTTGCTGGCGACACCTCACTCTTCTCTTCCTTGAAGGCACATATTCTCTCTGTCATGCGGAGTGCACCTGGAAAATTTGCTGCAGTTGTCACAGGTGTCAGGAAGATGAGATGAAGGTAGGCAGATGATACAGACCTCATGAGGGTCTGTTTTGGCCTTTTTCCTGCCACAGTGAGGACACTTATCAAACAATGAAGGCATTTTATTTGACAAAAATGTATTTTCTGTAAAAAAAAAAAAAAAAAAAAAAAAAAAAAAACAGAAAAGAGTGGGGGGAGTAAAAATGACGTTGAGTGAACACATCGCCACCAATTTCTGAATTTTTAGAAACAAAACCTATAAAAGGCCCACGCTCAATCCTTCGGGGACCTATCAGCAGGAGCCGTAAAAAAGAACTGAAGCAACTGCCACCAGCTGGGCATGAGGGGATACTGGTGGTTCCTAGGTTAAAGGCACTGTCTCTATTTTAGACGTATAATGGCATCCTGTAAGATGTTCTTTCTCATCTCTATCTTAAAAAAGGGGTTTATGAAGGAGATTCATAAAACATAATAAATTATCATTTTTAATGCATTTACCTATTTTTGATTTCATGATGAAGATTTGGGCCATTGTAGCCTAGATATATAGGCTGCATTATGTGTCTTTTTGTTAAGTGTCTTGTATGAAGCTGGCCTGGTGTGTGGTCGGTACCTATGATACTTACACATTATACCAGTTCCAGGTATCCCCTCTTAGTGAAGTGAAGGGCGTGTCTAGATGCCATGCTCTTTAGAGGTACCTGTGGATGAGCAGCCAGAGCTTCTCTAGGAGACATGCAAAGCTCATGCAATACCACTGTAGTCACACAACACTTACACACATAAAAAAACACCCAGCTGTACAAAAATAAAGGTTCTTTATTTTTGGAACAAATCACCACAAAATACTAGACAGGTAACTCACCCTAGGAGGTAAGTAATACACTAAATATATTCACTAGAAATCAGAAACATGCTTAGAAGATGTTAGAAAACAGTGCAAATAGCAATAACCAATATTGACCCTAGGGGGAGCACAAACCATATATTAAAAAAATGAAATGTGAACAAGGTACCCCCACCTAGGTAAGTAAAATGTGTAGAGAGGAGCTGGGAGTACTCAAGAGTCCCATGGTGCACTGCCAAGGTTTGAAAGAAGCAGAAGACTCACAAAGCCTCAGCAGTGAACATCCACCACGGTTGCCTCCTCTCCCCGTTCTAAACACACTATTTAAATAAATGAACAAATTCTGAAAGTTTTTTGACTGGTCAGCATCATAAAATCATTCTTCCAGCATTGTGCCAAAATGTTTTATGGGATTTGAATTAACGCTTCAACAGTGCTAGCCTTTTTAATTTGCCTACAAAGTAATGTACACTTTTTCATACCTTTGTATGTTATTCCCTAGGGTGAAGGTATAAATATCAATAGAAAACAGTGGAAGACTATTTTATGGGGCTGTAAGGATATTTTCCGCTTGCAGCTTGGACGACTGCTTGTGTATGTTTTATCTCCTGCAAAAACATTGCAAGAAAGGAAGCACGTTTTCAAAGTACTATGTGAACCAAACCTTCAAGAAATTATAAGAGATTGCCTGAGTCCACCTTTTCAAGTAAGCAACACATATTACAAGGTTTAATTTTTTGCATATTTTAATAAGGTAATTTGCATAGTTGTTGTTACCTCATCCCTTAAATTTATCTTGAGGGTCAATAAGCTGTCATGTTCACTCAACTTGCTTTTACAAAAACCTTTTAAATGTGCCAGAAAGAGTCTGCATACACTACAGGTCTCAAAATGTATTTGCTACTTTTTTGAAACTATAAAAAATAAAACATTAACAGAACTGCCAGGAATGTGAGGGTGTGTTATCACTTTCAATTTCAAAACACAAAGGCAGAGGATTAAGATTGTTATGGTTTGAGATTTGTAACTGTGTTCTGTTTTAACCCCGATGGCTTCCTTTAGGAAGAATGATTTAAGTAACAGTATCCAGAATCTTCTTTTTCTTATGTAGTGTGTTTTCTGTCTCACTGGAGCTTTCTGCTTCCAGACTGTTTTGCCTTCTGTCTTTTTCAGTGCATGTTTATTTTCCTCACTTCATGGATCGTGTTGTTGCTCTTTTATTGACAGTTACTGAATCTCTCATGTTCTCCTTCCATTTATCCCTTCTGTTTTTGAACTCTCTAGTCTGTGTCTACTGTCACCATTTTGTCTTTTCCACACTGCATACAGTTTATTTACAGGTATTTACATTTAGTTTTGTGTTGCAGAAAACTGACATTCTACAGTCTTTACTTTCGCACTCCCTGTATTCCGGTGAGATTGTCACACAAATCTCTTTTAATTTTAAAACTCCTCACATTGCTTCAGAGAAAGAAAAGTAAATACCAATTCCCCATGTTAAATGAATAAGCAGCAATTTATCAGAAGACATAGCCTGTCATTTAACCTTTGTCTTTGAAGCATTTTCAAATGTGACAAGTTAAACACAGAATTTAAAGGCATCTTTATTGTTTGCTCAGCGTTCCCTGACCCACCAAAAGTCGGTGTACGACCAGCCACAGTTTGGGAAACACTGCTCTATCCACTTGATTTGACCTCATAATTTTCACAAACAAATGGATATATTCATGTGGTGAATTATTACAACCCTGGAATCATCTCCAAATCGTTTACCCTAGCAGCCTATGGCCCTTAGATTGTGGATCCCCTTCACCACCCATAAGATGCAATCAGCGTTTCCTTGTCTAAAATGGACTCACAATAGAGGAAATATTAGCCCTCTTGTAGTCTCATAAGAGACACCTTTCAAGAAAGAAACCTATTGATTGGTTTGTTGCTCAGTGTATGCACATTTCTGAAACTAGCATTTACCAGCCTTCATCGATTAAAGAACCTTTTATATGGATTTGGTGACAGTAGTTTTTATCACCTTGAAACCACTGGTGTATGTACTCTTTAGAAATGACTGCAAACTAATATAATAGTATTACCTATCACCTGTTCAGTTCATAAAATTTAAACAAAGACCAAGTGGTTCAGTAACTGTATTAACAGACACACATCCTGTAGTTGTGTTAAACAGGAAAACAATCTCAACTGCCTCTAGTATTGAACAAATAGTATATGAATTTAGTTAGTGTAGAGTAAGGAATATATTAATAGGTATTTTGTATGAAAATCGGTTAACAACTGGTGATCTGGGAACAATTGCCAACAGGGTTGCCACATGACCAATATTATTCAAGTCTGGCTAGTATTTTAATGCTAAGTGGGGGGCGAAAAAACAAAAAACAACAACATTATTAAAATCTTGTATTTTTTCGCTTTGAAACATAAACTAAAGAGGTAAGAGTGCAAACAAGGGATACATTTATGTAAATGTTCCATGAATTAAAGTTATTTAACAATGGAAAGTGCTAGCCTCTGAATTCAATTAAAAAAAATAACCAATCATGACTACGGGTCTTAAATATTAAAGCACCTAAATTTAGGAAAAAAATAAAATTTTGGCAATGAGTACAAAAAGATAAACCCATGAAAGGTAGGGGTTATCTAGTGGAGATGTTTCAAGTACATTAACCCTGTTGTGCAGTTTTAATCGATTTGCTTTGACATATGTCATCATACTCGGAACCCACTTGCTGATACATTACATATTGTGTGTTAAATACACATAGCAAAAAACCCTAGATGTTTCAAGACGTTCTACAGACAAAATGGGTGACACGTCGATGTTCCAGTCTCTAAGCTTTTCCATCCACGATACCATCCTCAGGACAGAAATGTTTGAAATTAAAACAAAACAGCCCCCTACAATGATAGAGAAGCTTTGCAACAAATTCGGGACAGACCTCAACAATCTCGTCTTGTGTGTGTTTTGACATTTGACACACTGCCCAATAAAATCAAAAAGATAATCAACAAACATTGGGATTTGCTCTCATGGTATTAAGTTTTCAGAGAGAAAACTTTGCTTTCAAAAGGGGTTCTAGTTTAAAAGATCGTCTAGTTAAAGCATATGTTGAACCATCTACACCTACAATTCAGCAGGCATCTGACTCCCATCATTGGCATGTAACACCACCAAAACAGTGAAAGATTTTCACATAAGTGGCCTGCATTCTGTCCTCAAGAATTTTCCAACTGTAACACCTCCATTGGTATTTGTTGTGTACAATGTCCATGTGGCCTTCCATATATTGGCAAAACCACACAGCCAGTAAGAAGCATATTACGCAACATCATTCACATGTTAGATGTAGAGTGGAACATGGTTGGGCATTTCATTTGATGAAATCACACAGAAAAAGATCTTTTGTGGTGGGTAACTGACATTGTGAGATCTTCGATACGCATATCCAATGTGGCCTAGTTGTTGACAATTAAAGAAAACCGCTGGATATGGAAATTGGACAGGTTCTGATCAATTAATCTGATAGAGACTTCTAGTTGCAGATTCCTTACCTTAGAATTTCCCCCCAGGCGTCAGACTGGATCCGGAGATTTTTCTTCGAGCAATACTCTTGCGCGTCGGTACGTGGCATTGGTCGACTCTGCAGGCGTTGTAGGCATCGTGGTCGCCGTGATGACGTCGGGAGTAGTACATAGAAACCACCCTCGCACAGTGACGTCAGATCTTTTCTTTCCACTCCACACGCTGATCCAGAGAAGAGCTACCCTAGGCTATTTTTTGGCCGAATTCGACCGTTTTGTCGAAGTTTTTTGTGTGCGACTTTGGTGCATCGAGATGTCCCCGAAGACAGGGTTCAAGCCTTGTGAGGACTGCCATCGGACGATGTCGGTGACAGATCCTCATCGCGTTTGTCTGTGGTGCCTCGAGCACGGGCACGACCCGAAGTCGTGCTCCGAGTGTTGGGCCGTGCACCCGAAGGCTTTGAGGGAGTGGTCCCTAAAGCTAATGGCGCCCCGGCACTTGAATCCACGTAGGTCCTGGTCTCGCTCGAGAGGAAGGCCTCGAGATTGGTCACGAAGTCATCACCACTCGTCTTCTTCGAAATCCTCAGGTTAAGGTAAGAAGAAGAAAAAGTAGAAGAAGTCCCATTGCTCTCCGACTTCACCCCATCGCTCGGCTGACGCGGGACGAGCGTCCACGCACTAGGCCTCTGTCCTCAGAGCCTACGTCTGGGTCGACTCCGCGCTTCCCTGAGTTTCCTGGAGCCAGAGCGACCCCCGCCCAACTGAAAGAGTTTTACGAGGCCATGCGCCTCATCTGTGGGTGGGCCGACCCCGATACGGCACCTTTGGGCCCAAGGGGTTCGGCTGAGGGGCCTTTGGGTTCCGGCCCGGCGGCTTCACCCCCGGCCACTGAGGTCACCTCCAGATCCGTTCGTGGATCCGCACCGGTGCCGTTCGCACCTTTGAGACCTTTCCTGGCGCCGGGTTGATTATCAACACTCCCGATGTCGGTAGTGCCCACTATTGACGTCGACCCAATTCTTATCCCTGATGACTCGGAGTCGGGGCGGCGTCGGCCGATGCCGTCTTCATCTTTGGTGGGGCCTATCCGCCCCAGGTCGGATTCAGACCCTTTTCCCTATTGGTACGAATATGGGGAGGAATTGGAGGGGTACCTGGGTCCTTATGAATACCAGGATGACACTGCTATGGACTGGGCACAGGATTTGGGTGAAGCCAGTGGTCTGGATACTTCTCCTGACTCTGGCATGCTGTCTCCTCCTACCATGGCTACGGCCGAGGGAGCAATTTATGGTATGGTGGTCGGTAGGGCAGCTGAGGTCCTCGGCCTTGAGCTACCTACTGTAGAAGTCAGATCTAATCTCCTGACAGAGGTGCTTCAGCCTGGGGCTTCTACTTCAGAACCCCTTTTACCATTCAATGAGGCCCTCACCAATGTCCTTTTGGGTACATGGTCCAAACCCAACACAGGGGCTCCTGTGAACAGGACTATCTCTCGCCGCCATCGGCCCGCACCGAACAACCCAAAATTCCTGTCCCAAAACCCCACTCCTGAGACTCTTGTTATCCAGGCTTCCTCTTCTTCAGGCGTGTTCCCTTCCGCACCCCAGGGTAGGGAATCCAACAGACTGGAACAGTTTGGCAAGTTGTTTTCTTTCTCCAGTCTAGCGCTGCGGTCTGTGAACACCACATGCCTTTTGGGCCATTATACTCACTCCCTGTGGGATACGGTAGTACAAGTCCTGCCGCAGATACCAGAGGAAGCCCGTGCTATCGTCTCACAAGCAGTGAACGATGGGAGAGATGCTGTGTGTCAGGTAAGTCCCTTGTAACTGGTATCCCTGGTACCAGGGGCCCTGATGCCAGGAAAGCTCTCTAAGGGCTGCAGCATGTCTTATGCCACCCTGGGGACCCCTCACTCAGCACATGCACACTGCCTCTCAGCTTGTGTGTGCTGGTGGGGAGAAAATTACTAAGTCGACATGGCACTCCCCTCAGAGTGCCATGCCAACCTCACACTGCCTGTGGCATAGGTAAGTCACCCCTCTAGCAGGCCTTACAGCCCTAAGTCAGGGTGCACTGTACCACAGGTGAGGGCATATGTGCATGAGCACTATGCCCCTACAGTATCTAAGCAAAACCTTAGATATTGTAAGTGCAGGGTAGCCATAAGAGTATATGGTCGGGGAGTCTGTGAAACACGAACTCTACAGCACCATAATGGCTACACTGAAAACTGGGAAGTTTGGTATCAAACTTCTCAGCACAATAAATGCACACTGATGCCAGTGTGCACTTTATTGTAAAATACACCCAGAGGGCATCTTAGAGATGCCCCCTGAAAACATACCCGATTTCCAGTGTGGGCTGACTAGTTTTTGCCAGCCTGCCACACACCAGACATGTTGCTGGCCACATGGGGAGAGTGCCTTTGTCACTCTGTGGCAAGGAACAAAGCCTGTACTGGGTGGAGGTTCTTCTCACCTCCCCCTGCAGGAACTGTAACACCTGGCGGTGAGCCTTAAAGGCTCACCCCCTTTGTTACAGTGCCACAGGGCATCCCGGCTAGTGGAGGTGCCTGCCCCTCCGGACACTGCCCCCACTTTTTGGCGGCAAGGCTGGAGGAGATAATGAGGAAAACAAGGAGGGGTCACTCCCCAGTCAGGACAGCCCCTAAGGTGTCCTGAGCTGAGGTGACCCTTACTTTTAGAAATCCTCCACCTTGCAGATGGAGGATTCCCCCAATAGGATTTGGGATGTGCCCCCCTCCCCACAGGGAGGAGGCACAGAGAGGGTGTAGCCATCCTCAAGGACAGTAGCCATTGGCTACTGCCCTCCCAGACCTAAACACACCCCTAAATTGAGTATTTAGGGGTTCCCAGAACCGAGGAAGATAGATTCCTGCAACCTAAAGAAGAAAAAGGACTGCTGACCTGAAGCCCTGCAGTGAAGACGGAGACGACAACTGATTTGGCCCCAGCCCCACCAGCCTGTCTCCCTACTTAGAAGAAAACTGCAACAGCGACGCATCCAACAGGGTACAGCGACCTCTGAAGCCTCAGAGGACTACCCTGCATCTAAAGGACCAAGAAGCTCCTGCGAACAGCGGCCCTGTTCTAGAAACTGCAACTTTTTGAAACAAAGAAGCAACTTTTAAAGACCACACGTTTCCCGCCGGAAGCGTGAGACTTTCCACTCTGCACCCGACGCCCCCGGCTCGACCTGCGGAAGACTAACACTACAGAGAGGACTCCCCGGCAAATGCGAGCCCGTGAGTAGCCAGAGTTGACCCCCCTGAGCCCCCACAGCGACGCCTGCAGAGGAAATCCAGCGGCTCCCCCTGACCCCAACTGCCTGCTTCAAGGAACCCGATGCCTGGAAATAGCACTGCACCCGCAGCCCCCAGGACCTCAAGGAACCGAATTCCAGTGCAGGACCGACCCCCAGGTGACCCTCTGCCTAGCCCAGGTGGTGGCTACCCCGAGGAGCCCCCCATGCCTGCCTGCATCGTTGAAGAGACCCCCGGGTCTCCCAATTGATTCCTATAGAAAACCCGACACCTGTTTGTACTCTGCACCTGGCTGCCCCTGTGCCGCTGAGGGTGTACTTTCTGTGCCTGCTTGTGTCCCCCCCGATGCCCTACAAAACCCCCCTGGTCTGCCCTCCGAAGACATGGGTACTTACCTGCTGGCAGACTGGAACTGGGGCACCCCTATTTCCATTGAAGCCTATGTGTTTTGGGCACCACTTTGACCTCTGCATCTGACTGGCCCTGAGCTGCTGGTGTGGTAACTTTGGGGTTGCCTTGAACCCCCAACGGTGGGCTACCTTGGAACCTACTTTGAACCCTGTAAGTGTTTTACTTACCTGTGAACTTAACATTTACTTACCTCCCCCAGGAACTGTTGATTTTTGCACTGTGTCCACTTTTAAAATAGCTTATTGCCATTTTTGTCAAAACTGTACATGCTATTGTGATTATTCAAAGTTCCTAGGATACCTGAGTGAAATACCTTTCATTTAAAGTATTGTTTGTAAATCTTGAACCTGTGGTTCTCAAAATAAACTAAGAAAATATATTTTTCTATATAAAAATATATTGGCCTGGAATTTGTGTTTGAGTGTGTGTTCCTCATTTATTGCCTGAGTGTGTACAACAAATGCTTAACACTACCCTCTGATAAGCCTACTGCTCGACCACACTACCACAAAATAGAGCATTAGAATTCTCTTTTTGCCACTATCTTACCTCTAAGGGGAACCCTTGGACTCTGTGCACACTATTTCTTACTTTGAAATAGTATATACAGAGCCAACTTCCTGCACTGTGAAGTTGACAATCCGTTGTGGGCTGGATACGACCGACTCTCTGGGCAGATCGGTTGCAACGACAGTGGCCTTACAGTACCACGCCTGGTTACGCACTTCTGGTTTCTCAGGGATGTCCAACAGTCACTCATGGAGATGCCCTTTGATGGCACCCGTCTCTTCGGAGACAAAGCGGACTCGGCATTGGAGATATTCAAATCAAATCAAAATCAAATCATTAGCATTTGTAAAGCGCGCTACTCACCCGTGCGGGTCTCAAGGCGCTAGGGGAGAAAGGGGGGGTTATCGCTGCTCGAACAGCCAAGTCTTTAGGAGTCTCCGGAAAGCGGAGTGGTCCTGGGTGGTCCTGAGGCTGGTGGGGAGGGAGTTCCAGGTCTTGGCCGCCAGGAAGGAGAAAGATCTCCCACCCGCCGTGGAGCGGCGGGTGCGAGGGACGGCAGCAAGTGCGAGGCCAGCGGAGCGGAGGGGGCGGGTGGGGACGTAGAAGCTGAGGCGTCTGTTGAGGTATTCCGGTCCCTTGTTGTGGAGGGCTTTGTGTGCGTGGGTGAGAAGACGGAAGGTGATCCTTTTGCTGACTGGGAGCCAATGCAGGTGTCTCAGGTGTGCGGAGATGTGGCTGTTGCGGGGTACGTCGAGGATGAGGCGGGCCGAGGCGTTTTGGATGCGTTGCAGGCGGTTTTGGAGTTTGGCGGTGGTCCCGGCGTAGAGGGTGTTGCCGTAGTCCAGGCGACTCGTGACAAGGGCGTGGGTCACGGTTTTTCTGGTGTCGGCGGGGATCCAGCGGAAGATCTTGCGGAGCATGCGGAGAGTGAGGAAGCAGGCGGAGGACACGGCGTTGACTTGCTTGGTCATGGTGAGAAGAGGGTCCAAGATGAAGCCGAGGTTGCGGGCGTGGTCTGCGGGGGTCGGTGCGGTGCCGAGGGCCGTGGGCCACCAGGAGTCGTCCCAGGCGGACGGGGTGTTGCCGAGGATGAGGACTTCCGTTTTTTCAGAGTTCAGCTTTAGGCGGCTGAGCCTCATCCAATCTGCGACGTCCTTCATACCCTCTTGTAGGTTGGTCTTGGCGCTGGCGGGGTCCTTGGTGAGGGAGAGTACAAGTTGGGTGTCGTCGGCGTAGGAGGTGATGATGATGTCGTGCTTGCGTACGATGTCGGCGAGGGGGCTCATGTAGACATTGAAGAGTGTTGGGCTGAGCGATGAGCCTTGAGGTACGCCGCAGATGATCTTGGTGGGTTCTGAGCGAAACGGAGGGAGGTAAACTCTTTGGGAGCGGTTAGCGAGGAAGGAGGCGATCCAGTCCAGGGCCTGGCCTTGGATCCCGGTGGAGCGTAGGCGGGTGATTAGGGTGCGGTGACAGACGGTGTCAAAGGCAGCCGAGAGGTCGAGGAGAATGAGGGCGACTGTTTCACCGTTGTCCATCAGGGTTCTGATGTCGTCTGTGACTGAGATGAGGGCGGTTTCCGTGCTGTGGTTGGTTCGGAATCCGGTTTGTGAAGGGTCGAGCAGGTTGTTGTCTTCCAGGAAGGTGGTCAGCTGTTTGTTGACGGTCTTTTCTATTACCTTGGCTGGGAAAGGTAGAAGAGAGATGGGGCGGAAGTTTTTCAGGTATTCCCGGGCTACGGCTCGGTCCCTCGGTCTTTCCTCAGCCACTCGCCCACCACAGTCTGCTTTTTGTCCCTTTCGTGGACAAGGCAGGGGGCACCCTGTTGCGTCCTCTACCCAGCCACCGTGCCACACACGCTGGCCAGCCTATGCGTGGCCGAGGACGCAGAATCCCACGTGGCCGTGGGACAGGGAACCAGAGGTCTGTCCGGTACACCTCTGCCCCCGCTGCAGCCTCCAAACCCTCCTATTCCATCCCCCCACTCTTGGTGGCAGGATCCGCCATTACCTGCCCCACGGGGAACATATCACCATGGACGGGTGGGTTTTGCAGATCATTTGGAAGGGCTACTCCCTCCCTTTCGAATCTGCACCACCACACATGCCACCATCCTTTCATCATCTTCCCGAGGATCATTTGGTGCTTCTCCACCAGGAAGTCGCGGCTCTCTTGGCCAAGGGAGCTATTGAAAGAGTCCCTGTGCCAGAAGTAGGTTGTGGTTGTTATTCCTGCTACTTTCTGATACCAAAGAAGGACAAGGGCTTATGTCCTATCCTAGACCTTCGGGACCTGAACTACTTCCTCAAAAAGGATGAAATTCAAAATGCTCACCCTGGCTCAGGTTCTGTCTGCCTTAGGCCCAGGAGACTGGATAGTAGCGTTGGAGTTGCAGGACACTTACTTCCACATCCCCACCCTGCCTGCCCACAGACGTTACCTACGATTCGTGGTAGGTCACGAGCACTTTCAGTTTACCGTGCTCCCCTTCGGCCTTGCATGCGCCCCTCAGGTGTTCACGAAAGTTATGGCGGTGGTTGCAGCTCATCTGCGCAGGTTAGGGGTCTCAGTCTTCCCCTACCTCGACAACTGGCTGTTGAAGGCGCACTCGCCCCAGACATACGGCTCCCAGCTTCAGACTACGGCGAACCTCCTGCACACACTGGGGTTCACTATAAACGTGCCAAAGTCACACCTGACTCCTTCTCAGACCTCCCTTTCATGGGAGCTGTTCTGGACACAGTGCTGTTTCGGGCTTATCCTCCTAAAAAGCGAGTCCAAGACATTCAGGCTATGATCCCAATCTTTCAGCATTGGTCTTGGGTTTCAGTGAGACTGACTCTGAGGCTGCTGGGCCTCATGGGCTCCTGCTTCCTGCTAGTAACACATGCCAGATGATATCTGCGGGCTCTGCAGTTGGACCTGAAGTTCCAGTGGGCGCAGCATGAATGGAATCTCTCCGACATGGTCCAGATCTTGGAGGGGACTGCGAAAGACCTACAGTGGTGGCTTTCGAATCTAAAATTGGGTCAACAGCAGATCCCTCTCCCTTCCCTAACCAGATCTCTCTATAGTGACAGATGTGTCACTTCTGGGTTAGGGCGACCACATGGGAGAGGCAGAGATCAGAGGCCTCTGGTCTCCGGCGGAATCGGGGCTCCATATAAATCTGCTGGAGCTCCGGGCGATCAGGCTTGCGTTGAAAGCATTCCTTCCCTCTTTCAAAGGGGAAGTGGTGCAGGTGTTTACGGACAATACTACCACCATGTGGCACTCCAACAAACAGGGTGGGGTAGGGTCCTAGACCCTTTGTCAGGAGGCACTACGCCTCTGGACATGACTGGAACATCAGGGCATTACCCTGATGGTTCAACACCTGGCGGGCTCTCTCAGCGCCAGAGCAGACGAACTCAGCCATCGACGCACAGTCGATCACGAATGGCGTCTCCATCTGGAGGTGGCGCAAGGTCTCTTTCACAAGTGGGGAAAGGTCTCTTTCACAAGTGGGGAAAGCCTTGGTTAGATCTGTTCGCCTTTGCAGGGAATGCGCAATGTCAGCTGTTTTACGTGTTTTCGAGTTTCCGAGGCGGCACTCGCTCGGAGACGCTTTTGGTCTCGAGTGGAGAACCGGCCTCCTTTATGCCTTCCCGCCTATCCCTCTTCTGCCCAGAGTTCTCAAGAAAATCGGGAATGACCGGGCCCAAGTCATCTTGGTGGCTCCGGACTGGGCTCGAAGGGTGTGGTATCCAGAGCTATTAAGCATGTCCATGGATCCTCCACTCAGACTGCCTCTTCGGGCGGATCTTCTGTTGCAGCAACAGGGAACGGTTCTGCACCCAAACCTGTCCAACCTCCGCCTTCATGCATGGAGATTGAGCGGCAATAGTTGACAGCTTTTGCCCTTCCACCCGAAGTCTGCAATGTTATCTTGGCAGCCAGGCATCCATCGACTAAAACTGTATACGCCTCTGTTGTTGGAGTAAATTTGTGGCATGGTGTAACAACAAATCTGTTGATCCCCTTTCTGCCCCTCTGTCAGAAGTTCTTCTGTTCATTCTTTCTTTAGCCCAGCAGGGCTCTGCTTTGGCCACCCTTAAAGGGTATTTATCTGCCATTTCCACCTTTCTTAGGCTACCTGATCAGCCCTCACTCTTCAAATCTCCTATTGTGAGTAGATTCCTAAAAGGGCTCACCCACTTATTTCCTCCCATTCCATTTATCATGCCTCAGTGGGATCTTAATCTTGTACTTACTTATTTGATGTGTGCCCCCTTTGAGCCAGTGCATAATTGTCCCTTGCGGCTCCTCACCTTCAAAACTGTCTTTCTGCTTGCTATCAACTCTGCTCGCAGGGTGAGTGAGCTTCAGGCCCTTTCTTCAAAAGCTCCATACTTGTCTGTACACCCTAACAAAGTAGTGTTGCGCACTAGAGCTTCCTTCCTTCCTGAGGTGGTTACACCATTTCATGTAGGCCTGTCCATCACTTTGCCTACCTTCTACCCACCCCTACATCCTTCCCATGAGGAGGAGAGACTCCACCATCTGGACCCAAAAAGAGCGTTGGCGTTCTACCTCAGTCGTACTAAAGATTTCCGGGTGGACGATTAACTCTTCGTTGGCTATGTGGGTGCGAAAAAATGGAAGGCGGTGCAAAAGTGTACCATCTCTCGATGGGTGCTTTTTTGCATCAAAATGTGCTGCGCTTTGGCTAAGAAGCAACCTCCTGAAGGCTTGCGTGCTCATTCCACCAGAGCAACTGCTGCTTCCACTGCGTTAGCACGCGGAGTTCCTGTCCTGGATATCTGTCAGGCTGCTACGTGGGCATCCCTGCATATGTTTGCTAAGCATTACTGCCTGGATAGTCAGGTCCGTCGAGACAGATACTTTGGTCGTTCAGTCCTGCAGGACTTTCTAGTATGATCTTGGTTCGCAGCCCACCACCAAGGATGGCATTGCTTGAGTATCTATTCTAAGGTAAGGAATCTGCAACTAGAAGTCTCTATCAGATGTACAAGTTACTTACCTTCGATAATGAAATATCTGGTAGAGACATATTCTAGTTGCTGATTCCTTACCGCCCACCCATCCTCCCCACTTGCGAACTGATTTCTAGGGACAGGGATTCCCCCTTTCAGGTCCTGAGCTCTGGCACACCAATCTCAGTGTTCTTAGCGGCTCTGCGCTCTGGCGTGGAAAGTTGTTAAAAGAAACTGACGTCACTGCGCGAGGGCGGTGTCTATGTACTACTACTGACGTCGTCATGGCGACCACGACGCCTACGATGCCTGCAGAGTCGACCGATGCCACCTACCAATGCGCAAGGGTATTGCTCGAAGAAAAATCTCCAGATCCAGTCTGACACCTTGGGGAAAATTCAAAGGTAAGGAATCTGCAACTAGAATATGTCTCTACCAGATATTTTGTTACCGAAGGTAATTAACTTGTACTTTAGGATTTTGATTTTGAATTGGATTCAGATACTAGCGATTTGCATCATTAAATAACTTTAATTCATTGAACATCTGCATAAATATACCCCTTGTTGGCATTCTTACCTGTTTACATTGTAGTACCCAAGCCCACAAGGGTATACCGGGTTGCCTTTCTTGTGTTTATTTACTTGAAATATAAACTGGCAGCAGTAAATAAAATATGAACCAATATGAAGAGGATGTTAATGTAATGTAGGTAATTCCTGAATATATCTTTCATAGCAAATGGGGGCAAAACTGCTGTATTAAAATAAATGCAGATTTTACACAATGTTAGTCCATTACCAGGTCATGCAGATAAAAATAGCTGGTATTATTTCTGTGATAAAGGTAGCAACCCTAGCTTGCTAACTTTGTTTATAATCTAAAATATTGCTTATTGTGCTACATGCTTGTCATTATCACCATAGTTGGCTGTTTTTAGGTCTCTGCCTACCAGACAGAGCAGCTGCCTGGTTTGCTAAAGACTTCTTGGAAGCTTTCACAAAGTTGACCCAGGCGTGCGTTCCACTTGTTGATTACCATTGGCTTTGTAGTTTGTAACTCACATTTTCTGGCTTTCCATTTGCTGCCTTTATTTTCGTTAGGCTCTCCAGGTTCAGTTAGTCCTTCAGTTGCTTATACCATGTTTTCTGTATTCTTTCATGAACTCACTTTGTGTAAACAGGCCTTTAATCCTTGTTCTTATCTTGTCATATTTGCTGTGCGGAGGTTAACTGTCAGGCGCTGTTTTCCAAGAGTGCTTGTTTACTTTTCTTTCTCTGGCTTCAAAGTGGGAGGATTTTTGTGGCAATTTTGATGGATACTGGGGCTAGGAAGGAGTTTATTTTTCTAGCATATGACAGCATTTAAATGAACGATGTTAGTATTTCAGATTGTTCACAATTGGGATCGCACAAATGAAGCAAATGTTTTGTTATTTCCGAAATGTGTTGGAAACAAATACTTTAATATGATCAAAACGAATCATTAAACTAGGTGATGCAATTTCCACATATTTTTCTCTGTGCACTGTATAGTTTTATTAGTAAAGCTGTATGTCTGTGCAAATGTAAAGGTGATTTCAATTGAAAATGTGTTGTCTGTAACACCAGTCCACTCTACTCTGCACCATTCCAAATCACTGCACTCTAGTCTGCACCACTCCACTTTAGACCACTCCACGTCACTGCACTCTGCAACACTCCTCTGTATGCAGATGCACTCTACACCACTTCATGCTATACCTCTCTACTCTACCCTATACCACTGTACTACACTGCAGTCTTCGCCACTGCACTGTACACCACACCAGCCTACGCTGCACAACTTCATTCTACACTACTGCACTCTATGCCAATACACTCTGTGCCATTGAACTTTACACTGTAACACTCAACTCTATGCCCCTGCACTGCATGTCAATATACTGTACGACACTCTAATCCACTCTGCACAACTGCACTTTGCATCACTTTACACCAAAGTTTCCCATCCTGTGGTCTGCACACCCCCAGTGGGCTGTGACACATTCCCGGGGGTCCACAGGCATCTTAAGGCCTGGGTCGGCAGGAAGGCATTTCTCCAGCTAGGGCCTCTCGACAGAAATATGTGAGTGTTTTAATATTTGTTTCCTCATTTCTACAACAGTTTTAAGAATATGTGACAGAACAACTAGGTCCTAAGAACTATAGCCTAAACCACTACTGCTAAACAACTAAAAACAACTAAGTACTGAACAACTACTGTCTAAACAATAATTGTGCCTGAATACCGATTGCCTGAACAACTAATATATATATATATATATATATATATATATATATATATATATATATATATATATATACTCTAAACAACTAATAAACCATAAAAAACAAAAAGAAAACCTTACCTTAAAGTTAGTTGGTCAGGCAATTGTTATTCAGGCAAAATTGTTGTTTAGACAGTAGTTGTTCAGTACTTAGTTGTAGAGACTTTTTAGTTGTTTAGCAGTAGTGGTTCAGGCAAGTAGTGGTTTAGACCTAGTTGTTCAGGATGTTTCCCCAGTTTTAAAAGCACAGCAAAATTCCATTTACATCCAGCAGTTTTCAGGAAAAAATAAAAGTGCCAAGATAACTCTGGTGATTAATGTACCTGCTGGAGAGAGATGGGAGTTTTGTCTAGTGTCATTTTTGACTTATCTATGGTAGCGCAGATGGTTAATATGCCTACTGAAAAAAACGCTTATAACACATATCAAAGAAAATTATTTTATGTGCATAGCACAGTGTATTACTGATTTTGACACTGCTTCTTTTGCTATTATACAGTTGATAACTTACCGTCGGCCCAGTGAGTTATGAACTGCCATCAAAGAGCTGCATGTAAACGGCATGGCACAAGTTAGAAAGTTGAGTTTTTTTCCTAGTCGTTTATTATCCTTATGCTGCTAAAAAGATTTGTTTCCGTAGAAATAAATTCTTATCATTAAAGTAAATGCTAACCCCTGTGTTAAGTTCTGAATCCTGAGTTTATGCTTCTCCAGACCAAGCACTCTTAGAAAATGCCTACCAGTATGGATGACATGTGAATCCTTTACCTTGTAATCCCCTTTGCCTTATGTAACATTTTTTCGACACTGATTTACACACATATGATTCATTATCTCTGTTTGTGTGTTATGTAATGTGCTCCGACACCCTACACTTTTATGAGAGATGCTATAAAACAAATGAAATACATGTAACAGAGTGGCTATGGAGATGAGGCCCTTGGGGTTTTACTTCCTTTCCTCACAACATATTTATGTAAAAGGGTTTTCTCAGGTCTTATGTACCTAAAAAATAAATACAGGATCACTTGGGAAATGTAGAATCTGACCAGAGTATTCAACTTTCCGAACTAAAACCAAATCTTTAAAAGTTAGTCATTAAGACCCAGCCCGACCTTCCCATTATATTTTTTCAGTGTAAAGTAATAAAATCTTTAGTAATTTGAGTATTTGGTATGTACTTCTTTGTGTATTTGTTTGCTAATTATTGCTTTAATAATGTCTGGCTTCCAGTAGTGATTCAGTGGGGTCCTCAGGAGTCAAAAGGTTGGGAACCACTGCTGGATGCCATTACAATCTATGCCACTGCACTCTACCCTGCACTACTCCAGTCTACGCCACTTCACACTACTCTAAGATAATCTACTGTACGCCACTCTGGGCCACTCCACTCTAAGTCACTTGTACTTTTCCGCACTCTACTCTTAACCACTGCACTGTACGCCAATGCATTCTACACACCAACAATCTGTCACTGCAGTCTATGCCACTGCACTCTACTCTACATCACTGTACTCCACACCACTGCTCTGTACGCCACTCTATTCCATTCTACACCACTTCAGTCTCACACTCTACTCTGCAACACTGCATTCTGTGCCACTGAACTCTGTGCCACTCTACTCTGCACTACTCCACACCATTTAACTCTATGGTACTATACTCTACACCACTCTATGCTACTTTACACCACTGCACTCTATTCCACTCAACGCTACTCTGCGCCACTGCCCTCTGCATCACTCAACTCAATCTATGCCACTATACTCCACAACAATATGCCAGTGCACTGTACACCAGTCCACTCTATTCTGTGTGACTCCAGTGTAAGACACTTTAGGCTTCTCCACGCTGTGCCACTCCAATCCATAACACTCTGCCAGTGCACTCTGCAACACTCTTCGCCATTCCATTCTGTGATGCTGAATGCCACTCTTCTCTATGCCACTAACATTTAGCCATGCTGAACAGCAGCTACACTGGTGAACAACATGGCTAAAACACATTGGCAAAGCCAATAGCTGTTGCATAGGCAAGACCTATTGGCTTTGCCAGTGCTTGTTTACTATCAGGTTTCATAGGTCCTAGTTGAGCAAGAAATATTTGTCATTATTTGGTCTCCTAATTGGCTGGTTAGTTTGTGTCTTTAGCTCTAGTATTGTTGCCCTAAAGGGGTAGATTGCAACTCCATCACACATAATTCCCCGTGGACGCAGTGTGGCAACTCATGCAGAGAATGTAGATTGCAAGAACAAGAGGGAACACTTCCACCGCCTCGAGGCAGTGAGGGGGCTGTCCAACCACCTTTGTCTTTAAGTGTTAAATGTGGCTGATAGATTCCCTGTGCTTTATTCACCACTGGCAACTTTCTGGTGTCATGTATATGGAGGGCTTTCAGAGGCACAATAGGACCTTGTTGATATTTCTTTGTAGAAGATTTATTCAGATCTGGAAAAAGCAGATCTTACAAACTGGTGAGCAGAAAACTTAGGAATAGAGAGAAGCCTTGTTTTACATAAACTGCTGTTTCATTTCCAACAAAAGTATGTTATTATGGAGCTCTCGTTCTTTTGAGGTATTGTCTCCCTGACTTAAATATTCCTACCCTATTTACTATCCTTTTCTATACTTGATATTTCTAAATTGGACATGTGCGTACTGTAGCTGTTTTTCATTTCTTTCAGGTGGGGTAAGTTTTAAATATTCTCCTGTCATATTTAGGTTACTTTGTCATGTGTATGTCAAATATACTTGTTGTGGATTTATATTGAATTCTTTGCATGCTTCTTTCTTTTCTCAACAGCATGGGCCGAAATTAGCACTTTACTTGTATGAGTTAGTACATTATCACAAGGAAGAATTAACTAGTGAAGAGTTATCAGCTGCGCGATTGTTCATGAAAGAATTGGCACTGGCTGGCTATAAATACATTCCGCCCAGTGCGCCATCAAAGCCATGCCTTGTCAGTGCCATCAAAGAGGTATGTTTATGGACTCAGTTTTCCATTAACTGACACAATGTATAAAAAATGAAAATTGCAAATTTCAATGTATGTAGCAAATGTTTCTCATAACAAACAGAAAATGTCCTAATTTGACATCCGGTACTAAATGCAACAGAACATGAGGATTTCATGACAATGTTTTTTTTGTTCCTTTTTTCTTATTCATACTTATGTTGTGGGCCCATTTTAGTTAGTCGCTCGGGCACACTTTTCATCATTTTCTTTTCCTTGGAATCCAAAAACGGAATGCGAGGCACACAGAAGTATATTTCTTATTGCCGGTCCCAAGCCTGCGTAAACAGTCTAGCACTTAGGTACATTGCAATGTCAGGCTTCTATGCCTGAACATAAACATGTCCACTGTAAAAACATCTTGTAGTACAAAGGGCATTAGAGGGGGTTCCAGCCTGAATTTCCATCCATGTTGCATGCTCGTTTTTGGCGGATCTCAGCCTTTGTGTCGCCACGGATCCTGATCCTGATCTGGAGACTGGCGACCTGACGTTGTTCGAAGGTAACGGAGATGGGTTGGGGTGTGCTTCTCATGGACACTGTACGGAGAGATTTGGCATACATTGCCATGCTCTCGCTCAGGGGCTATAGATTAGGCTTTTGGGTAGGGATTGTATACTAAAGTTATGACAATATGTTGGGGTTGTTTATATTTGCATCTCTAATTTTCACAATAGTTTTAGTTCGGAAAGTTGAATCCTCGGGTCAGATTCTACATTTCCCAAGTGATCCTGTATTTATTTTTTAGGTACATAAGACCTGATTTTGTTATTCTTTATTATCCTAATCATTGCAGCTCATGCATTTTATCATAGATTGCTGTCTTTTTAATAAATGTATTGAAACTGTCCTGCATCTCTTTTCTTGCCTATGTGTATGTAGAGAGAAAAGGGAAAGGCCTGTTCCCAACATGATTTCGATAGGATGCAATAGGCCTAGGGGCAACACAAATCATATACTAAGAAAGTGAAATGTGAACCACAAAAGGACCCCTAGGCTAGTGTAGTGTGTAGAGGGTCGCTGGGAGTGTAGGAAAACACTATGGGTGTCCAAGATACCCCACCCCAAGACCCTGGTAAGTAGGAGTAAAGTACTTCTATTTCCCCAGAAACACACTGAAGTCGTCATAGAGGATTTTGAAAAGACCACAACAGACTGCAAAGCACTGAAGACGGATTCATGGGCCTGAGGACCTGCAAAGGAAGGGGACCAAGTCCAAGAGTCGCAGTTGGACTACTGGACAGCCTGGGTCACTTGGATCCACCATCTGTATTCCAGGGGCTACGCTCGTCAGGATGAGAGGGGTCCCAGAGTACCGGTGACGCTGACTTTTGGTGCCTGCTGAAGCAAGGGGAAGATTCTTTCGACCCCCTGGAGATTTCTTCGTGGCTTCCAGTGCAGGATGAAGGCGGGCAGCCCCCAAAGCAAGCACCACCAGGAAACAGTCAAGAAAGCCGGCAGGATTAGGCGCTACAATGTCGCTGGTAGTCTTCTTGCAGTCCGCGGTCGATCCTTGGCAGAAGTCGAAGAGAGAGGTGCAGAGGAACTCTGGTGAATTCTTGCAAGTCGTTATCTGAGGAAAAGCCCACTGAAGAGACCCTAAATAGCCCTCAGAGGAGGATTGGTCACCTAGTCAGGTAAGCACCCATCAGGAGGGGTCTCTTACCTCACCTGCTGGCACTGGCCACTCAGAGCTGTCCATTGTGCCCTCACACCTCTGGATCCAAGATGGCAGAGGTCTGGAACACACTGGAGGAGCTCTGGGCACCACCCCTGGGGTGGTGATGGACAGGGGAGTGGTCACTCCCCTTTCCTTTGTCCAGTTTTGCGCCAGAGCAGGGACTGGGGGTTCCCTAAACCGGTGTAGACTGGCTTATGCAAGGAGGGCACCATCTGTGTCCTTCAAAGCATTTCCAGAGGCTGGGAGAGGCTACCCCTCCCCATCCTTTAACACCTATTTTCAAAGGGAGAGGGGTAACACCCTCTCTCAGAGGAAATTCTTTGTTCTGCTTTCCTGGGACTGGGCTGCCCAGACCCCAGGAGGGCAGAACCCTGTCTGTGGGGTGGCAGCAGCGGTAGCTGCAGAGAAAACCCCAGAGAGCTGGTTTAGCAGTACCTGGGGTCCATAGTGGAGCCCTGGGGATGCATGGAATTGGCACCCCAATACCAGATTTGGCATTGGGGGACAATTCCATGATCTTAGACATGTTACATGGCCATATTCGGAGTTACCATTGTGAAGCTACATATAGGTATTGACCTATGTGTAGTGCAGGCGTGTAATGGTGTCCCCGCACTCAAAAAGTCTGGGGAAAGGGCCCTGAGCTATGTGGGGGCACCTTTGCTAGTGCAAGGGTGCCCTCACACTTAGTAACTTTCCACCTAACCTTCAGCAAGTGAAGGTTAGATATATAGGTAACTTATAAGTTACCTAAGTGCAGTGAAAATGGCTGTGAAATAATGTGTGCATTATTCCACTCAGGCTCCATTGGCGGTCCTGTGTAAGGTTTGTCTGAGCTCCCTATGGGTGGCAAAAGAAATGCTGCATCCCATAGGGATCTCCTGGCACCCCAGTACCCTGGGTACCTAGATACCATATACTAGGGAACTATAAGGGTGTTGCAGTGTGCCAGTTAGAATTGGTAAAAGTGGTCACTTGCCTATAGTGACAATTATAAAGGCAGAGAGAGCATAGGCACTGAGGTTCTTATTAGCAGAGCCTCAGTGACACAGTTAGTCACTACACAGATACACACATTCAGGCCACAAACTATGAGCACTGGGGTCCTGGCTAGCAGGATCCCAGTGAGACAGGCAAAAACAAACTTACATACATGTAAAAATGGGGGTAACATGCCAGGCAAGATGGTACTTTCCTACACTTATGACATGGCGCCCCCAGCAATGGTGTAGGCACTAATATTACGAGTCTCTTGAGTATCTCTGTCTCATACACACTGAACATACCCTAAGTACCATGACACAGAGACTTCTGTGGTCTTAGGGGCGATCCTCCTCAGCTGAATACGGAGCACCTTTCTAGGCT
Source organism: Pleurodeles waltl (assembly GCF_031143425.1). Taxonomy (NCBI): domain Eukaryota; kingdom Metazoa; phylum Chordata; class Amphibia; order Caudata; family Salamandridae; genus Pleurodeles; species Pleurodeles waltl. The sequence continues at coordinate 857,481,664 of NC_090444.1, read as the reverse complement.
GTTCAAGCTTGAACCATAAAAGGATTTTTTTCCTCCGTTTGTGTTCTCAACCCTAACACCTTTTCTTTAATACGGAAAATCCTCTAAACATCAGGGATAACTGTCGACATTTGCTCACAAAGTTTCTTTTAGCATACAGCTTAACAGAAGACAACAAGAATGTCACATTTGTTGTAGTAGCCCACAGCCCATATAGGACAGAAATATTCTAGCCCTGGGTCAACCTTCCTGGAATAGATGCAAATAAACAATACATTTCATGCATACAGAATAGCAAACATACCACAACACTACCGTGCTTTTCGATACTTAGAGATACCTCTCTTGCATCAAGAACATCAAAACCTGTTCAGTGGCACCCTTCCACATGTAATACAGCCCGTGAGATTAGGTCCTTTAAGCAATGATGGTCCCACGTGGCCAGCACTTAGCACGCCGCATACCAATGTCCATGTTATGCAAGTAGCTGAGGTATGCACACTTTGCAATGTGCTAGTAGCAATTTATAGACAAGTAATACAATTTGTGATGCAGACTTTGAACACTGCCCCAGCAAGGGATGCTCCAGTTGCCCATAAATTGGCGGTTCCGGGAATTAATCCACAAGCAGTCCACTCAGTAATGAGACAGCACTCACAGAATGGGAGAAGATTCCATTCTGGATTGCACAAAGAAACAAATCAACTGGAAGCAGGGTTTCCCCATACATGACCCCAAGACAAAAATAGAATTCTCACCATATGCTTGCCATTTGGCATGGTTCCCTCAATAGAAGACTGTAACACTTGGGGTTCAGTCTTTGCCACAATCTACACTACCACACATGGTACCCCGACACTTACCAGTTTACCGGAAGTGTTAAAACAAATTCAAAACAAGCATGGGGCCGCCCCGGTGCTGGATTTAGAGATGAAACTGATGTGCAATTTTGACACAATGTCCTCAATTATTTTAAGTAACTTTGAAGGGGAAGCAGCAACACTGGCCATTCGCCAACGGCTCCGGGAGGTTTCTCAGCAGGAACAGGAGCGCGAGCTGGCAAATAATATTTCTTTCATCTATACTAGTATAGGATGGGATAGTCTGGGGGCCAGACCAACTAAACCACAACTGGAAATACCACCCCTAATGAGGGTACTAAAAAAGCACAAGAGGATTCTAAAAAACGCTTGGATGAACAAAAAACAGATAAATATAGAATAAGTCAGAAAGGAGTATTTGAAAGTGAAGACATGTAAATGAACACCGCAAATAATGGGGAAATGATTTGTTATCACCTTTACATTCCTTTCTGCACCAATCCAGTGCTCCAAGATTAGTTTATAATTACACCCAATGGGAACATTGTTAAACATCACCTGTGGGGAGGCCCAAAATATATGAGGATGAGTTTGCTTATTTTACTTGGCACAACACCAGCAAGGCTGAGTCATAGTATTTCAAATTACCGCCTTCCAGAATGAGGGAAATTATTGCTAACGAACACAAAATTAATCCACCCAGATTCCTGTGCTCCCATCTTGCTGTAGAAGGCTATGGGTGTTGGGAAAACACTATTGAATTGAAAAGTGTTTGGAGAATAAAATATTGGCAAATACAGGGTAGGGAAGCTTTGTTTAGAGGATGCCTCATTTCTTTACAAATTATATTTTTAAATGTCACTGTCCAGCAAACATCCTGTTTGGGGTTAGCAACATTAAAAGAATTGAACACGCCCAGTATTCCCTCAGCCCCTAAATTTCACAATTGGCAAACATTTCCATATCTCACCGAAGAACAACTAACTGATTGGGTTCAGAATGGTACCTTTAATTCCTCACTTTAGAGTCCTGGCGGGTAGCTATTGTGGCCAGTGGGCACAAATGAGTGGCAGGTACGTTTTGTTCATTCCTCTGGGGGGTTTCAGAGCAAGGTGGGCAGATGTTCGCTTTGTCTTGGCTCAATATTCAGGTCCCGTTACTACATACAGTGTGGGTAAACTGTGCCAACATTGGCTGCGTTCCTCCACTTTAAGATCTGTAAAGAAAACCTTAGTCTCCTGTCTGAGGAAGTCAGTCGACAAGTTTTCCTGTTAGGACCCAGGAAGCCACTCTCAAAGTGTTTCCTGCATGCCACACACAAAAAAAGATCCGGAAATGTTCCCAGATGGAAGCTGCTGCACATTTAAGGCAGATTGATAAGGAAAACATGGAAAAGGCTTTAGCTGTTGTTGATAATGGCATGAACACTTTGTCCAACAGAATCTGCACCTTAAATAATATAGTGTCATATGCAGTTGAGATCATTCAGAATGACGTAGGAAAATGCTACTGTTGGCATGGTTACCCCCTAACAGTTTGCCTGTTGATGCCAGCTTTTATTGTGCGCTGGGACCCTGCTAACCAGGCCCCAGCCCCAGTGTTCTTTCCCTATAACTGTCCCTTTGTCTCCACAATTGGCACAGGACTGGCACACAGATAAGTCCCTTGTAAAAGGTACCCCTGGTACCAAAGGACCTGTGGCCAGGGAAGGTCTCTAAGGGCTGCAGCATGTATTATGCCACCCTGGGCACCCCTCACTCACCACATGCATACTGTCTCACAGCTTGTGTGTGCTGGTGGGGAGAAAAAGACTAAGTCGACATGGCACTCCCCTCAGAGTGCCATGCCCACAACCCACTGCCTGTGGCATAGGTAAGTCACCCCTCTAGCAGGCCTTACAGTTCTAAGGCAGGGTGCACTATACCACAGGTGAGGGCATAGCTGCATGAGCACTATGCCCCTACAGTGTCAAATCCAATTCTTAGACATTGTAAGTGTAGGGTAGCCATATTGAGTATATGGTCTGGGAGTTTGTCAAACACAAACTCCACAGTTCCATAAAGGCTACACTGAATACTGGGAAGTTTGGTATCAAACTTCTCAGTACAGTAAATCCATACTGATGCCAGTGTGGGATTTATTTAGAAATGTACTCAGAGGGCATCTTAGAGATTCCCCCTGCATGCCAGACCAACTGCTAGTGCTAGGCTGACAGGTCTCTGCCAGCCTGCCACTTCCAGACTAGTTTCTGGCGACATGGGGTAAGTGCCTTTTTGCACTCTGTGACCAGGAACAAAGCCTGGCCTTAGTGGAGGTGCTTCACACCTCCCCCTACAGGAACTGTAACACCTGGCGGGGAGCCTCAAAGGCTCAAGCCTGGTGTTACAACGCCCCAGGGCACTCCAGCTAGTGGAGATGGCCTTACCCTGGACACAGCCCACACTTTTGACAGCAACTCCGGGGAGATAATGAGAAAAACAAGGAGGAGTCACCCCCTCAGCCAGGTCCACCCCTAAGGTGACCAGAGCTGATGTGACCCCCCTGCTTAGAAAATCTTCCATCTTGGTTTGGAGGATTTAGTCCAGTAGGATTGGGGATGAGCCCCCTCCCCAAAGAGAGGAGGCACAAAGAGGGTGTAGCCACCCTCAGGGATAGTAGCCAATGGCTACTGCCCTCCAGCCCTAAACACACCCCTAAATCTAGTATTTAAGGGCGACCATGAACCCAGGAAATTAGATTCCTGATGACCTAACAAGAAAAAAGACTGCTGACCTTAAAACCCCGTAGAGAAGAAGGAAGACGACAATTGCTTTGGCCCCAGCCTTACTGGCATGTCTCCTGATTCAAAGAACCTGCAACAGCGATGCAAGCTGCAGGCCCAGCGACCTCTGCCGACTCAGAGGACTGCCCTGCAACTCCAAAGGACCAAGAAACTCCAGTGGACAATGGCCCTGTCTAAAGCAAGAAGAAGAAACCATCTTTAAAGGGACTCTCACCTCACTCCAGAAGTGTGAGTCCCCATCACTCTGCACCTGACGCCCCTGGGCCATGTCCAGTGAAACCAACGCCGCAGAGAGGACCCCAGGCGACTCCAACGACGTGTTCGCCCTGAGCTGACCTCCCTGCACCCCCGCGACGACGCCTGCAGAGGGAACCCAGAGGACCCCCTGACAGTGACTGCACGGTATCAAAAAACCTGACGCATGGAAGAAGCACTGCACCTGCAGCCCCCAGATCTGTGAAGAACCAACCATCAGTACAGCAGTGACCAGCAGGCAGCCCTCACACCTGCCCAGTCAGTGGCTGGCCCGAGAAGCCCCCCTGTGGGTGCCTGCCTCGTCTGAGTGACCCCCAGTTCCCTCTCTTGATTTCGATACAAAACCCGACGCCTTGTCTGCCCACTACACCCGGCCACCCTTGTGCCGCTGAGGGTGTATTTTGTGTGCCTGCTTGGGACCCCCAGTGCTCTATAAAACACCCCTGGTCTGCTCCCTGAGGACGCAGGTATTTACCTCCTAGCAGACTGGAACCAGATCACCCCTAATCTCCATAGGTGCCTATGTTATTTGGGCCCCGCTTTGACCTCTGCACCTGCTCGGCACAGTGTTGCTGGTGCTGGGTGTCTGGGGTTGACTTGAACCCCCAACGGTGGGCTGCCTATGTCCCCAGAGACCAAGTAACTGTTGAATTTTGCAGTGTCCACTTTTAAAATAGCTTATTGCTATTTTATGCCAAACTTTATACCTTAATGTTTTAATTCAAAGTTCTATCTATACATATGCAAAGTACCTTACATTTAATATACTTACCTGCAATTTGACTCTTGTGGTTCTAAAATAAATTTAGAAAATATTTTTCTATATAAAAACCTATTGGCCTGGAGTTAAGTCTTTGAGTGTGTGTTCTCATTTATTGCCTGTGTGTGAAGAACAAATGCTTAACACTACCCTCTGATAAGCCTAACTGCTCGACCACACTACTACAAATAGAGAATTAGTACCATCTATCATTGCCTCTGTCAATCCTCTTGGGGAGCCCCTGGACTTTGTGCACACTATCTCTCACTTTGAAGAGTATAACCAGAGCCAGCTTCTTACAACTTGGCCTTTTTACATTGACAAATCCAGCTGCACTCTATCATGCAGTTAAGTTGGATACTGCAGGCTCTCAAAAGTGGCCGTGTGCCCTGGAAGCACATTAATGTTACTCAATTATTTGCTGCTTTCAATTTGTCCTGAGAACAGCAGATAATGTCTAAAAAGAAGCAAGTTACATCATGTTGAAGAATGAGAAATTGGAAAAGTTGCCTTTCGTTGTAGCAGAAATCCCCTTGCCAGTACGGCGAATGCATGTAGTAATAAATCTGCCCATTTCCACCTATCGTTTCACGAAATGCAGCATTTTGCAGTAGACAGGATTGAGCAGCTAGTAGACAGTGACATACACGAGGTATAGGAGGTAAAACAGAGGGCTTTCTTAGCGGGACTAATGTAAGACTACTGTTAATCATTCTATGATTTGTAAGTGTTGTGTAGCCATTTTATGTATAGCTCCATGCAGGTTAGTTTAACATACTAGGCCGCTGTGCACTTTGCCCTAGATATATTTTATTCAGCTCTGCACTGTTATTTTACAATAACACGTTTTTACGGTCCTGTTTTAATTTCTTCTATCACACTGTAGGAAAGTACCATCTTGCCTGGCATGTTACCCCCATATTTCACTGTATATATGTTGTTTTAGTTGTATGTGTCACTGGGACCCTGCCAGCCAGGGCCCCAGTGCTCATAAGTGTGCCCTGTAAGTGTTACCTGTGTTATGACTAACTGTCTCACTGAGGCTCTGCTATCCAGAACCTCAGTGGTTATGCTCTTTCATTCCTTTCAGAATTGTCACTAACAGGCTAGTGACCAATTTCACCAATTTACATTGGCATACTGGAACACCCTTATAATTCCCTAGTATATGGTACTGATGTACCTAGTGTATTGGGGCTCCAGGAGATCCCTATGGGCTGCAGCATTCCTTTTGCCACCCATAGGGAGCTCTGACAATTCTTACACAGCCCTGCCCTTGCAGCCTGAGTGAAATAACATCCACGTTATTTCACAGCCATTTACCACTGCACTTAAGTAACTTATAAGTCACCTATATGTCTAACCTTTACCTGATAAAGGTTGGGTGCTAAGTTACTTAGTGTGTGGGCACCCTGGCACTAGCCAAGGTGCCCCCACATTGTTCAGGGCAAATTCCCCGGACTTTGTGAGTGCGGGGACACCATTACACACGTGCACTATACATATGTCACGACATATGTATAGCGTCACAATGGTAACTCCGAACATGGCCATGTAACATGTCTAAGATCATGGAATTGTCACCCCCAATGCCATTCTGGCATTGGGGAGACAATTCCATGATCCCCCGAGTCTCTAGCTCAGACCCGGGTACTGCCAAACTACCTCTGCTGCTGCTGCCAACCCCTCAGACAGGTTTCTGCCCTCCTGGGGTCCAGCCAGGTTTGGCCCAGGAAGGCAGAACAAAGGACTTCCTCAGAGACCTCTCCCTTTGGAAAAAGGTGTTAGGGCTGGGGAGGAATAGCCTCCCCCAGCCTCTGGAAATGCTTTCATGGGCACAGATGGTGCCCATTTCTGCATAAGCCAGTCTACACCGGTTCAGGGATCCCCCAGCCCTGCTCTGGCGCGAAACTGGACAAAGGAAAGGTGAGTGACCACTCACCTGACCTGCACCTCCCCTGGGAGGTGCCCAGAGCACCTCCAGTGTGCTCCAGACCTCTGCCATCTTGGAAACAGAGGTGCTGCTGGCACACTGGACTGCTCTGAGTGGCCAGTGCCAGCAGGTGACGTCAGAAACTCCTTCTGATAGGCTCCTTCAGGTGTTTCTAGCCTATCCTCTCTCCTAAGTAGCCAAACCTCCTTTTCTGGCTATTTAGGGTCTCTGCTTTGGGGAATTCTTTAGATAACGAATGCAAGAGCTCATCAGAGTTCCTCTGCATCACTCTCTTCACCTTCTGCCAAGGAATCGACCGCTGACTGCTCTGGAAGCCTGCAAAACTGCAACAAAGTAGCAAAGACGACTACTGCGACCTTGTAACGCTGATCTGGCCGCCTTCTCGACTGTTTTCCTGGTGGTGCATGCTGTGGGGGTAGTCTGCCTCCTCTCTGCACTAGAAGCTCCGAAGAAATCTCCCGTGGGTCGACGGAATCTTCCCCCTGCAACCGCAGGCACCAAAAGACTGCATCACCGGTCCTCTGGGTCTCCTCTCAGCACGACGAGCGAGGTCCCTTGAACTCAGCAACTCTGTCCAAGTGACTCCCACAGTCCAGTGACTCTTCAGTCCAAGTTTGGTGGAGGTAAGTCCTTACCTCCCCACGCTAGACTGCATTGCTGGGAACTGCGTGATTTGCAGCTGCTCCGGCTCCTGTGCACTCTTCCAGGATTTCCTTTGTGCACAGCCAAGCCTGGGTCCCCGGCACTCTAACCTGCAGTGCACGACCTCCTGAGTTGTCCTCCGGCATCGTGGGACCTTCCTTTGTGACTTCGGGTGAGCTCTGGTTCACTCCACTTCGTAGTTCCTGTTCCGGCACTTCTGCGGGTGCTGCTTGCTTCTGAGTGGGCTCTTTGTCTTGCTGGACGCCCCCTCTGTTTCCTCACGCAATTGGCGACATCCTGGTCCCTCCTGGGCCACAGCAGCATCCAAAAACCCTAACCGCGACCCTTGCAGCTAGCAAGGCTTGTTTGCGGTCTTTCTGCACGGAAACACCTCTGCAAGCTTCTTCACGACGTGGGACATCCATCCTCCAAAGGGGAAGTTTCTAGCCCTTGTCGTTCTTGCAGAATCCACAGCTTCTACCATCTGGTGGCAGCTTCTTTGCACCCACAGCTGGCATTTCATGGGCATCTGCCCACTCCCGACTTGATCGTGACTCTTGGACTTGGTCCCCTTGTTCCACAGGTACTCTCGTCAGGAAATCCATCGTTGTTGCATTGCTGGTGTTGGTCTTCCTTGCAGAATTCCCCTATCACGACTTTTGTGCTCTCTGGGGAACTTAGGTGCACTTTGCACCCACTTTTCAGGGTCTTGGGGTGGGCTATTTTTCTAACCCTCACTGTTTTCTTACAGTCCCAGCGACCCTCTACAAGCTCACATAGGTTTGGGGTCCATTCGTGGTTCGCATTCCACTTCTAGAGTATATGGTTTGTGTTGCCCCTATACCTATGTGCTCCCACTGCATTCTATTGTGACTATACATTGTTTGCACTGTTTTCTATTGCTATTACTGCATATTTTGGTATTGTGTACATATGTCTTGTGTATATTTGCTATCCTCATACTGAGGGTACTCACTGAGATACTTTGGCATATTGTCACAAGTACCTTTATTTTTAGTATATCTGTGTATTGTGTTTTCTTATGATATTGTGCATATGACACCAGTGGTATTGTAGGAGCTTTACACGCCTCCTAGTTCAGCCTAAGCAGCTCTGCTAAGCTACCTTTTCTATCAGCCTAAGCTGCTAGACACCCCTCTACACTAATAAGGGATACCTGGACCTGGTGCAAGGTGTAGGTACCTCTTGGTACCCACTACAAGCCAGGCCAGCCTCCTACACACACTGTTTAGCTTAGTTCAGCACTGTGTTCTCAAATAATGCATTCTTGTTCGCCCTGTGCTTCAGTCAAGGCTACAGTCTGGTACATTGCTGGTAAACGTGGTAGAAGTTTAGTCTCCAGCAGTTGTAGAAAATACACTTCTTTATGTAGGGACATTTTCTTAGAACATCTGCGTGTTAGTTATAAAAACACTTTCTAGTCCTAGTACACGTCAAGAGGGAGATTCCAGCCAGGGACCCACAAATGTATGCTGAATGCCCCGTTGCAGATGCTGATGCAGACTACAGGCCTTTGCTCAGGTATGAGGGTCGATGTCCTCCTGGGGGAACCTGAAAGGCAGGCTTAGAGCTTAAGATGCTGTGCTCAGAAATATAACCTAGAAAGAAAATAACCTAGCGGCACTATGATAACCTTATTCTTGTGCTTCACTATCATCAACACCATTTTAATATTACTGTGTTATGTAGTTCTTTTTATTGCAGCTCACACTTTGCTATCTAAAATGCAGTCATTTTATTAAACCAATCTTTAAAACTTATACTGCCTTTTTGTCATTTATATATGAGACAGCACTGTGTGCGAGAGAACCGGTTGTAAACTGAGTGACCACGACTTCCCTGAGAAGTACTAATATGTCATGCGCTCGGCTGCCCAGTTGTCTCTGCTGTCTTGAGAGATGAGGCACTGCTAGTTAGCCGGAGCAAAACCCGGATTTAGAGCGACAAGTGTCATCCACTGTGGGTCAGACTCAGTCCCCCACACTGTGAACGATCTTGCTGCTCAAAATCCAGTAGTCTCATTAGGATAATGAGAGCCTACGCGACATAAGCAGGTGTCCTTGCACGGCCTTTGCAATGCAGAGGTCGCAAATTTGGTATCCTTTCTAAATTTTACTCCTGTCTCTTCGATTAGTTCAGTATTTCAGATACTTTCTAATCGAAGTTATGTGGTTCTGAATGATCAAAGCTGCTGCAGAATGAAGCCAGGAATCGCTTATGTGATTTCAGTTACTCAAAAACTAACTTGTTGCAGCCATGTTTTATTCCACCCCACACACACAAGATAAAAGTGACAGACTTGTGGCCCACATTGCTTCTTCTAATGTAAACTTTGACAAGCTCAGTAGACTAAAGGCGCTATAATTCCAAAACATGTGGCCCTGACAGCCAGAGAGATTTACGATCTTCAGATAGCAAGATTATTGGCCAAGATACAACCCCTATTTAAATACCAACTTCCCAAAGATTTTTGGAGAATTGGTGAGCACAATTTTCAATGCATCGAATACTGCTGGGTTTGTGCACTTTTGTAAGGCTGTAGGTTCTGGATTTGTTAGCACCTTCCAAATTGTGTTTGGAGTAATACCTGCAGCCATATAGGTATTTTTTTTGAGTGTCTTTGATGGAGTCCCTATAACTTAAGCATTCATTGGTGGAATTCTGCTGCTGCTATTTATGATACAAAATAGCTGTTCTCTCTCAGCAAAGCTGAGTGATGGAGCTACCACCAGCCCAGCTGTGATGTGAACTCATGATGCAATATTCCGGAGCTTCCTTGCTCGGGGAGCTGAAGTTAGATTGGTCTTTGACGATCAGACCAGTCTTGATGTGTGGCCAGCCAATGTTCCATTGCATCTGGTGCTTCCTCGAGTGTGCACCAATAGTGTGACTTGCTGTGTAGCTTGCACCACCTGTTAACACGGATCTGTTAATGTTCTCGTTGCGGGTTCATTCATGGACATGCCCCTTGAGACTGAGGTTGATTCGTGAGGCATCCTATGAGCCACCCACCGCTTGTGGATTTGCTGGATCCAATGACATCTGGCATAAATAACAGTGCTACACATGCAGTTCGTTCTGCGCCATAGGCTACTGCACACTTCTACTCCGATCTTTCTGCCAACACATTGATCATCTTGTCAGCTGCCGAAGTGGAATCCTAATTGTTCTCATTCTCCCTTGATGAACTTGGAGATTTCCTGCAAGACCATGATTACTATTAGAAGTCGACAACTGACTTTTTTAACAAAAAGTAAAATGACACACCAAATTGACCTTTAATTCGGCCTGTTTGTTGGCCTGCTTGGCTTGTCGATTTAGACAATTCTCTTTTATGCATGTTTTTAGCTATGCTTTTAGAGTTTTTACGCTTTTAATAGAGCATTTTGAACAGGGCTTGGACTTAGCACCCTTGGTCCAGCGATAGGGGTGGGTGTCGTGGGTCCATTTTAGTTAATCTGGTGGACACAGTGATAGGTTAATTTAGGCTTGTGGCCTGTGCCCTTTTACCCAGTTACCATGCTCTGTCATTTTTTTATTAATTTTATTTTTCTACTACCTTTAGTGGTATTGTTTTAATTTTATTATCAGCCGCTATTCTGCGCAACCATCATTATCAGTGCTGTGGATGACATACTTTGCATCATGTTGTTTTCCTTGGAATCACAAGAACGGAAGCCGAGGCACACAGAATAATGATTTGTATTGCTGGCCCCAAGCATGCATAAAAAGTCCATTGCTTAGTTAAATAACCGTGTCAGGCTTCTGTGCGTGAACATAAACATGTCCCCTATAAAAACATCTTGGAGGACAAAGGGCATTAGAGGGGGTTCCAGACAGAATTTCCATCCATGCTGCATGCCGGTTTTCGGCCAACCTTAGCCTTTGTATCTCCCCGGATCCTGATCTGGACACTGGCGGTCTGACCTTGTACCAAGGTAACAAGGGTGGGGTGCACTTCTTATGGACACTGTATGGACAGATTTGGCTTACATCGCCATGCTCCCGCTCGGAGGTAGAGGTTAGGCTTTTGGGTAGAAATTATATACTCATGTTATGGCAATATTTAGGGGTTGTTTAAATTCACAGCTCTAATTTTCGCAATCCTCATTTTGTTATTTCTCATTATCCTAATCATTGCAGCTCTTGCATTTTATCATAGATTGCAGTCTTTTCAATAAATACATTGAAAACTGTCCTGCATCTCTTTTCTTGCCTGTGTGTAAGAGACTTGAATGAGGAGAGAAGAGGGTAAGGCTTGTTCCCACCACAATTTCCCTGAGTGGTCTTCAGAGTTCCTTGCAAGGCTGCCACAAATTGTATTGTATTGTACTGTAATCGTATTTGGATATCGCTTACTACCCCTGACGAGGCGTCAAAGCGCTTTTCAGTGAGTAGCACGCTACTCTGGAACCCTACAAGAATTAATGATGGATTAGTATTGGGAAATAATGAGTACAGTTTTAGTATTATTATGAGTTAATTTGAGCTGCGGAAATGAGAGTTTGATAGATTGACTGGAGTAATGGAGGGGTGGAGGAGGAAAGAAATCCAGCAGTGTTAATTGGGAGTATATCCTTAATTTACTCAACCCAAAGGCTTCGGATGAGTAAAGGAGGATGGAGGAGGGAAGAGTATGTAGAAGGTGTTAGGGAGAGCATAGTAGCAGGGTGAAATAAATGCGGGAGAATTTAGTAGGGTTGTGTGGGAGGTCACAGTAGTAGAGTGAGGTTTGGTGAGTTAGATGTGGAAGCGGAGGGAAGAGCTTAGGCAGAGTTATTTAGGAGATGAAAGTAGTAGAAAGGATTTGGGATGAGCCAGAGTGAGAATGGAGGATAGGTTGATAGAGACACGACATATGATAATGGGTAGATAAGTGTGATAAGATGAGAGCAGGAATTCATAGATATCTAGTATAGCAACCCACCCAGGAGCCATGCAATGATCAACGAACATGCCAAGCACAGAAACAACATATATACATACATACATATATATATATATATATATATATATATATATATATATATATATATATATATATATATATATATATATATATATATATATATACATATACATACACACACACATATGCACATACAATACATAATTAGAACCATGGGTAAAATATACTTAGTCAAACAGGTTTAAAGAGTGTGTGTGTGTGTTATATTGTTATGACATAGTAGTGATACATATTTTCAAAAGAAACTATACATAATTAGAAATATACACATAATCTGAAAAAAATATTTATCAACATAGGCATATGCAGTTCAAAGTTGTTTGAATATGGTGGTTATGAAGGAAAGAGCCAACTCTTGAGTAGTTTTCTGAAGACCAGAAAGTTGTCTGTGGCTCTTATAGTTGGGGATAATGAATTCCATAGTTTGGCTGCTTGCACAGAGAAGGATGTACCACCTACAGTCTTTTTCTTGTATGGTGGTGTTCTAAGGCGGGGTGCCAATCTTGAGCGGAGGTTTCTTTGGTGGATGCATTTGGTTATTTTGTTTCTGATAAAAAGCGGTCCTGTTCCATGTATAGTTTTGTGGGTGATACAAAGCAGCTTGAAAGAGCATCTTCTGGCAACGGATAACCAGTGTAGTGCTCTCAAGGCAGGGGATATGTGGGCTTGCGGCTTTACATGTAATAGTAGCCTAGCAGCGGAATTCTGGATACGCTGTAGTTTTTTTATAACAGATAGAGATGATCCATGGTAGAGGCCATTGGCATAATCCAGTTTGGATAGTACAAGCGAGATAGTAGCTTGCACCTTGGGTGGAAATCCGAGGTAGGGGAAAATGCGTCGTAAAGTCTTCAAGGTGATGAAGCTTGTTCGTGCTAATTTGTCCACTTGGGCATTCATAGTTAACTTGGAATCCATGGTGATTCCTAGGTTTTTAACTTCCTTGTATAATTGAGGAGGTTGTCCAAGATCGTCAGGCCAGACGCACAGAGGGTCATAAATTCTCCAGTCACCACATATGAGTATATCTGTTTTGGAGGTATTTAGTTTGAGATGGCTCCAGGTCATCCACTGATCAATGGCTAGGTTTTGGTGAGGTGCTCCTAGTTAGCCGGAGGGGTTGGGCCGACAGCTGCCAACTGATGTTGGAGTCACTCAGTCGCCTACAACCCAGAGGTACTACCGCCCCAAATCCAGCAGTCTCATTGCTATGGGAGAGTCCTTATGACACTTAAAGGGCCAACTGACTGGAATTGACACAAGCTTGGGATAATAGTCCTATGCAAACAAATTGGAAAACCTCCAAATGCACCTAGGTGTCCTTGGGAAGGTGATTGCAGCCTGTACTGTCTTTTCTAGTGACAGAGCTACAGACATAGTCAGCACCATATAGATTTTCACCTTTTAAGTGGTGTACTGGTTCCGTAACCGTGGCTTTTGTCTGGCCTCACTGAACCAAACCTTTAACTGACATATTCACTAAGCAGCCAAAATCAGGCTGGGGCATATTTGCTTTTGAATTTGTTTGCTAATTCCATACATTGGTCACTGCTTTGTTGACTTAATATCCACTTACTGACACATTTAGTAATTGTAATTGTGTCCTGTGACATTCTATAGATTTTTTATTTCGACGTTTTAACAACTGTCCTTAGCCCCAAAGGTCAGAGTGTGCCAAGCTGTAAATAAAATTGACATAGAAGTGGTAAAATGGTAAAAAAAAGTCAAGGAAACCAAAGCAGGGAAAAGGTCAATATTTTTAATTTAAGGAACCCAAAAACAGGTACTTTGGTAGCCTCTGCATGAAATATGGGAGGGCAAGGGTAAAAAATAGGACAGGTTAATCAAAAGATAATCTCAGTTTTTTTCCACATGTTCACAAATGTCAGACTGAGAGGAAGTGAAGAAAGCAAATCTTTTACCGGGGTTATCCATAAATGTTTTGACCAGGAGAAATTCAGTTATAGTTAGCTTCAAAGGGAGAAGCAGCCTCAATGGCACTGAGAATTGACCACCAGGTCTCCCAAAGGCTCCATATAGATCTTCCAGAACATGACAACAAAGAAGGAACTCAATTGCTCTTCGAGGGACTAGGGGAAAGGGTGAGAACTATAAGATATATTGTAACATTTATTGCCACATAAAAAATAAACCAGTTTAGGAGCTAGTCCTTTCTTCAATATGAATGCATAGAACAAGCAAATGGTGTTCATGGTCAAACATACCAAACATTGTGGAGAGATCGAGAATGATACGTAAATTGGCGCTCCTACCTCGAAGCATCTGGAGGAGGCTGACTCAGTTTATGGTGTGGCACCCTATGCTGAGTCCAGGCAACCTTTAGTGATAGTAAATAGGTGTCCAGATAGCAAAAGCTTTCTTGGGATAGCTGAGGCAAGCAGCGGAAGCTTATCTAGGAGGTATGTAAATCACTTGCAGTACCACAATGGTCAGACAGTAACTCACTCACAAGAAAGAACCACAGAAGTGTTGCATAAAATAAAGGTTACTTTATCACGGCACTACTTGTAGACTAACATTGGTATATCTCCTTTTGGAGATATCTACAGACACTATATACACAAAATAACTAACAGACATAGCATCAAATATACAGGGCTCTATTGGAAAGCCAAACCTTATACTAAGAAAGTGGAATGTGAAATAGTGAACCCAACCGAGGTAAGTGTGGTAGTTAGCTAGGGGCTGGAGGTAGATGGAAACACCAGAGGTAATTACGGTAAATGTCCTCAGCGACCAGGTGCAAGGTAGTTACCCACCCAGTCATCCCATAGGCTAACACAGGGAGCAGTGGTTGGAGTTCGTGTGATTCAGGGCCCTTCCCTGTGGACCCCAAGGAAACCAGCAGACAAGAGGATTGTTGGAGAGTGCCCCCACCCCAAAATACCCTGAAGACCGGAGTACCTACACCAGGGGCCCGAATGAAAGGGGAGAAGGGACTCTCTCTGAAGTCAGTGAAAGCATCAGGTTGCCAATTTCTGGTGTCATTACCCATGGCCCAGACCGGTGGAACCCAGGGATGGATTCCGGAGGTGTAGGACCTGAAAAGGAAGGGGACAGTGTCCAGCATCCTTGGAGGTGGCCAGGTGGTGCAGGTGACAATGCCCACCTTCCTTGTGCTGAAGTTGCTGCAAGTTGGTGGAGGAAGAAGTGCAGCTGCAAGGTCCAGGAGCTGCAGAAGATCCCAGGAGTCACCTACGAGCTGTCCCTTGATGGTGACCGGATTGCAGGAGGGTCAGTGACCAGCCAGGTCACAAACAAGCACTGACAAATGCAAGCAGGAGCTGAAAAAGTATTTGCAAAGTTTTGGAGACCAGCAAGGTCCAGGAGACTCTATCATTGATCGTGAGTTAGGGCTGGTCCTCACCACCCAGGATGGCCAGCAGAAATCTTTGGATCCTCCACGAGTGGCCCACAGTAAATGGACACATGCAGTCACAAGGAGGCCTCAGCAGCAAAACAAAGCAGAACACCTACGTCACAGGAGTTGCAAGACGGGCTGATCTTCAAGTTGCAGATTTCTGTAGGCTGGGCTTCTAGGAGCCTGAAGTCGGAAGTCAACAAACCTTGGCAAGTGCAACAGTCACCTTGCGCAGGGGTTCCAGTTCAGTGGCAGGAGAAGGGTCCCACAGTCTTACAAGTTGGACAGAAGACAAGCAGGATCCTGGAAAAGCCACAGATTCACCACCTGTAAAGCAGAGCCTTTTGATGTTCGTGGAACAGCAGAGCCCACAAGCCGGTCGACGTTGCCTTGAGGTGCCTGCGGTTCCAGGGGAGAAACTCCTTCACTCCCAGGGAGATTCCCTTGTGCTTCCATGTGCAAACAGAGTCCTTGTGACCCTGGAGGATGCACATCCTTGGATGTTGCAGAATTCTTGCAGGATCCGGAGAAACAATTTTGCAATGGGAGCCTTCCCACCAGAAGCAGACGTGTTTCGGTTCCGAAGCAGAACATCAGCAGTTCCAGAGGCGAGGAGCAGAGGATGTCTTGGAGAGAGTTCCTTGGAGAGTCTTGTCTGACGAATCTGAGGACTCACCCACAGTGGAGCCCTTAAGTAACCATAAAAGGGGGTTGGTCACCCTCTGAAGTGACCCACCTATTAGAAGGGAGTAAGGGACCTCATCTACCTGACCAAACCAGTCAGATGCTTCCAGGGGCTTCTGCTCACCTTGTTTTCAAGATGGCATCATAATATGGCCACCTGGTAGAGCTCTGTACATCTCCCTAGGGGAGGAGCAGCTTTACATGGGGGTGGTCATTCCCCTGTCTTTTTTGCAGTTTCGCGCCAGAGAGGGAACCCAGGGGTTCCTGAACTAGTGCAAGGAGGTCACCAAATGTGCCAATCAAAGCAGTCTGGTGGTACTCTGAGGCACCCCCATCCCAGCCCAGAGACACCTATTTCTAAGGAAGAGGTGGTCACACCTTTTCTCTACAGGAAATCCTTTGCTCTGCCTTCCTCTGCATGAGCCAGGCTCACCAGCAGGAGGGGAGAACAATGTCTGGGGTCGGCAGCAGCGTGGGCTGGCAGCCAGACACCATAAGGCTGCACAGGTCAGGTCACCCTCCTGCTCCTACTCACCACATCATACGATGGGCTGCAGAGGCTGGAAGCAGTTTCTTTACTGGTGTGTTTACCCCCGGGCAGCCACATAAATGCATTTGTATCCATTTCATTTTAGCCGCGCATTGGCGGCATGGCCACGCAGAATTAAAAGTTTGCCTATTGTCTTTGTAAGTGAGGGGAGATGGTGCTCAATCATGATAGACACAGGTAGTTTAGCTGGGCCTCGGGTTGAAGTGCGCATGCCAGGTTGGACAGGTGCCTTGCTGTGCCCAGATCAACATGCACACTTGAACCTTCGCCAGGCTGCACAATACTAGGAGCCCAGGGTTTTACAGTCACAGCCCCCAAGTCTCAAGGATCATGGGCAGCTGCTGATCGAACCAATCCTCACGCTACACTCATGCTGTTTACTCTGCAAAGGAGCAACATCTAGATTGGCTCAGGAGACATGAGGTGGAACTGGAGGGCTAAGCTGATGGTCAACTCAGAATTTTGTCCATGCAAGTCAGAAGTCGTGAGGAAGAATGTTCACTCTTCTCTGAACGAGTCGATCTGTGACTGAGTCACTCACTGCTCAGTTGTACTTAATTTGCTTTGAGATCCAGGGCTTCCCTGCTTGTGACCCCACAGGTGCAAGATGCCCCCAGAACTTAAGAGCTTTCACCTGATGACATGGTCATTAGAATGGAGCTCAGATGAGAGACAACAACGTTTGGGCAGGGCTGCGTGTAAAGCATAGATATGCCCCTACTTCTCTGAGCGTGCAGCGTGTGTATGAATTTAGGGGGACTAGGCATGCTTCTGCAGGGTCGGACTGGCCCAAGGCTATAGCCAGGGCAGACTAACTCTGGTAATGGCAGGGCCGCGTGTGAAGCGTTGATGTGCCCCAGAAGCACAACTGCTTCTCACAGTGTGTAGCATGTGTGAGAATTTGATTGTGAGACAGGACTGTTGCTGGGTGGTTTTTTAGGCAGGGTTAGACTAACCTAAGGCTACAGGGCAGTCTGGCAGTGCCAAATGGGCTGGTTCGACAGGTCAGTCCGTGGCCCCTTTTTTTATTTGGGCTGTATGTTGGCCTACTTTGTGTTCTGGTAGGTTGGTGTTAATATTGTTTCCCCTGATATTACCGAAAGGATCAACTACAGCAAAAATACAAATGCATGTAGTCTACCATACCATAATCCATACACAAAAGGAATTGCTAAGGTGGTCCAAAGAAATTTCCTTGAATGTTCAAAAAATCCATGAATAGTAACTAGAATATTTCTTATAAGCCTTATCGTATAAAAATACAGTATTTTTTAAAAATCCAATGAAGCGGGAGCCATGATATTGTGTTTCATTCCAAAATTGTTTCTTTATGCCTTTAATGACCAGTCAGCGTCAGCCCAGCCAACGCGTTTCGTCCTCTAGTCGGGATTTCATTAGGGTTTTTTAATTCACTCTTTTAGTGTTTGTCTGATGATTCTTCTTCTTCAGACCTTTCAGACAACACTCATGTTTCGTTTTCTGCAATGGGACCTGTGTATGCTGCAAAGAGGGACACAATGGCCCTCATTACAACCCTGGTGGTCGGTGTTAAAGCAGTGCTAATACCGCCAACAGGCGGCAGATAAAAAAATTGAATCACGTCAATGGCGGAAACCGCCAACATAGACAGCCACTTTAACACTCCGACCACCACAGCGGTAAAAACAAACACTGCGGCAGTAACCGCCAACAAACAGGCGGAAGACAATGTACCGCCCTCTGTATTACAAGGCACCAATCCGCCACCTTTTCTGGGGTGGAACCAACGCTATTAAAAGCACGGCGGAAACAGTACACAGAAGGGAAACCACTCACCTCTCAACACCCAACGAGGAGCCAGGACGGCATGGAGCCCGAACTACACGTCCTGCCCATGCTGCTCTTCCTCCTTCTGTATCAGGAGCAGGACAGATGCCGTTGACGACCACGGTGAGTACTGCACCTACAACACAGGGGAGGGAGGGAGGGAAAAGAGAGTGACACACACATGCAACACGCAAAACCCCTGCCCCCACCCTCACCCACAACACCATACACACAAATACATGCAGCAACATCACAGATACACCCCCACGCCCCCTGGAAGAACGCAAGGACAAAAGGAAATGATCGTAACGAGTGTAATCAATAAAAGTCAGACAGGGCAATTTCAAAAATCAATATATACAAATATGTACACCAACTACCCACCCTGGATGGCATTCAAAATGGTAGATTGCCCAACAGTTCTGAAGGCCAGGTTCCGGTACCTCCATCTTACAGGTGGCTCCCTATACTACTCACTGAAGGTGTGCCAGATCATCGTGGCCTGCTGAATGTTGCACAACTTGGCTTTGCGACACCAGGTGCCTTTTCTGTGGGAGGATGGACCTGATGGTGGTCTTGTGGCAGCTGTGGAGCCTGTGGACAGTGAAGAAGAGGAGGCAGAAGAAGATGTGGACAACCGGAACAACATAATCATGCAATACTTCCAGTGAGACACAGGTAAGAAGATGGAACTGCTTCCCACATCTCATACTTTTGTTGGAACTAGCATAAGTCTGCCATTTTCACTCTGTGTATGGACCCTGACTTGTTGCTTTGCCTTTCCATTTCACAGATCTGGGTCCCACTTTGTGCCCTCTGCTATGTTTACTGCTGGCCTACAGCTGTGTAACATTGGTATGTGAACAAGTACATTGACATTGCTATATTCCAGAGGTATTGCAATTACACATTTGTGAAAGCACAGACTGACTCCAGATTGTTTTGTGATTCAAGGGTGTTTATTTCTGTGCAAATAAGTGGAGGGGGTGTGAACTGAGCTAGGGTGACGGTGGAGGAATGTCCATGGCAGAGTCCAGTCTATTTGTATCACAGGTGCATTGTCCAATGAGGCATAGGAAGTGGAGCAATGGCTGTTTAAGGTGGACAGGGTGACAAAGTGGGACAGAAGGGCGACATTCAGGGGTGTCTTATTTCTTGGCGGGGGTCTTGGCAATGTTGTCTGTCTTGTTCCTTGATTCAGGGACCGTTTGCGGGCTAGTTCTCCTTCTGCAGGGGGTGGGGTGCTGGTGGCCTGGTGTTCCTGTGGCGGTGCCTCCTGTCCACTAGCGCCGGCGGAGGTGGAGGGCTGTTCATCATCCAGGCTAGTGTCAGGGGCCCGTTGGTGTGCCACTGTGTCCTTCATGGTGTTGACAAGGTCTGCCAGCACCCCTGCAATCGTGACCAGGGTGGTGTTAATGGACTTCAAGTCCTCCCTGATCCCCAGGTATTGTTCCTTCTGCAGCCACTGGGTCTCCTGAAACTTGGCCAATACCGTGCCCATTATCTCCTGGGAATGGTGGCAAGCTCCCATGATGTTGGAGAGTGCCTCATGGAGAGTGGGTTCCCTGGGCCTGCTCTCCCCCTGTCGCACACCAGTCCTCCCAGCTTCCCTGTTATCCTGTGCCTCTGTCCCCTGAACCGTGTGCCCACTGCCACTGACCCCAGGTCCCTGATTTTCTTGGGTTGGTGGGTTTGCCTGGGTTCCCTGTAGTGGTGGACACACTGCTGATTGACATGTCCTGAGGACAGAGGGATGGGCCCGCTGGGTGGGTGCTGTGCTGGTGTGTCCTGAGGGGTAGGCTCTGTGGTGGTTTGTGACTGTGTCAGGGGAACCGACTGTCCTGAGGTCCCTGATAGGCCGGGCTGGTCATCTTGATCCAGGCGTGCAGAGCTGCTGTCATCACTGTGGGCCTCTTCTGTGGAGGGACTGGATATGTCTGGCACCTCCTGTCCGGTGACGTTGGGTAGGGGTCCTGTTGGGGTGTAAATGCATAGTTTTTGTATCTGTGTGTGCCATCTTGTGCATTGGGTGAGGTACCCACTACTCCTATGCTTGCATAATTGTGTTTGCCCTTTTGTGATAGTTGTTTTAGGGTCTGTGTGGGTTTCTGTACTGGACATGCTTTGGTGACGGTGGTCCATGCATAGGTGTTGCATGCAGGGCCTTGGTATTGAGATGTGTGGGTTGTGATGGTGGGATATATGGAGATGATGGTGTGATGGGGGTGAGGGTAAGGGTGGAGGTATGTGATGGCATGCAGGTGGGGTGTGGGGATGAAGTAGTTAAGATATGACTTACTAGAGTCCAGTCCTCATGCTACTCCTGCGAGGCCCTCAGGATGCAGTATTGCCAAGAATTGCTCCTCCCATGTTGTTAGTTTTGGGGGAGGAGGTTGGGGTCCACCACCAGTCCTCAGTACAGCAATCTGGTGTCTGGATACCACGGAACGTACCTTCCCCCGTAGGTCGTTCCACCTCTTCCTGATGTCAACCCCTGTTCTTGGATGCTGTCCCACTGCGTTGAACCTGTCGACAATTCTCCGCCATAGCTCCATCTTCCTGGCAATGGAGGTCTGCTGCACCTATGATCCGAATAGCAGTGGCTCATCCCGGATGACTTCTTCCACCATGACCCTGAGCTCCTCCACTGAAAACCTGGGGTGTCTTTGAGGTGCCATGATGTGGTGTAGGTGATGTGTGAGGTGCTGTCTGTTGTGATGTGTGAGGGGATGTGTTGGTGTGTGTTGTTTGAGGTGCGTGGCTGTTGTATGGGAGAAGGTGTTGTGTGTGTCTGTGGATGCTGGTGTTGTGTTAACTAATCTCTCTCTCTGGCCTTCTTCCAAAAATTTCATTGTAAGGGTTTGTGGGTAATGTGGGTGTGTGTTTTATAGTGGTGTGAGTGTGTGGGTGTGGTATGTGTATGTGTTTCAGGTGTGTGTATTTTGAATTGTCCAATGTGGTTGTGTTTTGTAAATGTGTGTGTATTTTGAGCGCGGCGGTGTGTACCACCAATCAATTACTGCGGTGTAATGATTGCCGCGTTGATTCGTGGGTCGTGATAGTGTGGGCGTAGTTCTGTTAGCGTGACGGTGTGGGTTTTGGTATCACCAGTTTATTTCTGACCTTTGGTGTGGCAGACTTGTGTGGGTGTGGCAGACTTGTTGTGTGGTGTGGCAGAGCTGTGAGTCGTAATACCTGTAGCAGAATTCCGCTGCCGCAACAATATGTTGGCGGTCTTCAGCACGGCAGAAACCGGGATTTACCGCCAGGGTTGTAATGAGGACCAACATCTCCTGTTTGCTTAGCCTCCCAGTGCATCTGTTTTTCTCACATTAACATTTGGTTGTCGGAATGTGAAGTTATAGCGAAACTGCCTAATAATGGTCATCACATTTTCTACACGATCCCAGAAGCTGCCGCGCCACCATACGTTGGCATGTTTTGTGTTCTGCTGCAGCCTGGATTGGTGTTTAGGTTTGTTTGGCTAAATGTTAAGTGATAGTGAAATTGCCTAATAATGGTCATAAAATTCTTTACAAGACCCAGAAACCATTGTGATGTTCCTTGATAGTATTGCATACATCGACTACAGCACAAAAGACGAATGCATGCAGTCTACCATAGCATACCTTGTATAATTATAGCTGCAACGTCACTGTGTCTTTACAAGTTCACATTTGTCCTGATTTGCAAATGTCATCATGTGGGCTGGTGTTTAGCTATCTCGGGTTGGGCACTTTTATTTTGGTGCCCTTCGTGGTCATGTGCCTCTTGAGCTTGCCTATTTTGTATTTGACCCTGATGTTGTAAGGCTGTTTCACATATTAGCGTTTGGTTGCCAGAATGCGAAGTCTGTTTACGCAAGTGATTAGTGAAACAGCCTAATAATGGTAAAGTGTCTTGTAGGATGCCCTACTGCCTTTTAATGTTTATTCCTTGCTATACTGACTACCTAGCTACCTATGTCAGTATCATATGAAATCTCTTAATTGATGATGTCACAACTACACTTTCACAATTGCTTTATTGACCTTCTTGCTTTCTCAAATTCGCTTGAAAATGCACAATTTGCCTACTCTTTATTTCAAAATTTTCTCGGGAGTAGGACCCCACCCTAGAACTCTTTTATGCCGATCGACTTCGCTCACTGTGCTCCCTCACCACAGGGCACATCCTGACCTTTAACGCCTTACCACTTTCAAATTTCACCAGCCGCCATTACCCCAGGGATTGGCGAAATCATCCCCACAGAGGCCCCAGGCCGTGGTAGTACTCTACGGATCAACCATCTTGCTCTGTGGCTGGCTGGCTTCGCCTCATCAACTACACCTTACTGAACGAGCATAATTAACTCTTCCTCGTCCGAAGGGTCAGTCTTAGACTTTTTAAAGGTAGATCAGGTGCAGCTTCTAGTGAATTACATTCTAAATTCGATGTCTAGATGCTACTCGGATATGATAGTCGCTCTGCTTTCGTTTATTGATCTCCTTGTCTTTAGACTCTGGCACTCTCTTGTCTGTGGTTGATTTGGGCTATCGCCCCGTTTATTATATTCTCTTTGACACCCATTTCTGTGAAATGCCCATCCTACATTTCATGTGAATCGGTCATGTCTCTGACATCACTGAGATACGGCCTTTTCAGCTGCTGATTTTTCCCTGCTGTGGTCCAAATCCCGTGATTGATTTGGGAAATGAGTGTCTGTGTTACATAGATTCTCCTTTAACAACCTTATATTTTGCTGTGTCGAGCTATAAATAAACCCTTGTTAAAACGTTGTTCATTTTTTATACTTGGCTTCGGCAGTGTAGCATAGAAGTGACAAGTTGCCAGTTACCATGGTTGCCGTCTTAAATTTAAGCTAATTGAAAAAAACTAATATGCTTATATGCTATGTTTGTTCACCAGCATTTTTCTGCTGTAAACATAACTTAACATTAACTATAATTTGGTTTCTTTGCTGTTTTTCCATAGCCACATTCTCTCCACAGTTAGTAATCACTGCGTGTATTTGTTTTAAACCTTTCAGGAACAGAAAAAGTACGACACTGAAGAAACTGAAGGCAAAACTGCATGGTATGAGGCCATGTCAAATAATCAGCTAAAGTAAGAAACAAAGATAAGTGCAAATTCATTAGTGATTGTTGTCGTGATTTGTTGGTTCTATACTTCTTTGGTCTTAATAGTGCATGTTAAAAATTCACCATGATGGGCACATTTAACAGTGTACCTTATCATCTCTGGAATGATGCTAGTATCTTGCAGGTACCTAAAATCTTATAGGTTGCTCGAATAGAAATAGATTTCTGGGACAGAAGCGAGCAGATGTCAGACGTATTACTTTTTAAAAATTGATCTAGTCCCGTAATACATGAATACATGCTTATTAGACACATAAACCCTTTAGGCCAGTGATTCCCACCCTGTAGTCGGGGGACCGTACGAAGCCTCCTCAGGGCGTCCTTGACAGCTTAGAAATTTAAATAACATTGACAGATTAGATCCCCAGCTTTCAGTAACGACTCAATAGAGGGTTCCCCGGATTCCGGTTATTCAGTGGGGGTCCCTGGGTTCTAGTATCGATAAACTGGAGGTCCACAGAAGTCAAAAGGTTGGGAACCACTGTTGTAGTCCGTTTGTCTGAAGCAATAACACAAGATTTAATTAATCCATTGTCAGTGCATTATTAATGACTATTCTTATTCATTGAATTTTAGGCTATAAACTGACTGCACTCTTTACAAGTCACAGTTGGTCATGCTAGACTGCCGTTTCATATATGTATTGTGTGTTTTGCTCCACATTTTTGTAACCGGTGTATGATGTGTACAAAATGAATTAAATGTCATGTATGATTTACAACTAGCAGCCTTGAATCCTTGGTTCTGAGCCGTGTGTCCTTCCAAACCCCCCAGACCCAGCCACAACATAAGCCTGTGCCCTGTTTGGGACAATGGCACAGGCCTTCACTAAAGCAGCCATTTAAACAAGAGTTGATAGCTGAATGCCAGGCCATCTCCTGGATCACTATTCCTCCAATCTGAACTCTATTGCCCTCCTAAAAGTCAGATATCATTAGTACTAGCTTGATCATCTGTAACCTCCCTCTACAACTTGTGCACCCCACTTGTAAGTGTACTGATTAAGGAAAGACAAAAATATGTGGTCTATTTACACTGTCTAATGGTGGGAGGATGGCAACCTACTATTCATCTGGGCCTCTATCATTCTAACAAATTAATCTTAACCATATATATATATATATATATATATATATATATATATATATATATATATATATACATACACACACACTCTCTTTCTGCACAATTGGAAATTATTTAGCTACCACTGTAAGCCCTTAGTAAATGCTACCCCTCAGTGCCTAATTTGTGCTTGTTGTTTCCGGTGCTGAGCACCTGCACTTACTTTTGAGGGGTGGCGCTTAGTCTTCTGCCTCAAGCATTTGCTGCGAGCAAAAGACAAGTTTGGGAAAGACGGAGGAAGAGAAAAACGAAAAAGCGTCACAATGAGGGGAAGCAGAAAGCTGCAGGTGTGAGCTGAAGGGACAGGGAGTGGCTTTAAATGGATTGAAGAGGTCCGAGATGGCTTCCTACGCTGCCTCAATATTCCGTGTTCGCACATTTAATTGCAGCAGCTGCGTGTTTCAGAGGAGGCCTTTCGGCACCAGCACCTTTTTATTTACAAATTAAGCACTAGCACCCCTGATGCCTGGGTTAATAAGGAAGATCTCTGAGAGCTGCAGCACCAGTTGTGACACCTCCAGAGACAACTCACACAAGTGCTGCCAGTGCAGACTGAATGTGTTGGTGAAGTCTAAATTGAAAAATCGGCCTGTCACACACCTCTGTCTATCAGGTCCCCTATCACTGCATGTGCAAGTCACCCCTAATGCTGGGTGCATTCAGGCACATGTGAGAGTATATATACATGAGCAGATATGTCCCTGCTATACCTCTGTTGATTCTGAGCCATAGTAAGTGCACATGGAAGCCATTTTAAATGCATGTCCTGGACATTGGTCATTACAAGTTTCCCCACCTACATGATGACTTCTCTCAATCCTGGAATGTTTGGTATAAAAACTCTCAGAATAATAAACCCTCGCTAAACCCGCTGATGGATTTATCAAAAAAGTGCACACAAAGTGCACCTTAGAGGTGTCGCCTGAAAACCTACCACCTTCTAGTGTGCTGACTGACTGGTCCGGACCATTTCATCCACCACATATGTGTTTCTAGCCCCCCTGCCCCCCCCCCCCCCCCCCCCCCCCCCCCCACGGTGAGAGGCAGCACTCTTGAAGGTCTGAGACAAAGGCGTGTTCTGGACAGAAGTGTCTCCCAGACAGGATGGACATTTCAGGCCAGGGAGCTTCAAAGACCTTGCTGCGTTTGTAATGTGACCCAGGTCTCTCCAGATGTTGGAGATTACTAACCCCCCTTTCCTGACCCCACTTTTGGCAGCAGCACAGGCAGAAAAATTTGTTAAATTAGGAGGAGTGCCCACTTCATGCCAGGCCCACCCTAAGGTGGATGAGCTGAAGTGGACACTACCTTTTAAATTCCTCCATCTTGTTTGGAAGGAATTAGGCCACTATGGTTCAGGTAATGCCCACTTCCCAGTGGAAGTGGTCATAAGAAGGGTGGAGTCACCCTGAATGTGGTCAGCTCTTTGACTACCACCTGACACTCCCTTTAAGGCCCCTAAATAGAGTATCTGATAGAGACTTCTAGTTGCAGATTCCTTACCTTAGAATTTCCCCCATGCGTCAGACTGGACCTGGAGATTTTTCTTCGAGCATTACCCTTGCACGTCGGTAGGTGACGTCGGTCGACTCCGTAGGCGTCGTGGTCACCGTGATGACGTCGGGAGTAGTACATAGACACCGCCCTTGCGCAGTGACGTCAGTTCTTTTCTTTCCGCGCCACGCGCTGATCCGGAGAGAGCTACCCTAGGCTATTTTTTGGCTGAATTCAACCGTTTTGTCAAACTTTTTTGGTGCGACACTTGGTGCGTCAAGGATGTCCCCGAAGACCGGGTTCAAGCCGTGCGAGGACTGTCATCGGGTGATGTCGGTGACGGATCCTCATCGTGTTTGCCTGTGGTGCCTCGAGCGCGACCACGACCCGAAGTCCTGCTCCGAGGCGTCGGGCAGTGCATCCAAAGGCTTTGAGGGAGCGGTCCCTAAAGCTGATGGCGGCCCGGCACTCAACTCCGCGTAGGTCCCGATCTCGCTCGAGTGGAAGTCCTCGAGATCGGTCGCAGAGCCATCACCACTCGTCTTCTTCGAAGTCCTCGGGTCAAGGTAAGAAGAAGAAGAAGTCGAAGAAGTCCCATCGCTCTCCGACTTCACCCCGTAGCACCGACGACGCAACGCGGGACGAGCGTCCACGCACTAGGCCTCCGTCCTCAGAGCCTATGTCTCGGTTGACTGCGCTTCCCCGGAGCAGGAGCGACCCCCGCCCAACTTAAAGAGTTTTACGAGGCCATGCGCCTCATCTTTGGGCATGCCGACCCCGATACGGCGCCTTTGGGCCCAAGGGGCTTGGCTGAGGGGCCTTCGAGTTCCACGCCGGCAGCTTTGGCCCCGGAGGTCGCCCCCGGATCCGTGTGCAGATCTTCACCGATGCCGTTCACACAATCGAGACCTTCCCTGGCACCGGGTCGATTATCGACGCTCCTGAAGTCGGTAGTGCCCACCATCGACGTCAAACCAGTTCTCATACCTGAACACTCTGAGTCGCAGCGGTGTCGGCCGACGCCGCCATCGGCTTCGGTGGGCCCTATTCGCCCGAGGTCTGATTCTGACCCATTTTCCTATGGGTACGAATACGGGGAGGAATTGGAGGGGTCCCTGGACCCTTAAAAATACCAGGAAGACCATACTATGGACTGGGCACAGGACGTGGGCGAAGCCAGTGGTCTGGATACTTCTCCTGATGCTGGCATGCTGTTTCCTCCTGCTGTGGCTACCGCGGAGGGAGCTACCTATAGTATGGTGGTTAGTAGTGTGGCTGAGGTCCTTCACCTTGAGCTCCCTACTGTTGAAGTCAGGTCTAATCTCCTGACGGAGGTGCTTCAGCCTGGGGCTTCTAAGTCAGAACCCCTTCTCCCATTTAATGAGGCCCTCACTGATGTCCTTTTGGGTACATAGTCCAAACCCAACACAGGGGCTCCTGTGAACAGGACTATCGCTTGCCGCCATCGGCCTGCGCCAAACGACCCAAAGTTCCTATCCTAACATCCTACGCCTGAGAGTCTTGTAATCTAGGCGTCCTCTTCTTCTGGCCCGTTCCCTTCCGCACCCCCAGATAGGGAATCAAAAAGGCTAGAACAATTTGGTAAGAAGTTGTTTTCTTCCTCCAGCCTCGCACTGCGGTCCGTGAACACCGAATGTCTTTTGGGCCGTTATTCCCATTCACTGGGGGATATGTTTGTGCAAGTCCTGCCGCAGATACCGGAGGAGGCCCGTGCTATCGTCTCCCAAGCAGTGAAAGATGGGAGGGACGCAGCAAAGTTCACGATCCATTGTGGGCTGGATACGACCAACTCTCTGGGCAGATCGGTTGCGACGACAGTGGCCTTACAGCGCCATGCCTGGTTACGTACTTCTGGCTTCTCGGGGGATGTCCAAAAGTCACTCATGGACATGCCCTTTGATGGCACCCATCTCTTCGGAAACAAAGCGGACTCTGCCTTGGAGAGGTTAAAGGATTCCCGAGCTACGGCCCGGTCCCTTGGCCTGTCCTCTGTCACTCGCCCGCCACAGTCTGCTTTTCATCCCTTTTGTGGCCACGGAAGGGGTGCCCTGTCGCGTCCTCAACCCAGCCACCGGGCCATGCACGCTGGACAGCCTATGCGTGGCCTTGGGCGCGAAATCCCACATGGACGTGGGACAGGGAACCAGAAGTCTGTCCAGTCCACCTCTGCCCCCACTGCAGCCTCCAAACCCTTCCTAGTCCGTCCCCTCACTCCCGCCCAGTTGGTGGCAGAATCCGCCATCACCTGCCCCACTGGGAACATATAACCACGGACGGGTGGGTTTTGCAAATAATTCTGAAGGGCTACTCCCTCCCTTTCGAATCTGCACTACCACACATTCCACCATCCTTCCATCACCTTCCGGAGGATCATTTGCTGCTTCTCCGCCAGGAAGTTGCGGCTCTCTTGGCCAAGGGAACAATAGAAAAGGTCCCTGTGCCAGAAGTAGGTGGTTGTTATTCCTGCTACTTTCTGATACCAAAGAAGGACAAAGGCTTGCGTCCTATCGTAGATCTTCGGGACCTGAACTACTTCCTCAAGAAGGAGAAGTTCAAAATGCTCACCCTGGCTCAGGTTCTGTCTGCCTTGGACCCAGGAGACTGGATAGTAGCGTTCGACTTGCAGGACGCTTATTTCCACATCCCCATCCTGTCTGCCCACAGACGTTACCTACGATTCGTGGTAGGTCACAAGCACTTTCAGTTTACTGTGCTCCCTTTTGGCCTTACCAGTGCCCCTCGGGTGTTCACAAAAGTGATGGCAGTGGTTGCAGCTCATCTGCGCAGGTTAGGGGTCTCAGTCTTTCCCTATCTAGATGACTGGCTGTTGAAGGCGCCTTCACCCCGGCAGTGGTCTCCCACCTTCAGACTACGGCGGACCTCCTGCACCAGCTGTGGTTCACTATCAATGTGCTGAAATCACACCTAACTCCCTCTCAGACGCTCCCTTTCATCGGAGCTGTTCTGGACACAGTGCTGTTTCGGGCTTATCCTCCCCAAAAGTGAGTCCAAGACATTCAGTCTATGATTCCGTTCTTTCAGCCTTGGTCTTGGGTTTTGTGTGAGGCAGACTGAGGCTGCTGGGCCTCTTGGCCTCCTGCATCCTGCTAGTGACACATGCCAGGTGGCATATGCGGGCTCTGCAGTGGGACTTGAAGTTCCAGTGGGCGCAGCATCAGGGGAATCTCTCCGACATGGTCCAGATCTCGGAGGGGACTGCGAAAGACCTGCAGTGGTGGCTTTCGAATCCCAATTGGGTCAATGGCAGATCCCTCTCCCTTCCCCACCCAGATCTCTCTATAGTGACAGATGCGTGGCTTCTGGGTTGGGGTGGCCACAAGGGAGAGGCGGAGATCAGAGGCCTCTGGTCACCGTCGGAGTCAGGACTCCCCATAAATATGCTGGAGCTCCGAGGGATCAGACTTGCTTTGAAAGCATTCCTTCCCTCTCTCAAAGGGAAAGTGGTGCAGGTGTTCATGGACAACACCACCCCCATGTGGTACTCCAACAAACAAGGCAGGGCAGGGTCCTGGACCATTTGTCAGGAGGCACTACGCCTCTGGACATGGCTGGAACATCAGGGCATTACTGTGATGGTTCAACATCTGGCGGGCTCGCTCAACGCCAGAGCAGACGAACTCAACCACCGACGCACTGTCGATCACAAATGGCGTCTCCATCCGGAGGTGGCGCAAGGTCTCTTTCTCAAGTGGGGAGAGCCTTGGTTAAATTTGTTCGCCTCCGTAGAGAACGTGCAATGTCAGCTATTTTGCGCATTGGAGTTTCCAAGGCGGCACTCGCTCTGAGACGCTTTTCGTTTTGAGGGGAACTCCGATCTCCTTTACGCCTTCCCGCCTATCCCTCTTCTGCCCAGAGTTTTCAAGAAAATCAAGTACGACCGGGCCCAAGTTATCTTGAGGGCTCCGGACTGGGCTCGAAGAGGATGGTATCCAGAGCTATTGAGCACGTCCATCGATCCTCCACTCAGACTGCCTCTTCGGGCGGATCTTCTGTCTCAGCAGCAGGGGACGGTCCTGCACCCGAACCTGTCCAACCTCCGCCTTCATACGCGGAGATTGAGCGCAACAGTTGACGGCATTTGCCCTTCCACCGAAGTCTGCAATGTTATCTTGACAGCCAGGCGTCCATCGACTAAAACTGTATACGCCTGTCAATGGAATAAATTTGTGGCATGCTGCACCAACAAATCTGTTGCCCCCCTTTCTGCCCCTCTTTTAGAGGTTCTTCTGTTCATTCTTTCTTTAGCCCAGCAGGGCTCTGCTTTGGGCACCCTTAAAAGTATCTGTCTGCCATTTCCACCTTTCTTAGGCTTCCTGATCAGCCCTCACTCTTTAAATCTCGTTTTGTGAGTAGGTTCTTGAAAGGGCTCACCCACTTACTTCCTCCCACTCCCTTCATCATGCCTCAGTGGGATCTTAATCTTGTACTTACTTACTTGATGTGTACCTCCTTTGAGCCAATGCATAATTGTCCCTTGCAGCTCCTCACATTCATAACTGTCTTTCTTATCGCTATCACCTCTGCTCGCAGGGTGAGTGAGCTTCAGGCACTTTCTTCAAAGCCTCCATACTTGTCTGTGCACCCTGACAAAGTGGTGTTACGCACTAGAGCTTCCTTCCTTCCTAAGGTGGTTACACCATTTCATTTAGGCCAGTCCATCACTTTGCCTGCCTTCTACGAGGAGGAGAGACTCCACCGCCTGGACCCAAAAAGAGCGTTGGCGTTCTATCTCAATCGTACTAAAGACTTCCAGG
This sequence comes from Pleurodeles waltl, assembly GCF_031143425.1. Classification (NCBI taxonomy): domain Eukaryota; kingdom Metazoa; phylum Chordata; class Amphibia; order Caudata; family Salamandridae; genus Pleurodeles; species Pleurodeles waltl. The sequence goes on along the minus strand of NC_090444.1, from coordinate 857,450,503 downwards.
CGGACAATCAACTCTTCGTTGGCTATGTGGGTGCGAAGAAAGGGAAGGTGGTGCAGAAGCGTACCATCTCTCGATGTGCTACGCTTTGACAAAAATGCAACCTCCTGACGGCTTGTGGGCTCATTCTACCAGAGCCACTGCTTCATCCACTGCGTTAGCACGCGGAGTTCCTGTCCTGGATATCTGTCAGGCAGCTACGTGGGCATCCCTGCACACGTTTGCTCAGCATTACTGCCTGGATAGTCAGGTCCGTCGGGACGGCTACTTTGGTCATTCGGTCCTGCAGGATTTCCTAGTATGATCTTAGTTCACAGCCCACCACCGAGGATGGCATTGATTGGGTATGTATTCTGATGTAAGGAATCTGCAATTAGAAGTCTCTATCAGATGTACAAGTTACTTACCTTTGTTAGCAAAATATCTGGTAGAGACATATTCTAGTTGCAGATTCCTTACCGCCCACTCATCCTCCCCACTTGCGAACTGATTTCTAGGGACAGGGATCCCACCTTTCAGGTCCTTAGCTCTGGTGCACCAATGTGTTCATAGCGGCTCTGTGCTCTGGCGTGGAAAGTCGTTAAAAGAAACTGACGTCACTGCACAAGGGTGGCATCTATGTACTACTCCCGACGTCAGCACGGCGACCACGATGCCTGCGGAGTCGACAGACGCCACCTACCAACGCTCAAGGGTATTGCTCAAAGAAAAATCTCCGGATCCAGTCTGACGCCTGGGGGAATTTCTAAGGTAAGGAATCTGCAACTAGAATATGTCTCTACCAGATATTTCGTTACCGAAGGTAAGTAACTTGTAAATTTAGATGGCACCCCTGAACCGTAGAGCTAAGATTTCGACAACTTAAGAAGACCCGAACAAAGATGAGTTGCACCCGCAGAAGATGAAACGAAGAAGCAGCTGACCTGGAACCAGTCCTCCTGGCCTGCCTGCTGACCTTGAAGGATCCTGCACAAGAAGCCAACTTATCCAGCCTTCAATAAAGACTCAAGTCTTCCATGGGCACCAGACTTGCCCTGCAACAAGAAACTCCAATGAAAAGACTATGCAACTACTGGACCCTGGAAAACCAACACCAGAAGTGACCACTGCATCCGAGGTTCACGGCCTGAGGTGAAGCCAACTGACGGTGACAACATGGGTCCCCAGCTGCCAAGTGTGGGCTCACCCATCTTGGACTCTCCCGAGACGCCTGCAGCCTCTGCATGCAGTGCCCTCTCCCACAAGTTTGTTGGAAGAGAGAATCCGAAGCTACAACAGCCACTGCACCCATGACTCCTGGCCCCAGCTGAGGCTAGTCACCGGTGCCAACGATGCCCCCGTCTCCTAAGAGCTCGAGTCCACCCTGGGTCCACCCCTGCCAGAGTCCCACACAATGTCTGCAGCCTCAACGCACAGGACCCCCTGACCGCGAGTGCTCCCGGGCGTGAAAACCCAATGCTTTAAGACACCCCTTCATCCATCACCCCTGGGCACAGGAGAAGAGGCCTAAAGGTACACTTATGTCCCGAGCACTCCAAGTCTACTACCTACCTGTTTGTTGTCCCTGAAAGGCTTTCTAGCCAAAATTTGCAGCCTGTTTATCAAGGGGTCAAACTCCTATAGAAAACCATTGGGAACCAGATGCCTTACTGTACCTTTGCATCCGGTCGCCCCAGTGCCACCCTGTGTGACCTGTTGGTGTGGTTCGGATCAGTGCCCAGTACTTACCTTAACTCCCTGAGATTGGCTTTGTAAGTCATTGTTAACCTTGTGTTTGCTGAGCAGTGTTTTTCCTCAAAACGTTAACATTGAGAGAACTCTGAAAGTTGCACTGTCTACTTTTGAAACTGCAAAATATTTATGGTTAAAAGTCTGTTCACCTGAATACGAAGTTCTTGGGTTTGAAACATATATATATATATAAAGAATTGTTATTTTTCTAAATTGGTCCCAGCTTTATTGTTTGAGTGTGTGTCTAATTTATTGCCTCTGTAAGTACAACTGCTTAGTACTGCCCTCTGATAAGCCTAACTGCTCACCCACATTACGACAGTAGAGTATTAGTCCTATCTATGTTTTCCTGTGAAATACCATTTGGGAATCCACTGGGCTCTTTGCGCAGTATACTTCATTTTATTGCACTATATATAGCAGGGGCGGCTCCTCCATTAGGGCGGAGGAGCGTTGCCCCCCTCCCTCCAGCAGTGGCAGCTGCAAAACCCTTTACAAGAAAACGATAATGAACTGTTTTTTTTTATAAACATCTAGCCCATGCATGTATTGCCAATATTACTGTAAATCAAATTCCTCAACATGCTCCTGCATCAGCTATAGGGAATTGTGATCCCCATACTCCTTTTACATTTACTAGTAGCTATTCAGCTTTGAATGAGCTGGATGATGTTGATTGACAACCATCAACAATTTCTATCAGTGTGACTAGTGGAGTTGTTTGTAGGGGTCCGCAGGCATTGCGGAGGAGCACTACTGTTATGCCAATTGAGCCTGACACAAGTTCTCTGCAAACTCACCTGGAGAGGTGATAATTTTGTTGACTGTATTGCAACCTCTCGCTAGCAAGATACCGTACTTGAAATTTCTTAGTTGGAATGTAGCTGGCTTGGCCTCAAAACTAGAGGTTGAGGGATGGCGGTCATTTATATCTGATTTTGATATTGTTTTTAATGCAATAAAGTTGGGCTGTGTCTGAATTTGGTCTTGATGGGTACTCTAGCTTCAGTCATTTTGCCATTCCCTCAACCTCAGGTCGTGCTAAAGGGGGTTTGGTGGCTTGATTCAAGATCAATATTGGGTGCAAAATTCTTCCTGTAGCAGCAGATATGGGGGTGGCTCAGGTGTTTGAGGTTAGATGGGGTGCTAAGTTAAAAACAATTATGGTGAATTATCATAATAATTATTTTGCATCTAATAATAATTCTGCTTTTCGAGACCTCTCTACGGTCATTAGTTCTTGGCTGACAGAGACCAGGCTACAGATGGGTAATTTAACCTCTTACTGGCAGGTGCTTTTAATGTTAAGTTGGGAGATATATGCCTACAAGTGGACTCCCCCTTTGACCCTGTCAGTTGTGAAGTAGACTAGGGGGGTTTGAATCAGAAGGGGCAGCATTTATATGCCTTCCTGCTGTTAAATGACTTGGCCAGTCCTGCTATTAGCTCTGACGGTATGGTGGCTCCAGCCTTTATTGGGTGGGGGTGTAAATCAACTATCGACTATGTGTTTCCATGGGACTGATGTGATACTATCTGTTTATAGTGACCACAACCCCCTGGTTGTATTTGTTAAAGCAGACTGCAATAAGGGTGGTTGGTTCCAATCAAACACTAGGGACTAAGGATAATGACAGGAGGGGTGGTCTGGCGTTTTTGCTGATTTAGCGCTTATTATGGACCAGGTGCAAAACGACTTTCCCAGTTTGATAACATTGTGTCAGGTAGATAGTGGTGATGCTGCTAACTCTTTATCAGGCTTTGTTGAGCTTTTGTCTCTTAGGGACTCATTGAGTAGACCCATAAAGAAAGGTTCCTTAGCTGGTTGTTTATGGTTCGACAAAGCATGCAGGACAGCAAATGCCTCTTTGCATCAGGCTCTCGGGCAGACTTCTAGAGATCAGGTTGTTGTATCTGCCTGTAGAAAGGCCTATGCCGGGCCCTGAAGAAGCGGAGGGCCGAAGTTAAAGAAGAGCAGTGGAAACTAGTGACTGCCTGTCAAAAATAGGATACTCAGGCCTTTTGATGGGTGGTTCGGGCAGGTCTTACTAATGGTAATTCTTCAAACGTTGTTACGTCACATATTTCCCCTGAAGCCTTGGTTGATCATTTTTCCAGCATCTATGGGTCACATGAGGTAAGGGCCAACATTGCTCAGGTGAATTTACCTTCAAATCTTAGCCCCCCTTTTTCAGTGATGTAGGTATTAAAGGCTGTTCGTCATAGCCTTTCCAGTAAGGCGCCTGGACTGGGTGGATTTTTTTTTTTAAATATCCAGAGATTTGGCCCCCACTTTTAACTAATAGTTTTAACATGGTGTGTAGAGTAGGGCCTCCAACCTCTTGGCGAACATCTGTATTGGTACTAATTTTTAAAAAGGGTAATAGCTTCAAACCCAGGTGTTTTTGCCTAATTTCTCTGTTAGACTCCTCCTCAAAATTAATAGAGCAGGTTGTGTTGGAATGCCTGGTTTCTTGGGTGCCAAGATAATAACATTTTCTCTCAGGCCCAATATGTTTTTAGGAAAGGCTTGCGCACAATAGAACTGTGCCTTAACCTCAATCTCCTTATGGCTAAGTACAAATATATGAAGAGTGCTTCCATCCATTTGGCATTCATGGACCTGTCGAGTGCAGGAGGTAAAAGAGAGTGACACACACACGTGGCACACAACACCCCCACTACCCACCCACAACACCATACACACAAACACATCCAACAACAATACAGATAAACCTGTCACCCCCTGGAAGAACGCAAGGACAAAAGGAAATTAGTCTAACCAGTGTTATATTGAAACATTCACATATATCAAGAGAAAATCAAATAATCAGTATATACACAAATATTTACATTATGTACACAAGGCCATGCACTGTCCCTTGTAAATGGTCCCAAAAAGCATGGGCAAAGCCCACACAAGACACCTGCCTCAAAACGGAGAGAACACTGCAGAGGCATCAGATCGGAAAAACACAGGCACCTCAGGGGGAAGGGGAGGGGGGGCACCTCAGCCGGACGATGGTACAACGCCACTGCACCTCGAGGGGGCTCCATGCCCACTGCATGGTCCCGTGGAGTGCAAAACCACAGCCTCTCAAGTGGAGTGGGGTGCCCACTGCTTGGTCCTGGGGAGTGCAAAGCCACAGTCTCTCAAGTGGGTGGGTTGCCCACTGCTTGGTCCTGGGGAGTGCAAAGCCACAGTCTCTCAAGTGGGTGACATGTTCCACTGGTTCTGGAGGGGGCTTTTTGCCCAGAGTGCTTCATCCTGCCAAAGATTGGGTGAGTGGATGTATCTCTCCACTGGTTCTGGAGTGGGCTTTGTGCCCAGTGTGCTTCATCCTTCCAAGGATTGGGTGAGTGGATGTATCTCTCCACTGGTTCTGGAGGGGGCTTTGTGCCCAGAGTGCTTCATCCTGCCAAGGATAGGGTGAGTGGATGCATCTCTCCACTGGTTCTGGAGGGGGCTTTGTGCCCAGTGATGCTGCACCTGGGGTGTGGCAGTTAACATCCTTTCACCTGGGTGTCGGAGCCACGCAATGTACCTGGAACAGGTAGCATGATACTCCATGGAGGCAGAGCCACATTCCATCCTGCGGCGACTTAGGCTGCCAACTGCTGGTCGTGCCATTGCTGAAGGTGGTGCCTCAAGTGGCGTGTCCAGGACGGCACCTGCAGCCTCAGACGGCTACCCTCTGGTGATGCTGCTGACGTCCGACAGAGTGGTACCGGCTGGGCATGTGGCGGTGCAGATGGTGGTGCAGGTGTCGGTGCGGCGGAGATGCTGCCAGTGCTGGCCGTGGTGCAGGTGTCTGTTGTGGTGGAGGGAGACACCATACCGTCTCCGGCAGCCTCGGATGGCTGATCCTTGGGGAGGATGCTGCAGACTGACATTGTGGCAGCGCTGGTGCAGGTGGCGGTCGTTGCGGCGGTGGTGACTGTGGTACAGGTCGCTGGCATCCCTGACAAAATGGTGGTCACCAGCCCCTCAGCAGGAGGAATCGTGCCCTGAGGTTTCTGATGGATACAACTACCTGTGGATTCCTCACCTAATGAATACTCCCATGGCGCCAGCATTCAACGGAAATCTTCTTCCTAGTCTCTGCACGTCGACGAGGACGTCACTCTAGCCCACGCGACGCCGTCTGACGTCATACAGGCAATAAGAGGTCCTCGCCGACGTCAGTTCCCTTTTTTCCGTGCATTCGAAACGGTTATCTTCGAGGGAGCTACTGTTACTTTAGTAGTTACAGTGTATTTTCTGCTGCGTAGTTCTTCTCTGCGGTAACAATGTCTCAAAGAAAGTCGGGTTTCAAGCCCTGTCGAGAGTGTGGGGGCAAGATGTCCGTTACAGATCCTCACTCCGACTGTCTCTGGTGTTTGAGCTCCGACCACGACGTCGTGACTTGCGATTCATGTCAGCACATGAATCCGAAGGCCCTCAAAGAACGTGAGGCTAAGCTATTCCTGGCGAAGTCAAAGAGAAAGGAAAAACATCACAAAAAGTCTTCCTCGCCAAGGTCTCATCGGCGTCATCGAGACTCCTGGCGCCGTAGAGATTCACGGCGTCATTCCAGCAAGGAGACTCGTTCGAGGTCGCCTTCGGCTCGGCGTCGGAGGACTTGGGAAGTCAGTCCCACGGTCACGCCGCATCCATCGACGCCGTTGCCCTCTCCGGCGTCACCGACTTCGCCTGGACAAGCGTCTGTGGTTGAGGTGATGCAGCCTCTTGTGATGTCTCCGGTGTCGCGGACGTCGAGGCCGGCGTCGGGGTCGCCTTCGATCCAGGCACCTCAGTATCCGGCTTTCCCCACCCCTGGAGCCGATAGTACCGCATTTCTGAATGCGATGTATACCATCTTTCAGCAGATGGCTCCAGGAGGTGCTCCGGCTGGTCCTTCGGGGCGTTTGGCCTTTTCATTGGGTGACCCTGCGCCTCTTCGGCCGGCACCCTTTATGCCCTTTCTCCCTTTTGGGAATGTGGGCTTGGCGCCGGTGTCGGCGCCGGTGGCCGCTCCGGTGGATTCAGAGGGATTGGCTCCCGAGGTTTCCATCCCGTTGACGTCGGGATTTCGTCCTGTGACTCCGGTGGGTCCATCGGCTCCAAGATCTCTTCGTCCTGCTCCTTCATCGGCGCCGAAGCTGCCTGTGGTGCCGGATGCGGCGTCGGATGCTTCTGGAGATCGGGCCGATCTTCGACTTCGGCAGAGGCCATGTCGACTCCGCGTATTGAGCAGAGACTACATTCGAGGAGGCGTACTCTCCGTCTTTTGGAAGAGCAGGAGTACCAGCGAGTCCTGGAGGAAGGAGAGGTTGAGGACTCTGGTGATGGACTGCATGGTCTGGATACGGCCAGTGGGCTGGATACTTCCCCTGAGTGGGACCTTTCATCTCCAGGGGAGTATACGGAGGAGGCTGCTACCTTTCAAGCGTTGGTGAGGAAGGCAGCTAACTTTCTGGACCTGCCTTTGCCGGTGGCAGAGGCAAAGCAGAATTTATTGACAGAGGTGCTGCATCCGGCCTCTGCTGCAGCGGAGCCTCTATTGCCGTTTAATGAGGCTTTGCTTGATCCGGTGTTGGAGGTGTGGAAGAAGCCTGTATCTTCCTTGGCAGTTCATAGGGCTGTGGCCAGAAGATATCGGGCTGCACCATCTGACCCTGGCTTTCTTTCAAGACACCCTACGCCGGAGAGCTTGGTGGTGCAAGCCTCCTGTTCATCGAAATCAGCGCCTGGATCTTTCCCGACGGTACCTGGAGACAGGGACTCCAAAAAACTGGATGCGCAATCCAAGAAGATATTTTCATCTTGCAGTTTGGCGTTGAAGGCCACCAACGCAACTTGCATTCTGGGGAGATATATCCATGCTCTTATGGATGATATTTCATCTTCTTTTACGGAGCTTCCCCAGGGACTCTTGGATGTTGTCTCGGACGCCCAGGCTGCCGCAACCCAGATTATCCAGTCTGGGCTGGACACGACCGACTCGGTGGGCGATGGGCACGGCTGTGGTGGCGAGGAGACAGGCCTGGCTCCGTAATTCAGGGTTTTCTGCGGACGTGCAGTCGACCCTATTAGACCTCCCGTTTGATGGGGACAAACTGTTTGGAGCCAAGGCAGATTCGGCCTTGGAGCGATTTAAAGAGAGCAGGGCCACAGCCAAATCGTTAGGGCTGCAAGCTCCTTCTTCCTCTGCCTCTTCCAGGTTTTTCAGGAGGTTTCGTGGATTTGGGCGTGGCTCTTCCTCCTCTTCCTTTCGGGGGAGATTCCAGCAACCCGCCTCTTCCCACCCCTATAGATCATTTAGAGGGAGAGGTAGGGCCCGCACCAGAGGAGCCTCTCAACAGCACTCTGCCTCTTCCTCGTCATCTGGAGGGGTGCAGCAGGGAAAGCAGCCTTAGGCTTCCACCATTTCCCACTCACTCCTCTCCTGTAGGGGGAAGATTACGGCATTTTCTCCACAAGTGGGAGACTATTACAACGGACACTTGGGTTATCAGTATTGTGGAAAAAGGCTACACCCTTCCCTTTCGGGAGTTTCCGCCCCCCCTCCCGCCTGCCCATCTTATTGTTCAGAAGAACATCTCCTGTTGCTAGAACAGGAGGTTCAAGTCCTCCTTTCAAAGGGCGCGGTGGAGTTGGTCCCAGAGCAGGAAAGGGGTCGAGGTTGTTACTCAAGGTACTTCCTGATTCCCAAGAAGGATGGTCGGTTGAGACCGATCCTGGATCTGAGGATCTTGAATTGGTTCCTCAATCAGGAAAAGTTCAAGATGCTGACCCTAGCACAGGTGCTTTTGGCGTTGAACACAGAAGATTGGATAGTGTCTGTCGACTTGCAGGATGCTTATTTTCATATTCCGATACTCAAGTCACACAGGAAGTATCTCCGGTTTGTGGTGGGGTCGCAGCACTATCAGTTTGCGGTCCTTCCGTTCGGTCTTACTTCAGCACCTCGAGTCTTCACGAAGGTGATGTCAGTGGTTGCGGCAGAGCTCAGAAGGAAGGGGATAGCAGCATTCCCTTACTTGGACGACTGGTTGATCAAAGCCAAGTCCCTGGAGCTTGTGTCGCATCATCTGCAGTCAACAACCCAGTTGTTGTTCGACTTGGGCTTTTCGGTGAAAGTGCCCAAATCTCACCTGGAGCCCTCTCAGCGCCTCCTGTTCGTAGGGGCAGTACTGGATACAACATTGAATCGAGCCTTTCCTCCGCCTCAGCGGGTTCAAGATATTCAGGAATTGGTTCCAATGTTTCGAAATGGAGCGGTAGTTCCAGTCCTCAAGGTCCTTCGTCTGCTCGGTCTGTTTGCCTCCTGCATACTGTTGGTCACGCTTGCTCGCTGGCACATGAGGGCTCTTCAGTGGTGCCTCCGAAGGCAGTGGTCTCAACACAAGGGAGATCTAGAAGGTGCGGTCAAGATCTCCAGAGATGCTGCTGTGGATTTGAAGTGGTGGATTCCGAGCAACAATCTTTCGCAAGGAAAGCCGTTCGCGCACTCGCCACCAGTGGCCACGGTCATAACGGATGCTTCCACTCTAGGGTGGGGAGCTCATCTGGGGATCTGGAGATCAAAGGACTTTGGTCTCCAGAGGAACAGATGTTTCATATCAATCTGTTAGAGTTACGGGCTGTACGTCTGGCTCTCAAGGCCTTCCTCCCTTCCCTTCGTGGTCAGTCGGTGCAGGTCCTGACGGACAATACTACCACGATGTGGTACATAAACAAACAGGGAGGAGTAGGGTCGTACCTTCTCTGCAGAGAAGCTCTTTGATTATGGTCCTGGGCAAAGGACCATCAGATTTGCTTGGTAGCAAATCATTTGGCCGGGGTCTTGAATGTACGTGCGGACAGTCTCAGTCGCCAATCCTCGGCCGACCACGAGTGGCGTCTCCATCCAGATCAAGTCCGTTTAATCTTCCAGATGTGGGGGTTTCCTCAGATAGATCTGTTTGCACTCGGGAGAACGCGCATTGTCCGTTATTCTGCAGCCTCCAGTATCCGGTGCAGGAAGCATTGGGGGACGCGTTTCTGATAACCTGGTGCGACCAGTTGCTTTACGCATTTCCCCCCATACCCTTGATTCCTCGAGTGTTGAGGAAGATTCGCCAAGACCGGGCCCAAGTCATCTTAATAGCTCCGGATTGGCCAAGGAGGGTGTGGTACTCCGACCTTCTCCAACTCTCGCTGTGTCCTCCGCTCCGTCTCCCTCTCAGGGCAGACCTCCTCTCGCAGTCGCAGGGGCAGGTTTTACACCCCAACCTCCAGAGTCTACACCTACATGCCTGGAGATTGAACGGGGCAACCTGAGTTCCTTCTCTCTCCCGCCTGATGTAGTGGATGTTATCTTAGCGGCCAGGCGACACTCCACTAAATCTATCTACGCTAATAGGTGGTCTAAATTTGTTATGTGGTGTGGAGAGAGACAGATTGATCCCTTACATGCTCATCTGTCGGACGTTTTGTCTTTTGCTCTGTCTCTAGCGCAGAAAGGTTGTGCAGTGGCTACCATTAAGGGTTATTTGTCGGCTTTGTCAGCCTTCATTTGTCTTCCAGACCAACCATCGTTATTTATATCCCCTATTGTTCTCAGATTCTTGAAAGGTCTTCTAAATAAATATCCTCCAAAACCATTCGTTATGCCTCAATGGGATTTATCCTTGGTCCTCACATTCCTTATGGGGTCCCCTTTTGAGCCTATACATTCTTGCCCCTTAAGGTATTTGGTTATTAAAACAGTCTTCCTGGTGGCTATAACATCTGCAAGGAGAGTGAGTGAGTTGCAAGCCTTATCGGTAAAACCCCCTTATACAACTTTTTATGGGGATAAGGTGGTGTTGAGGACCAAGGCTGCTTTCCTCCCGAAGGTTGTTTCACCCTTCCATTTGGCCCAGACAATTACTTTGTCCACGTTCTATCCTCCGCCTCATCCTTCAAAGGAGGAAGAGAGACTACATCGCTTGGACCCAAAGAGGGCGTTAAGCTTCTACATTGATAGAACGAAGGACTTCAGGCTGGAGGATCAGCTGTTCATCGGATACGTGGTCAAGAGGAGAGGAAAGGCAGTCCACAAGAGAACATTCTCCAGGTGGGTTGTTCTTTGCATTAAAATCTGTTACTCTTTGGCAAAGAAGGATCCTCCTGATGGCATTAGAGCTCATTCCACCAGAGCTAAGTCCGCCACTTCGGCCTTGGCCAGGGGTGTTCCTGTGGTCGACATCTGCAAGGCCGCAACTTGGTCGTCCCTTCACACTTTTGCGAAACATTACTGTTTGGACTCTGAGGTCAGAAGGGACGGCCATTTTGCATGGTCAGTGCTGCAGGATTTCTTGGTTTGACCATTTCGGCACCCACCACCGGGAGTGGTACTGCCTTGGGACTCTATTCATCAGGTGAGGAATCCACAGGTAGTTGTATCCATCAGAAGAACGAGTTACTTACCTTCGGTAACGACTTTTCTGGTGGATACATTAGCTACCTGTGGATTCCTCACGGTCCCACCCGCCTCCCAGTTGCCTTTCTGGTCTTACCAAGTAATCCTTGAGTGCTCTCCTCTTGGTCTTCAAGGTTGCAATAGATGTTGTATATATGGATACTTGTATATATTTATATTTATATATATATATGTATATATCTTTTGTGTATATACATGATTTGCATATATTTGTTTGTTTAAAAAAATAATAAAAAAAGAGAGTTATATTAAATCTACAGCCATTTTATTGCAATGTTGTGTATTTTACAAGGTTATGGGATGTTGCCTTGCTCTTTCATTGCATGGGGTTGTTATTCTCATGCACGTAAAAAATGTTGGTACTGACGTCGGCGAGGACCTCTTATTGCCTGTATGACGTCAGACGGCGTCGCGTGGGCTAGAGTGACGTCCTCGTCGACGTGCAGAGACTAGGAAGAAGATTTCCGTCGAATGCTGGCGCCATGGGAGTATTCATTAGGTGAGGAATCCACAGGTAGCTAATGTATCCACCAGAAAAGTCGTTACCGAAGGTAAGTAACTCGTTCGACTTGCCCTTTGTCTTGTGGCCCTTCCCCACATTGGCAGTCGCTGCTGGGACCTTGGCACTGTCCTCTCTGTGTTTGGGCGAGGCCTTGCTGGGGGGGTAGTGCGACTTTCCTCTGCTGGAAGCCGGCCCCTTTTTTACCTTGGCAGGTGGCGGAATAGGGTGGTCCTTAACATCTGTAGATGGCACACTGGCAGCTCTGACGGGTGCCCCCTTCGTTCCGCCCGACTTGCATGGATAACAGCAGACACAGATGTGGTGGCTGAGGTGCTGGGCTGAGATCTAGTCATCCTGGCCCTATGGGACGGACGGGGTGGGGGGGGGGGGGTGTAGGAAAGCGGTTCAAGTTAGCTAGGAAAAGTTTTTTAGGCACACTGGGCCAGGAAGATGGAGGGGGTGTGGGAATGGAGGAAGAGGTAGTGGTTGTAGGAGGTGTATGTCTGCTGAGTTTGGGTGAAGGTGCATGGCCCGGAGGCTGTTGTGAGGTGGATGGCTGTTGAGTGGGTGTGTGCCTGCGTTTGTGTACTTTGGGAGGAGGGCTCACAGACAAACTGGGAGAGGACACAGGGGACGTGTGAATGGTAGTGGGGGTAGTGATTGCACGTGAGTGGTGTGTTGTGATGGCGTGCTGGTGATGGAGGCAGTGGCTGATGATGTAGTGCATGCAGATGTGAGTGGAGATGAGACTGGTAGGGAGGTGGTAGACATGGAGGAGGGGGACACAGTGGAGGAAGTGGATGTTGGTATGTGTGCATGGGTATGGTCCTTGTGTGAGTGCCTGTGTGATGTGTGGTGCTTATGTTTTCCTGAGCCACTTTTGTCTGTTGATGTGTGTGCATGCTGGTCTGATGGTGTGCTTGGGATAGGCTGAGGTAGAGGGGATTGGGTCTGTGTAGTGGAAGTTGGAGGGGGAGGCTGGACACAGGGACAATGGCTGCCATCAGTGCTGAGGCCAGAGCCTGAAATGCTCTCTGTTGGGCTGCCACGCCAGAATAAATGCCCTCCAGTTATGCATTTGTTTGCTGCACATGCCTCTTGACACCCTGGATGGCATTCAGAATGGTTGACTGCCAAACAGTGAGGGATCTCAGGAAGTCAATAGCCTCCTCATTGAGGGCAGCAGGGCAGACTGGGGCAGGGCCTGAGGTGCCTGGGGCAAAGGAGATGCCCACCCTCCTGGGTGAGCGGGCACGGGAACCATGCTGAGGGGCTGCTGGGAGGGCGGTGCTGGTAGGTGGGGTGGTGGCAGTACCTGTTGTTGGGGTGGACACAGAGATTTCTGCCACCGCCAGGGAGCTTCCATCAGTGGAGGAGTTGCTGTTGCTGGTATCCCCTCCTGTCCCCGTCGTGGAGCTCCCCTCGCCTTCCGTCCCACTGGTGCCTTCACCCTCTGTGGATTAACCCTACTCGGCCATGTGGGATGCAGCTCCCTCCGTCGCCGGTGCCTCTGCTCCTGCGCCAGATGATGCTAATGCACACAAGGACAGGGTGACAAAACAAGAAGGGGCAGAAAGACAGAGGACACACATGGTCAATGCCAGCAACACCACTACCGTTTGCGGACACAACACACACAGAGCTGCCCTGTGCACTAGGCCTTGCCCAACCAGTCACTATGGTAGTCACCACCCCATGGGGTACATTGCCTAACGCCAACATATGCACACCTGCCACCCACAGGACCCTGCACACTAGTAGCGCCCAATTGTACCATTGGGGTAGGGGTGCTTCTTAGCCTGCAAACAAGGGAGCTACCCTGGCATGACTGCCCTGGCCTAGGGGCACCCACAGCCCACATCCCCCATTCAGATCCCTCCTAAACCGCGCAGAGTCAGCTTTATGACACTGTACTCACCCCCTTGTGGCTGCTCTGATGCCCTCAAGCACCCATCCAACTCCGGATAGGCCATCACCAGGATGCGGAACATCATGGGGGTCATGGTGCGACGGGCACCCCTTCCACGGTGGGAGGCCAGCCCCGGCTGGGCCTCCGCCGCCTTCTTGCTCCAGCGGCGCAGGTCCTCCCATCTCTTGCGTCAATGGGTGCTCCGTCTGTGATAGACCCCCAGGGTCCGCACTTCCTTGGTGATGGCACGCCAAATACCCTTCTTCTGGTGGGCGCTGACCTAGAGGGAAAGTACAGGAGGAAAGGAAATTACTCACCCGTCCGGCCCGTCATACTCATTGCCCACCAGTTAGCACCCATGCCATACACTGACCATCCTCACATGCAGCCCTCAGCCCCCCCAACATGTGACTTCCATCCACACCACTCCAAAAAGGCATTGCCCACGCATCATGCTCACAGTGTACTCACCTGTTTGTCTGGAGGACAATAGAGTAGCGTGTACTGGGGGAGGATCCCATCCACCAGTTTGTCCAACTACTCCGCAGTGAAGGCAGGGGCCCTTTCCCCAGACACATGAGCCATTGTCGCTTCCAGACTCAGGTCACAGCAGCACTTGCAATGTAGGTCCTCTCCTGTTGATGGTCAGGTATCAAGTGAGTGAACAGATAGAAAATGGTGGTCAAGTCCACGGCGGTGCGTACCGTCACCACAGGCGTACATGGCCAATGGCTCCTGGAACCCATAGGGCCCAATGATAACCAATGCTGAGTTGTGCAGCGGTCTTCAACCGCCTACTGCGACGCTGCACAACGCCAGCGCAGTTACCTCATTTCCCCTTTTCCCTCCTAACAAGTCAGGCAGCCGCCATTTCAGGGGTGAGCATGGCACCTAACTGCGTCTCAGCACATAATGGCACATATACGGACTAACTATTTCACACACGGATTTAATAACATTACTGCAGACACAGTTGTGCTACCTATGTGGTAAATGACCCTCTGCTCACCGTTCTCCTCCATAGGCTACAACCGCTGGGGCAGATGATGAGATGGCGGCATCCTACGATGTACGATGGTGGACCTGTCGACAGTGGAAGACAGACACATCATAATCACATACAGACTTGATCGTGCCACAATCCTAGACCTGTGTGCCCAATTGGAGCCAGATCTGATGTCATCTATCCGCCAGCCCACAGGTATCCCCCCTCTAGTGCAGGTCCTGTCAGTGCTCCATTTCCTGGCATGCGGCTCCCTTCAAACTACGGTGGCCATGGCATTTGGGATGTCTCAGCCAGTGGTTCCTAACGTGTTGACCAGAGTTTTGTCTGCACTGCTGAAACACATGCGCAGCTACATCGTATCGTGTTCCCCCAGGTGGAGGATTTGCCCACAGTAAAAGCTGACTTCTAGGCCCTGGGACGTATCCCCAACATCATTGGTGCCATTGATGGTACACATGTACCATGCGCCCCCCCCATCCCTCCCTTCCCCACAGAAATGAACAAGTGTACAGAAATAGAAAAAGCTACCATTCGATGAATGTGCAAATGGTGTGTTTGGTGGACCAGTACATCTCCCATGTGACTGCCAAGTATCCTGGCTCTGTGCATGACGCCTATATCTTGCAGAATAGCAGTATCCCTTATGTGATGGGACAACTCCAGAGGCACCAGGTGTGGCTAATAGGTGAGTCCAAGGTCCCCACACAGTATGAGTAGGTGTCTGGGTATGGGGTAGTCCCTAATGGTTAGTGTGTGTCTAACAGGTATCCCTCGAAATTTGTAGGTGACTCTGGTTACCCCAACCTCTCATGGCTACTGACCCCAGTGAGGAATGCCAGGACAAGGGCAGGGGACCGCTACAATGAGGCACATGGCCGAACTAGGCATCTTATTGAGAGGACGTTCGGGCTCCTGAAGGCAGGATCTTGTTGCCTCCATCTAACAGGTGGCTCCCTGTACTACTCACTGAAGGTGTGCCACATCATCGTGGCATGCTGTATGTTGCACAACCTGGCATTGAGACGCCAGGTGCCTTTTCTGCAGTAGGATGAGCCTGGTGATGGTCTTGTGGCATTGGTGGAGCCGTGGACAGTGAGGAAGAGGCGGCAGAGGAAGAAGATACTGACAACAGAACGAACATCATCATGCAGTACTTCCAGTGACACACAGGTAAGAGACTTTAACTCCTCACATTTCAGAATACTGTAGGACATTGTACATGTCAGCCTCTTCACCTCTGTCTATGGACCATGACTGTACCTTTTGGATTTACTTTTTCCAGATCTGGGTACCACATTCTGCCTTCTGCTATATGTACTGCTGCCCAACAACTGCCATACATTGGTATGAGTAAATGGACATTTACATTGCTATTTGTTGCTAATGTTGTAATAAGACATTTGTGAAAGATCAGACTGACTCCAGATTGGTATGTGATTAAAGGGTGTTTATTTAGGGGCTAATGCGTATAGGGGTATTTGCAAGGGGCTGGGTACATAGTAGAGTCCAGTCTCTTGGTCTTGGTATCACAGGTGCATTGTCCAATGGGGCATAGGAAGGGGAGTAATGGCAGTTCAAGTTGGACAGGGTGACATAGTGGGACAGTAGGGTGACAATCAGGAGAGTCTTGTTTCCTGGCGGGGGTCTTGGCAATGTTCTCTGGCTTCTGCCTGGATCGCAGGGACCGGTTGCGGGGTGGTTCGCCTTCTGCAGGTGGTGGGGTGCTGGTGGCCTGTTGTTCCTGCGGTGGTGCCTCCTGTCCACTAGGGCCGGCGGAGGTGGAGGGCTGCTCCTCGGTTTGGCTAGTGTCAGGGGCCCTTTGTTGTGCCACTGCCTCCCTCATGGTCTTGCCCATATCAGCCAGCACCCCTGCTATGGTGACCAGGATGGTGTAAATTTTGGTGAGGTCATCCCTGATCCCCATGTAGTGTCCCTCCTGCAGCCGCTGGGTCTCCTGAAATTTGGCCAGTACCATGCCCATGGTCTCCTGGGAATGGTGGTATGCTCCTGTGATGCTGGAGAGTGCATCGTGGAGAGTGGGCCTGTCCTCCCTGTCGCACAGCAGTCCTCCCAGCTTCCCTGTTGTCCTGTGCCTCTGTCCCCTGAACTGTGTGCCCACTGCCACTGACCCCAAGTCCCTGATCGTCCTGGGTTAGTGGGTTTGCTTGGGGTCCCTGTTGTGGTGGGCACACTGCTGATTGACGTCTCATGGGGACAGTGACATGGGCCCGCTGGGTGGGTGCTGTGCTGGTGTTTCCTGAGGAGGGAGGTTCTGTGGTGGTTTGGGACTTTGGCAGGGGAACCAACTATCCAGAAGGCCCAGGCTGGTCATCCTGATTCAGGCGTGCAGAGATGCTGTCATCACTGTGGGCCTCTTCTGTCTGTGGGAGGGGTGGGGGGCTGGATATGGCTGGCACCTCCTTTCCGGTGACGTTGGGTAGGGGTCCTGTTGGGGTGTAAATACATTGTTATTGTATCTGTGTGTGCCATCTGGTGCAATGGGTGTGTTCCCCTGTATTAATGTGCTTGCACTGTCGTCTTGGCCTTGTGTGATTGGTGATTAGGTGGGTTGGGTGAGTCTCTCTACTGGGCATGCTGTGGTGATGGATGTCCATGCAGGTCTGTGATGGGGGGCCATGCATTGGTGTTGCATGCAGGACTTGGTATTGGGATGGGTAGGTTGTGATAGTGGGGTATATGTGAGGTGTTGGAGTGATGGGGCTGAAGGTAGGGGTAGGAGTTTGTGATGGCATGCAGGTAGGGTGAGGGGATGAAGTAAAGATTGGACTCACCAGAGTCCAGTTCTCCTGCTATTCCTGCGAGGCCCACAGGATGCATGATCGCCAAGACTTGCTCCTCCCATGTTGTTAGTTGTGGGGGAGGAGGTGGGGGTCCTCCGCCAGTCCTCTGTACAGCAATCTGGTGTCTTGAAACCACAGAACGTACCTTCACCTCTTCCTGTCATCTCTGGTTCTGGGATGCTGTCCCACTGCGCCGACGATTCTCCGCCATAGCTCCATCTTCCTTGCAATGGATGTCTGCTGCACCTGTGATCCGAATAGCTGTACCTCTACCCGGATGATTTCCTCCACCATGACCCTGAGCTCCTTCTCAGAAAACCTGGGGTGTCTTTGAGGTGCCATGATGTGGTGTGAGTGATGTGTGGGGTGCTGTGTTGTGATCTATTATGTGATGTGCGTGGATGGTGTATGTGTGATGGTGTTCTGTGCCTCTGGATAATGGTGTGGGCTCTGCTTTTCTCTCTCTCTGCTTGTTAAAATTTTTTCGTTGAAAGGCTTGTGGGTAATGTGGGTGTGTGTTTTATAGTGGTGAGAGTGTGTGGGGTGTGTGTGTGTGTGTCAGGTGTGTGTATTTTGAATTGTCCAATGTGGTGTAGTTTTGTTAGTGTGCGTGTATTTTGAGCGCAGCGGTGTTTACCGCGGTTGAAAGACCACTGCGTTGATTCGTGGGTCGTGATACTGAGGGCGTATTCCTGTTGGCGCGACGGTGTGGGTTTTGCTATTGCCAGTTTATCACTGACCTTTGGTGTGGCGGACTTGTGTGGGTGTCTGTATAGTGGCGGATTTCTCTGTGTGAGTCATTATGCCCGTATCGGAATACCGTTGCAGTCACGGTATGTTGGTGGCCATCGGCACACCGGTAAGCGGGATTTTCCACCAAAGTTGTAATGAGGGCTTTAATATCTAAAAAGAATAAAGCATGGGTTTGAGATTGCTTTCTCGAGCATAGAGGGGCAGCCCAAGAGACTAATGAGGTAATGAAGCTGACATTCAGGCAGTACTGTATGGCCCAAATGTCACCTGGACCGGCACCTTACCTGCTGTATGTTCATAATGTTTATGATCAAATGTTACTGACCCGCTTTAGGTTGGGGTCACTTCTGTGAATGCTTTCCTTTCCCCAAGGGCAGTTTTCCTTTGGTGATATCTGTATTTGTCCCTGTAATGAACAATCCCCATAAACACTATTGCACTTTGTGTTTTTTTTATTTTTATTTGATGAGCCTTTTAAGAAACTATGGGGGTCATTACAACCCTGGCGGCCTTTGACCGCCAGGGTTGTTTCGTCGGATTTCACCACCACAGGCTGGCGGTGAAATCCTGGTGATTACGACTGCAGCGGAAGCACCGCGGTCGCACCGCCGGGACCGGCGGTTTCCCGCCTCTTTTGTCCCGGCGGGAGTAATCCTCCACGGCAGCGCTGCTTGCAGCGCTGCCCAGGGGATTACGAGTCCCCCTCCCTCCAGCCTTTTCATGGCGGTTTGCACCACCATGAAAAGGCTGGCGGAAAGGTGATTCGCGGGGCCCCTGCACTGGCATGGGCAGTGCAGGGACCCTTTCCACGGCCCCGGGGAAACCAGGTTTCCGCCCACCGGCCCAGCGGGGATCTCATAATGGCTGTGGCGCGAGTGCTGCTGCATTGGCGGCCGCCCGGCGGTCAAACCTTGGCGGGCTTAATGACCCCCTATATTTGGTATCATTGTTACAACAAAATAATTTTATTAATTGCAGGGCAGGTTTGCTCTTTCTTCAACAGTTGAATGATCATGATGTATGCAGTTCTGTTGGCTATTTCTTAAAAGGTGCTGTGGCTTGGCAGAAGACGTTGCTGTTTGTAGGAAATTACCCTCTTTCTTGGCATGGTTACCCCTATTTTCTGCCTGTTATCAGTGTGTTTGACTGTGTTCACTGGGATCCTGCTAACCAGGACTCCAGTGATTCCTCCCTTTAAACTTGGTTACTTGAACCACATACACTCAAAATTTGGCATATTAGTGCCCCTGTGTAGGCTCCTAGTATATGTTACCCAAGGAATTGGAGTAGAAGAGGGTCCAATTGGGCTGCAGCATGTATCATGCCACCCATGGGGAGCCCATGTAAGATGTAGATTGCAGCCTGCATGAAAAGGTGCATGTACCTTTTCACTACAAGTCACTGCACCAGGCCACTGTAAGTCACCCCCTATAATAGGCCCTCCTATCCCAGAGGGAAGGGTGCAAGTACCTGTGTGTGAGGGCACCCCTGCACTAGCAGAGGTGCCCCCACAAACTTCATTTTCATTTTCCTGGACTTTGTGAGTGCAGGGTC
Source organism: Pleurodeles waltl (assembly GCF_031143425.1). Classification (NCBI taxonomy): domain Eukaryota; kingdom Metazoa; phylum Chordata; class Amphibia; order Caudata; family Salamandridae; genus Pleurodeles; species Pleurodeles waltl. Next base: position 857,430,801 of record NC_090444.1, on the reverse strand, counting down.
GCCATTTTATGCATGTACTGGACATAGGTTTCTACCTATCTCCAGCTACACAATGGTAACTCTGAACCTGGTCATGTTTGGTATCAGACATGTCAGACTCATACCCCAATACTGTTACCAGTATCAGAAGTATGATTTCATGCACTCTGTGGGCTCCTTAGAGGACCTCCAGCATTGCTTCTTCCTCTCTTTGGAAATAGGTGTTACATGGCTTGGGAGGGGTAGCCTCCCCAAGCCACTGGTATGTTTTGAAAGGCACATTTGCACATAAACCAGTCTACACCGGTTTCGGGACCCCCCCAGTCCCTGTTCTGGTGTGAAACTGGACAATGGAAAGGTGAGTTACCAGTCCCTTGTCCATGACCACACTGGGGGCAGGGGGGGCAGAGCTCCTCTAGAGGGTCCCTGGATTCTGCCATCTTGAATCCAAGGGGGGCAGAGGCCTCTGAGAGCATCTGTGTGGGCAGGTCAGGCAGGTGACATCAGAGCCCCCTCCTGATAGGTGGTCACCTGGCTAGGTGACCAGTCCCTCTTTCAGGACTATTTAGGGTTTTCCTCTGGGGTGGGTCCTCAGATTCGCCTTGCCAGATTTCAGCAGGACTCCTCTGCAACCCCTGCTTTGACATCTAGCCACTGGAACTGCAACTGGACCCTCCAGGAACTGACAATCTGCATCCACAACGAACATTCTGCTTGCAACATTGTTTACACAGCTTCTTCCAGCTTCTGCAACATTTTCCCGGCTGTGCATCCTCTAAGGGCCACAAGTCTTCAGTCTACACGAGAAGGAAGAAGGGAACGTCCCTTGGAGTGAATGAGTCACTCCCCTGTATCCGCAGGCACCAACAGCAACGACGACCGGCTGCATGGATCTTCTCTCATCCTGAGCTGCATGGATCCTGCATCACGGGTGGTGGTCTGGAGTAGTCCTCTTGGTCCTCTCTGCCAGCTGTCCAACTTTGGTGGAGTTAAGCCTTTGCCTTCCTGTGCAGGACAGTACCCCCGTGCACTGTGTCTCTTGCTGCATCCAAGGCTTGTTGGCATCTCCGCCAAGGGAACTTAAAGCTCCATGTAGCCCCAGCACTCCTTCCTGCGATGCACAGCCCTCTGCATGCTTCTCGTGCGGTGTGGGACCCTTCTGCAGTTTTGCAGCGTGGACTCCTTTGCGTCTCCTGGTTCCTCATCCAGTAGATCTCCTGTGGGGGCTGCCTTTTGTTCTGTGGACTCTCTGCCTTGCTGAGAGTCCCCATAAGATTCCCCCCATGGGTTGAGTCCTCCTGGACCTTGCTGGTCCCGGGCAGCTTAACTTTAGCTTCACTGTGACTTCTGCCTTTGCCAAGGCTTGTTGGTGGCTTTTCCATGCTACTGACAGACTGCAATCTTCCATCCAGTGTTGGATGTCGACTACATCCTCCAGGAACTCTTCTCCGGCTCCATGGCTGCATTGCTGACCGGCTTCTTCCTACCGTTGACCAACTCCTGCAACCACAGACGGGTGGGTAGTGGCTCCTGCCACCACCGGACATTCCTGCTACTTCTGGACTTGGTCCCCTTCTTCCACAGGTCTTCCTATTCAGGAATCCACCGCTAGTTTCTTGCAGTCTTGTCTGGGTGTTGGATTATCTTCTTTTTAGTCCTTTTGGGTGGATTGGGGAAAATCCATTAATGTACGCCTTTCTTCCTGGTTGCTGGAGGGCACTGTGGTACCTTTGGAGTTTCCCAGTTCCTCGAGCTCCCCTCTACACATCCCACTTACCTAGGTGGGGGCCTGCATTTGCATTTGGGCTTCCCCCAGGGTATCTATTGCTACTGCACTGTTTTCTACTGCTTTTTATGCCTATTTCCGATTACTAGTGTGATCCTACCTATTGGAGGGTTGCCTCTCTAGTACTTTTCAGTAATTGTGTCACTAAAATAAAATACCTTTATTTATGGTAACACTGAGTGTTTTCTTTCATGTGTGTAATTGCTGTGTGACTATAGTGGTATTGCATGAGCTTTGCATGTCTCCTAAATAAGCTTTGGCTGCTCATCCACAGCTACATATAGAGAATCTGGCTTCTAGGCAATGCCTACACTACACTAATAGGGAATACCTGGACCTGGTATAAGGTGCAAACCTTAGGTACCCACCACACACCAGGCCAGCTTCCTACACTGTTTTAGCTTTTTTGATAATAAGATGGTGTGTTTTGTTTTTAGTGGGATTTGATGCAGGATTCATATGGTAGGTTTATACTTGTATATATGATCTGTTTTTATATATTGCATTGTATTGTGATTCTTTTATGATCTATATTGATATGATCGAATAAAGGGTAATTAATTCATTTATTCATTCTCTACCTTCAACAAGAAGGATTCTGCATCCAAGGGTTAGATTCTCATTTTGATTGAGTGGCGGGCTTGCGTTTGGACCCAAGAAGCTTTCCCTATAACAGACCTGAGTGCAGTGCAATCTCCCCTTACCTAACAGAGCACACCTTGGTCTTTGACAGTTTAGAGGTGTGTGCACAGCAACGGACACTGGCTGAATAAGAAGGCCCAGGACAGAGTCACCCTAGCGTCTCGCCTTGGTTCATGCATGGATACATGCTAGCTGCAATGCTGAAACTCTAAACCCATCCGACAGAAGTCAGTGAAACCCTTGTTGGGCTTAAAGATATGCTGCAAAATAGAGACATTGCAGGGACAGCAACAGTGACTGTGGTGATTGTGATTTGTATATAACCATTCCATATCCCTAGTAGGCGTTAGCTAAGGACTTAGGGAAGTGATAGGGACTGTGCTTATTCTTATGATAACTTAATTAGCAGGTTCCTCACCACTTGATTGTCCTTTAGGTGCCAGACTGGATCTGGAGAATTTGAAATCGCTCTCCCATGTTGGCAGAGGGTGCCACAACTTTGATTCGACTTCAGTACCTCCTGATCACGGAGTCATGTGATGCTGCCCAGAAGGTTGATGTTAATTATTGTTCTTCTGCGCTTTTCAGTGCAGATCCAGAGTCTGCCCTTCACTGGAGTTATCCTTCTAGAAATTAATTTACTGTGCTAGGAGGAACATGGAGCCACCCATAGAGTCAGGATTTAAGAGAAGTAACTCTTGTCACAATCACATGTCCATTTATGACCTCTACAAAGTCTTTTTTTGGTGTTTGGATCAGAATCATGATTCCAAGGCCTTCGACAAGTGGAGTTGAATGCACACCAAGGCCATCAAAGAAATGGAAGTGAAGCTCTTTATGATGTGTACCCATAATGACATTGGTGACCATCACCTCAAAAGGTCTGCCCCCAGGTTTTGGTCCCATTTACTCCTCTAGCTCCATGCCCCTCTGCCACCACATTTAAGTCTTTTGAGCAGGATCCATCAGAGTTGAATCCCTCCCACAAAAAACCTGAACAAAGGGGGTATTTCGACATTTTGCATTGTTCCTATTTGATGGGTTAGTCTTCAGATCTGCTGGACCATTCCTTGACTCTGACTTTGATGTCGTCTTCCAACCCAATCCCCTTTTTTCAGGATGTGCCCAGCACTGGTGCCTGCTTCCAATTTAACTCTGTATATGAAGCTGCCCACAACTCCTTCTGGTATTTGGTCATCTTAATGCTCCTGAATGTTGATGGCATTCACTGAGGCTTTGCAATGAAGGCGCACAAGGGTACTGCTGGAAGAAAAATGTCTGGATCCAGTCTGATGCCAGGGGGAAATTCTAAGGTACGGAATCTGCAACTAGAATATATCTCTACCTGACAGATCGTTACCAAAGGTAAGTAACTTGTCTGTTAAGGACTACAAGGCTAAAAAACTTCAAGAGACACTACAACTACAACCTTTGTTCTCTTCCTCTGAATCACTCTTCAGTGTGGCTCTTATGGATCACTTGTTAGCCACATAAGATGAATCAAGTGCCCCTTTGCATCATCTGACCTCAGGTGACTCCAAGTTCTTATCAGCTCCGCCTTCAGCTGAAAATCAAAAGTAGTTGAGTCCTCCTGTTGCATGGAACTTTGACTCCAATTTGTTGTCCTACACTCCTCTGGACAGGTAGGTGAAAAATTAGAAGACTGTAATCAAGAAACTGTTCTCATCAGAAAGTGTGGCTTTTCACCACTTAAATGCTGCATTACTCCCATGCCCTTTTATAAATAGCCCAAATTATGATTCCTAATTTTCTAAATCATCTGTTTGACCACTTCATTGAGGTGTGTGATGGGAAAGTTGCTGTCTAGCTGGTGCTCAGTACGGGTTTTGACACAGTGGAATTGGTGCCAAGAGCTGTGGTAACTTCAGTAGCAATATGTAGACATGCCTGAAAACTGGTTTTCTGGGCACATCCAGGCCAACCTCAAGGATATTTCATTTGATGGCTCTTCTTTGTTCAGTGAGAAGGCATCCTCATATCTTGAAATATTTAATCAGAGTTGTGCTACAGCTCGCTTAGAGGAGGTGCCTGGCTCCTATATTTTACATTTACGTTGTGTGGTAGGCTGTATTGCCTATTTAATAATTTTATGCTTCCTGGCTCATTTCTCCTTTTTTAGTTAATTTTATTTTGGCTGCCAGTAGTTCTGACCAGCAGGGGAGCCTTCTCGTGGGAGAGGGGTTGCTGGACTCCAGTTTGATCCATTTGGTTTCTCCTCCCTGTTTTCTCACCCGAGGTGTTCCATTGCGTCTCAGAAACCTTGCCACACCCTCTTGATGCCAGTACTTAAAAAGAATGGTGCAGAGCATCTGCGCCGATCGCACCAAAGGCAAGCCCATTTTCGACTGGACTGTGCCCTGCGCCATGGCCCCTGACTGTTTTTCCATCTTGGATTATTTAAGGGAAGTCCTTCTTGGATTGCTCATTGACAGTAAGCATACCTTAGGTAATATTCATGGTTTTAATTGTAAACCAGGCAGTTACCCATGCTTGCCATGTAACTTCGTTTTTTAACAAAGATACTTCTTCTTCGTTAGGACAAAACATACCTCAATCTCCCCCTGCAGTAAAAGCTGAGCGGAAAGGTATTCTGCAGGTGATTTCATGTGCACAATTAAATACCCGGTCCCTATCCAGGAATAAGGATGAGTGTAGGAAAGAAGTGTCTTTCTGTCATAGTTACCCCCACTTTTTGCCTGGTGTCAGTGTGTTTAGACTGTAGCACACTGGGATCCTGCTAATCAGACCCCAGTTCTGTGCTCCCTCCTCCAAATTTGTTGTTGACTAACTTACACACCCACAATTGGCATACTGGTGCACCCATGTAAGTCCCTAGTATATAGTACTTAGGTACCCTGGTCATTGATACACCAGGGGTCTCCATTGGGCTTCAGCATGTATTGTGCCACCCATGGGAGCTTATGCAACCTGTATCTGCAGGCCTGCCATTGCAGCCTACGTGAAATGGTGCACGCACCTTTCACTTCAGATATAAGGCTTGCCTAATATAGTGGTCACTGCACTTGGACACTGTAAATCACCCCTATGGTAGACCCTTCAGCGCATGGGCAGGTTGCATGGTTCTAAGTGTGAGGGTTCCTTTACATGAGCAGAGGGACCCCTACAAATCCCAGACTCCATTTCCTTAGCTTTGTAAGTGCAGGTAAGCCATCTTAAGGTATGTATTGGACACTGGTCAACACGAGTGATCCAACTGCATAATGGCTTCCCCGAACCTAGGCATGTTTGGTATCAAACATGTTGGAATCATGCAACTACACAGATTCCAGTGCTAGTTGCATGATCCCATGTACTCTAGGGGTTCCGTAGAGGAACCCCCAGTTTTTCCTGTACAGCCTTACAGGATCTGGCTGCTAGCCCACGCTGCTGCCAACCTCAGACAATGTTCTGCCCTGCTGCTGATGAGCCTAACTCAAGCAGGGGAAGGCAGAACAAAGGATGTCATGCAAGAGAGAGGTGTGACCACCTCTCTCTTTGAAATAGGTGACTCTGGGCTGGGGTGGCCTCTGAGGGGCACATTTGGTGCTCGCCTTGCATAATCCGGTTTGCAGCAGTTCAGGAACCCCTGGTTCCCGTTCTGGCGCAAAACCACACAAAGGACAGGGAGGAGACCACTCCCCTGTCTAGCTACCAGAAGGTAGGCAGAGGCCTCTTGGAGCGTCTTACAGGTTAGGCCAGATAGATCACGTCCCTGTCCCCAGCTGATAAGTGGGTCACCACAGAGAGTGACCAACCCCATTTTAGGGTTACTAACGGACTCCCCCGAGGGTGGGTCCTCTGGTTCGTCCAGCATGACTCTATAAGGAACTCTCTGCAAGAAATATTCTGCTCCTGGCCTCCGGACCTGCTGATGGTCTACTTTTGGAACTGAAAGAAGTTCTGAATTCATTTGGGAGCGCTCCCTGTTTCTCCAGCTCCTGCAAGATTTCTGCAGCATCTGTGGCTGTACATCCTCCAGGGTCACAAGGACTCTGTGTGCATCCAAGAAGCAAGAAGAAATCTCCCTTGGAGTGTAGGAGTCACTCTCCTGTATCTGCTAGCACCTCAAGATGACAATGACCGGCTGGTGGATCCTGCTGTCCCACAGACGTAGAAGGGCTCTGTAACACAGGTGGTGGTTCTGTGGTCCTCTCCGGGTCTCCCTTGCCTTCTGACCAACTTGGGAAACGGTGGGCCCCTGCTGCAGCCACTGAAACTTAACCTCTGTGCAGCCTGACTGTTGCTCTTGCCAAGACTTCTTGACTCTTCCTCCCGGAGATCTTCAGGCTCCAAGAAGCCCCAGCCTACAACACTGTGCATCTCCAAGATCAGCTTCTACTCTGCAGCTCCTGTGACATGGGACTTCTGTTTTGTTGTGCTGTTGAGGCCTCCTTGTGACTCCCTGTGCCTGCTGCCAGTGGGTCTCTCATGGGAACTCCTCTGGCTGGCTTTCCTTTCTGCTGAAGGCCTGCCCTGACTCCCCTCCAAGGGTCGAGTCACTAGGACCCTGCTGGTCCCCAAAAACCTACATTCTTTCTTGCAAAAACTATTTCCGTTTGCCAAGGCTTGTTGGTGGTCCTGCTGGCCACTGACCTTCTGGCAATCCAGCGACCTATGTGGGACAGCTCTTGGGTGATTCCATGGATCTCCTGCATCCCCTGGACTCCGCAGCTGGACTTCTTCCTCCACCGTCCTGCAGGAACTTCACCTCCAAGAGGGTGGGCATTGCCTACCTGTACCGCCTGTACATCTGAGTGATCTGGACACTGTCCCCTTCTTTTTCAGGTTCTTCACGTCCAGAATCCATCGGCCTGGTCAATGGGTCGCAACAGCAGCTGAACAACCAAGGTTTCTATTGACTCCAATTAGCGTTTCAAACGTCACTTCACCCCTATGCACCTGGGCTCCCTGGTGTAGGTACTCTGGTCTTCTGGGGATCCGCGGTTGGGAGCACTCTCCAAAGTTCTTTGTGCCAACTGGTTTCCTTGGGGGTCTAATGGAAAGGGTCCTGAATCCATGAAAATCCTACCGCAGCAGGCCTGTGTTAGCCTATGGGACGCTTGGCTTGATTACAACTCTGCACCCGGGCGCCTGTGTGATTTTTAGTACTTACCTCTGGTAAATCCTTACTCCCTCACACACTTACATTGGATGGGCACCTCCAGTCTTATACCTCTTTCTTAGTACATGGTTTGTTCCCCACCTCCACCCCGTAGGGCCCCATGTATTTCTATGCTAATTCAGGTGGGGCCAGATGTAGCAAAGGTTTGCGACTCGCAAACGGGCAGAATCGCAATTTGCGACAGTGCAAAATCGGAAATGGGATGCAAAAAGCCCATTTCCGACTCGCAAAAAGCGATGTGCCCCGTTTGCGAGTCGCACCCGTTGCGACCCCCTTTTGCGACCCGCAATGTGCGTGTCGCAATTTGCGACTCGCAAAGCTTATGCAATTGCAACTCGCAAATTGCGACTGGTCGCAAAAAACCCAGTTTGCAAGTCGCATTTACCACTAACTCAGAGCAGGTGGTAACCATTACCAAAGTATAAAAGGAGACCCAGAAGGCATCTGGGTCACTCAAGATGGCGGACATATACCTGATAGCAGTGAGGAGGAGAGTCTACGCAGCCCAGCAGAGGAGGAGGAGGGGCCACAGACAGGAGAAGATATATAGAACAAGGCAGACCCTTTTCCAGCAAACTGAAGAGGAGATCTATGATAAATACCGCCTTAGCAGCGCTGCCATTCTAGAATTAATAGATTTACTAAAACCACAGCTAGAACACAAGACCCTGCGTGGCTGCGCCATCCCTACGCATGTGCAAGTACTATGCGCACTGCACCTCTTGGCATCAGGGAGCTATCAGGGGGTCATTGCCGTGGCAGGTGGGGTATCCCAAAGTGCAGTGTCAAGGTTCCTCAGGGCATTCCTAGATGCCTTAGTAGCGCACAGGTCTCAGTTCATATACTTACCAAGGAATGAGGCAGAAATTAACAGCACGAAGCTGGACTTTTACCGCATTGCCCACGTCCCCCAGGTCATTGGATGTGTAGATGGGACACACATTCAAATATGCCCCCCGCTAATCTGGAACATATTTTTCGCAACAGAAAGTGTACCCACTCACTCAACATACAGGTTGTTTGTGATGCCCATTACGTCATCACGGACATCGTAGCTAAGTTTCCAGGCAGTACCCATGACTCATACATTTTTAGACATAGTGGGATCCATCAACGCCTGGAACGTGGGGAGTTTGGAGACGGATACCTCCTAGGTAGAGCTGCATACACCTTGCAGACATACACACAGGTCACTGTGCACGACTATCTGGACTTACTAACAGTGTACTTTTGTGCCCAACAGGTGACAGTGCATATGCTCTAAGGCCATGGATCATGACTCCATTTTTAACACCCAGCAATGAATCAGAGAGGCAATACAACAGTGCGCATAAGAGGACCAGGAACCTGATCGAGCGCACCTTCGGACTCCTGAAGGCAAGATTCCGATGCCTCCAACGCAGCGGAGGCGCCCTCCAATACACCCCCATTACCGCCTTCAAAATTGTGGTCGCATGCGCCATCCTCCACAACATAGCCACCAGACGTGGGCTACCTCTCACCCCTGCAGACCCAGATACTGATGAGGAAGAGCAAGAATAACCACACCGCCATCATGGGGATAGGAGTCTAGCTAATCAAGGCAGACTGAGACGGGAACACATTGCAACGCAATATTTTGGACGGTACGTGTAAACTCCCACCATACTCACCCATTAACCAGACACTCCTTTTGTTAAGTGGAAGAGAAATAACTGTTTTAATAATGTAATGGATGAACTATATACATGATTCAATTGTCCATGGGCAGGGAAATGCCAACCACTCATGTGGCACATTAAAGCCATGTGCCATATTTGTTTGTCCGGGCTGTTGGCTAACTTCTCCTGCCCCTCCTGCCAGCCTGGCTGGTCCCAGCCGCATCTATGGTGCTCTGCCTCCCACTCCTTAGCACCCTACTGTCAGTGGCAGATACACTGCTCACTGTGGAGCCCTCTTCACTATCTTGGGGTGTTTCCCCGGTGGCCCTCGACATCTCACGTGTCTCCATTAGTTCAATGATATGTGTGAGACGTCCCAGGCCCCTGGCAACATCCCCAGCAAAATGGCCCATCTCAATTTGCAGGCCAACTGTCCTCCTCGACAGGCCTGTTGTGTTGATGGCTAGCCTGCCGATTGATGTGGCCATCCTGTCCAGTCTTAACATAATCTGCCTATCCCTGCGCCGCCCAGCCTCTGCCTGACCCAGCAGTCCGGCCGCCAGTTCCCTGATGGCAGAGGCAATGTCCCCAGTGTTCTGGCACATCAGGTCCATCCGCCTGTTGAGGTGCCGCATGCTTGCCTGGTTTTGTCTTTCAAAGCGGTGCAGCACCCCACTGATCCTGCCCAATGTTGTGTTTTGCAGGCGCTGACCCCGCAGCAGATGTGCCTCACTGCTGGTTGGAGGATGAATCCGGATATCAGACGCTCTTGCCCTGCGACGCCTGCGCAGTGGTGGCTGCCCTGTCCTCGCACCTGTATCCTCCCTGGCTGTTGCTGGGGCAGCTCCTGGCGTTGCTGTTGCAGCAGGCGTTACAACTGCAGGAATGCTGCTGACTGTGCATGTGGGGGTGCTGGAGGGTCCTGGGGTGTCCTCCTGGGCCTGGGTGCTTGGGGTGTAGGGGGTGTCTTGCTGGAGACCTGTGGGACATGGGGAACACACTGTCAGTGTCTAGTATCTGTTGCACAATTCCTAATAAACATTTGCCTATGCACTGCCTATTGGACTACATTTCCCATAATGCATCATTCTGGCCTTTTCTACCCTGAAATGGAGCTAATTTGGTTGTGCATGCACATGTGTACATGGTGGGTGGGGTATGACATTGATAGGGCTACAGGCTTATCACATGGTACTCACCGGTTGATGTGCTGGGCTCTGAAGTGTCCAGGTCCCCAAATCCACACACTGCCTCCGGCTCAAAGGTTTGCTCAATCCTGTCTTCAAGGGGTGTGGGTGGTGGCACAGATGATGGTCCCCCTCCAGTGCCTCTCATCTCCCGGAGCCTTTCTGCCACCCTCTCCTTGGTCCGGGAGCGGAGGTCATACCACCTCTTCCTTATGTCCTCAATTGTCCTGTGGCTCACCCCCAGGGCATTGATTTTCTCCTGCATTTCCTGCCAGATTTTTCTTTTGGTGGCCTCTGGAACAGTGAGGGCAGCTCTCCCAAAGAGCTCATCATGGTGCTGACAACATTCTTCGGTCAGCACCTCAAGCTCCCTCTCTGAGAATTTAATTTTCCTTTTTTGGGGGGTTCCCTCCATGGCTGCTGCAGCTAGCTCAGTGTGCAGACTGGCAGTTGTAAAAGGGTGTGGTCCAGCCTCCTCCCAGGTGTATTTGTTAACTTCCTGGCTCTGATGTCATCATCATGTGCCAGGAAGTGTTTCCAGAGTGTTTTGGTGTGCTTTCTGGAGTGTTCTGCTGCACCTGCAAGCAATTTTGAGGGAACTCGCAATTTGCGACACCAACTCGCTAATTGCGAGTTCGTTTTTTGCACACTCGCAAACAGCGACCTCGCAATCTGCGGACTCGCACACAGCGTTGCGAGTCCGGATGCGAGTCGCTAAATCGGACCGTTTTCTTTCCTGGCATACCAATTTGCGAGTCGCATTTTGCGAGTCGCATTGACTCGCAAAATGCGACTCGCAATTTTTTTGTTTCCTACATCTGGCCCTTTGTTCCTGAGTATAAATGTTGTGTGTAGATATCGCCAAGTGGAGATATACCAATGTTAGAATAATCCTAGTGTTGTAATTAAGAATATTTTGTTTTGCAACACCTGGTGTGGTTCTTTCTTGTGAACAGTTACTGATGTACTACTGTGGTATTTTAAGTGCTTTACACTTATCCTTGATAAGCCTGAGCTGCTGTCCAAAGCTACCCCTAGAGAGCTTTGGTTATCTAGGCACCAAAACACTATCACTATGTGTTGCCTTAAACCATAAACTGAACCAGCCCCCGACTATGAGTTTGCTGACTTTGTAAACAGCATGCTGTAGACATCATATTTGTTACAGAGACCTGGGCTGATACTACTTCAGTCCATGACCTTAAAATTGCCATCCCTGATGGTTTGAACTTGTAAAGAGTGGACCAAGAAGGAAAGAGAGGTGGTGGCTTTGCGCTAGTGCATCACAAATTTATAAAGGCAGCCTTTCAGCCTATCACACATCTTGATTGTGAAGCCCTCATGTTTAACTTGAAATTTAATATCATTAATTCCTTTCAGGGCCTTCTTATATATCATCCACCTGGCCCTAGGGGCAAATTTATTCAGGCTGTGCAGTACTTCATGGAATATTGCATTGATCTCTCTAATTTCACCATTATGGGTGATTTTAATTTTCACTTGGAGCTTCTTGACAATTGAGATAAAGAACATCTTGTAGACAATATTAAAGGTTTTGATCTTACGCCGATCATGAATAATAAATAAATCTACCCATCAGGCAAATCATAACCTAGATGGAGTATTTACTAATACTCCGGACCGAAGTCTGGAAAAAGTTCTGTCTCTAGTTTGGACAGGTCGTAAGGCCATTTTTCTCACACTTAAATTTTTCTCTCATAACGATCCCAGCTCCGCTCTTCCAGTACATTTAAAATCCGCTCTTGGAAAAACCTTTATTTTGGGCTATTAAATGACAATCTTTCAAACTCTAGTCCTGCCTTACTTAAAAATGTTGACACTGCAGCAGTGAGTTATGTAAATTGGATAGACTGCAGTATTGTTTCTACTCCCAGAAAAGGCAGTAACTAATTACAGGAAAAGGATGTCAGCTCCCTGGTATTCACAGGAACAAAAAAAAAAAGAAAACAGAAATGTAGATATCCAGTGGCATGGGTAAATCACCTCTCCAGCAGGCCTTACAGCCCTAAGGCAGGGTGCACTATACTACGGTTGAGGGCATAACTGCACATGCAATATCCCCCTACAGTGTCCAATCCCATTCTTGGATTGTAAGTGCAGTGTAACCATATTGAGTACATGGGCTGGAAGTTTGTCACTTTGAACTCCACAGCTCCATGATGGCTTCACTGAAGACTGGGAGGTTTGGTATCAAACTTCTCAGCACAATAAACCTGCGCTGATGCTAGTGTTGGATTTATTGTAAAATACACAGAGGGCATCTTAGAGATGCCCCCTGCATTTCACCCACCCTTTGCTGTAAGGCTGACCAGTCTATGACAGCCTGCCACTAACAGCCAAGTTTCTGACCACATGGGGTGAGAGCCTTAGTGCTCTCTGCAGCCAAGAACAAAGCCTGCTCTGGGTGGAGTGCTTCACACCTCCCCCATGCAGGAACTGCAACACTTGGCAGTGAGTTTCAGAGGCTCAGGCCTCCTGTTATAGTGCCTCAGGGCACTCCAGCTAGTGGAGATGGCCGTCTCCTGGACCAAGCTCCACCTTTGGTGGCAGGTCCAGTGGGAGAATTAGGAAAAACAAGGAGAAGTGACCACTGCAGCTAGGACCACCTCTAAGGTGTCCAGAGCTGAAGCTACCCCCTCCCTGCAGAATCATCATCTTGCTTTGAAGGAGAGTAGCCAGTAGGGATAGGTATGTGCCCTTTGTAGAAAGCTGGTCTCGTGTCTGGTGAACACCTAGGTTGTCATCACCTTATTCCAGGTCCAGTTATCCCCTATTAGTGAGGTGTAGGCAGTGTCTAAGAAGCCTGGCTGTCTAGAGGTAGCTGTGGATGAGCAGCCAAGACTTATCTAAGAGACATGCAAAGCTCATGGAATATCACTGTAGTCACACACCACTAACACACATGAAAGAACTGCACAGTGTTAAAAAAATAAAGGTACTTTATTTTATTTACACCATTACCAAAATACTATAGAGGTGTCAGAAGATTACCCATTAAATCAAAGTTCCACGGGAGCAGATGCCTTTTACCCAACTCCCTCCAACAGATTCGTGCTCAGACTTTACTGACTATCTGGGCCCTGCATCCGCTAGAGGGAAAGGGGAATGGGAAAAGAAAAAGAGAGACCGCCTCAAGATCCAGTTCCAGCCTGTGTTTCCCACTTGAAGATAGGATATTCTGTGTGTGCTTCTCTAACCTGCACATTTCTTCTTATTGGGATTTCTTTAAAGGAAGGACCTGCAGTCGGGTGATAAGAGCATAGATAAGTACATTCCTACTGCAACTTCATCTGTTCAGCCATTCACATTCACCCAATTCTATTGTTCTCCTAACCTGGATGTTTTGAGAGACGAACAATGTTAACTTAATATGATCTTTTCTCCAGGAGTCAGAGGTATCCAAGGTTCTCTGGAGAACAGTTCAGAGGTTCACAAATATACAATCTACTAATGTATTTTACCTGAAACAAAAGCTCCTTCTCAGGGTTCAGTTTTCTCAATCACAATCTCTAGGAATTAGTCTGAGCACTGAGGTTTGTCTCTAAGACTAGGAAGTCTGCAAGGCGAAGAATTTTTGAAAAACAAAAATATATATATATATATGTGTGTACATAAATATATTGGCAAGTCTAGAAATCATACAAAAGGATTCCTTACTGCAGTTGCTTGAAGTTCTGTTAAGCCAAAATGAATTCTCCTCAGAAAGCCGATAGCCAGTTGTTGGAAGAAGGAAGAAATTCAGCTTCTCCAGAAGGGAAAAAGTAGCTGGTGTGCACACAGTAACAAGAAAAGTAATTAATTTCTAAAAACTGGAAGAACTCTCTATGAAACGAAGCACCTCAGGAACACTGCTCATTCTCCTCAAGATGACAGTTGAAGTGCACAGCTTCCAGAGAGAAACAGCTGGAGGGAAGCTTCAGCATGAGACTAACGTAGAAACACTAGAGCACTGACCTCACTAAGATTTGCGGCCACCATCTTGAGTGGCAGTTAAACCTGAAGAAGCTAGTTCTAAGAACAGCCTCCACAAGAGCCACCAGGAGTGAGGACGCCGCTGCAACCAACGTGGGGACAAAGAAAAGGGGAATCATTTTTGTTGAGGGAAGAACTTAACAACACTGGCAATAGTTTTCCTGACAGTAGGCAATACCCCGACTGGAGGTAAGTAAATACCCTATTATCTATACATTTAGAGTCAGGAATTAGCACAAAAGGCAGTAGAAAACAGTGAAAACAATAGCAAGTACTGAAGGCCCTGTGGGGGGACCAAACCATATACTAAGAAAGTGGAATGCAAAAGTCGAGCCCCCACCCAAGGAAATAGAATCTGTAGGGGGGAGCTGGTGGAACTAGGAACCCCAAAAGATAAGTACTAGGCTGCCCCCCAGCAACCAGGAGAAGAGAGGCAAGTAAGATAGGTTCACCCCAAACCATCAAAAGGACTTCAGATTAGGATTATGGAAGACCCAGACAAGACTGCAAGAAAACAAAGGTGGGTCCTGGAAGAGGAAGACCTGTAAACAAAGGGGATCCAGTCCGTTGACGTTGGAGTGTCCGGTGGTGGCAGGAGCCACTACCCACCCGTGTGTGGATGCAGGACCCAGTCGACAGTGGACAAAGACAGCAGAAGTGCAGCACTGGAGCAGCTGAAGAGTTCCTGAAGTGATGCAGTTGTCGTCCAATTCTGGAAGAAGGATTGCAGTTGGTCAGTGGTGTGGAAAAACCACCAACAAGAAGAAATGCAGAGCTGCCGGGGACCAGCAAGGTCCAGGTGGACTCAACTCACAGAGGGGAGTTCCGGATGACCCTCAGCAGTGAGGAGAGTCACAGGAAGACAAGGCAGACCCTGTTTGTGACCCACAGGCAGCAAGCACAGGAGTTGCGGTGAGGCCCACGCAGCACACCTTGGAAGGTGTCACACGTCGCAGGGGCAGCACGCAGAGGGCTGTGCTTCACAGGGAAGAGCCCTGGGGGCTGGGGCTACACGGATCCTAAAGATCACGTGGAGGAGATGCCAACAAGCCTTTGTAGCTGCAAGAGAGGTGGTGCACAGGGGAACTGCCCTGCGTGAAAAGGCAAGGGCTTACTGTCTCCCAAGTTGGGCAGCTAGTAAAGAGGACCAAGGGGACCACTCCAGACCACCACCTGTGATGCAGGATCCACGCAGCTCTGGAGAAGAGGAGATTCACTCAGCCGGTCGTCATTGCAGTTAGTGCCTGCAGATGCAGGGGAGTGACTCCTTTACTCCAAGGGAGATTCCTTCTTACTTCTCGTGCAGACTGAAGACTCGTCGCCCTGAGAGGATGCACAGCCAGCGGTAATGTTGCAATTGCTGGAAGGAGCCAGAGAAGCAATGTTGCAGAGCAGAGTTGTTGCGGTAGATGCACATTGTCGGATCCTGGGGGTCCATTTGCAGTTCCAGTGGACAGAAGACGAAATAACCGTTGCAGAAGAATCCTGCTGGAATCTTCAATGTCGAATCTGAGCTCCCACCCAAGAGGGAGACCCTAATTAGCCCGGAAAGGGGGATTGGTCACTGTAAGAAAGTGCCACTGTTGGCATGGTTACCCCCGACACCTTTTGCCTAGTGTTGATGCAAACTTTGATTGAAAGTGTGCTGGGATCCTGCCAACCAGGCCCCAGCACCAGTGTTCTTTCTCAAAATCTGTACCTTTTGTTTCCATAATTGGCACAACCCTGGCACACACTTAAGTCCCTTGTAAAAGGTACCCATGTTACAAAAGGCCTTGTGGCCAAGGAAGGTCCCCAAGGGCTGAACATGTATTATGCCACCCTACGGGACCCCTCACCCAGCACATGTACACTGCAATTGCAGCTTGTGTGTGCTGGTGGGGAGACAAAGGCAGAGTCGACATAACACCCCTCTCAGGGTACCAGACCCACAAACCACTGCCTGTGGCATAGATAAGTCACCCCTCTAGCAGGCCTTACAGCCCTAAGGCAGGGTGCGCTATATCCCTTGCAGGCCTGATTCCGAGTACCCCCTGTCTCCATAGGAGCCCATGTTAAAATTGCTCAACTTTGACCACTGCACCCGACTGGCCCTGTGTTGCTGGTGGTGGGTGTTTGGGCTTAACTTCAACCCCAACTGGTGGACTTCCTAAAGCCCGGAGACTGAACTGTAAGTGTTGTACTTACCTGTAAAACGATCTAACATTTCTTCCCCCCAGGAACTGTTTCGGAAAATTGCACTGCCCATTTTTAAAACAGGTTATTGACAGTAATTCAAAAACTGTATAACTTACCAATTTCAAACAAAGTACATTTGATACATGTGTGAAATACGAATCTATTGAAGTACTTACCTGCAACTTGAATCTTGTGGTTTTAAAAATAAATGAAGAAAATATATTTTTGATACATAAAAACCACTGGTCTGGAGTTAAGACATTGAGTGTGTGCTTCTTCTATTGTCTGTGTACAACAAATGCTTTGCCCCACCCTCTGATAAGCCTAACTGCCCGACCACACGACCACAAAAGAGAGCATTAATATTATCTACTTTAGCCTCTGCCAAGCCTCCGGGGAACCCCTGGACTCTGCACAAATTTATATAGTATTTACAGAGCCAGCTTCCTACAGTGGTGGGATCTACGACTTTGCAGTTTCTGGTCTACTAATCCAATACCTGATCACAAAATTGCCTTTAAAAAAATGATTTTTGAATTTGGCATTTTTTAAATAAATTTTTAAAGTCCTGCTAGGGCCTTGGTTAAGTCCCCTTAGCATCTCTTTTTAGATTTAAAAATTATTGTAAAGTTAGGAATTCGTTATTGGAAGTAGTTTTCAGTTTCTAAAAAGTAATCCCAACTTTAGTAACGAAATGAGTAGCTCAGAGGAAATGGTGATGGAACTCAACCTCACCCCTTACCTACATCTTGGGATGAGAGAGTTAAGGAATCTCTGCATCCTCAAGAAAATCAAAACAGGTTGCAACCCTACCGAGGTCAAGCTCCAGGAGCTCTTGGCAGAGTATGCATGGAACTACCCTACTGAGGAGGAAGACCTCTCGTCAGGTAGAGATAAAGTTAGGGATCAGGAGGATAAACTCTTCTCTCCTAACTTAACTAGGGAGACCAGGGTTCCAAGATCCCTGTCTCCAAAGACAGTACTCACAGGATTTGGATCTTCCACAGGGGAGTCCAGTTCCTTTGTGAACATTGAGATCAGCCTCAATGAAGAGGAGCTCCTTTTAGCAAGGATGGCCAAAAGATTAGCCTTGGAGAAACAGCTCCTGGCTATAGAAAGGGAGAGAACATACATGGGTTTAGCACCATAAGAACTAGGGACAGAGAGTATTCTGACACCCCCTAAAATCCCCAAAGGGATTGTCTCAAAATATTAAGAGGGTGATGATACCACCAAGTGGTTCACAGCTTTTGAGAGGGCCTGTGCAACCAGAAAGTTCAACAGATCTCACTGGGGAGCTCTCCTTTGGGAACTGTTCACTTGTAAGTGCAGGGTTAGACTCATCATACTCTCTGGTAAAGATGCAGAATCCTATGACCACACCTTGTTTGAGGGCATTGGATTCTCCACTGAGGAGTATAGAATTGGGTTCAGGGGGGCTCACGACACCTCGAGCCAGTCCTGGGTTGATTGTGTAGACTTCTCAGTGAAAACAGTGGATGGCTGGGTAACTGGAAATAAAGTCCATGACTATGATGGGCTTTATAACTTGTTTATGAAAGAACATATTCTAATAACTCCTTCCATGAAAAGTTGCATTAATATCTGGTAGACCTAGGTCCAATCTCTCCCCAAGAATTGGGAAAGAATGCAGACCACTGGGTCAAGACTTCCACTGGGGGTGACCAAAAGAAAGGGGTTACAAAGCCTCCCCAGGAGAAAGTGGGTGACACTTCTAGAAATAAAACGATTCCTCAGTAGGCCCCCAAAAACCTCTGCCCGTGGGTGGGCCCCAAGACACATCCCAAAACAAAAGTGGGTATCAGGGTAGGAACTGGGATGCCACTAAGGCATTGTGGCACAACTGTAGACAGGCCAGGCATCACACTAAGGACACTTCTTGTCCCAAAAACAAACCCCCTAGCAAAACCCCAGGGGTGACCAGTGTAACCACTGTGGATCACTCTTCAGATGAGGAGGTCCTCATAGCCTTTAACTGGAAAATGGGCCCCACAGGAGAGTTGGAGATTCCAGAGGGGAGTAGACACTTCCACCACCTACTGGTGAATGGAGTCCCAGCCACTGCCCTGAGAGACACTTGTGCCAGTTTCACTATTGTGCATGGCAGGCTGGTGCTCTCAAACCAGTACATCCCAGTTGAGCCTGCCAGAGTAAGGGTTAGCTCAGAAAAGGTCACTAATAGGCCTGTGGCTTTAATGCCCCTAGAAGTGTGTGGGACCTTTAGCTGAAGAAGGGTGGTAGTCAGTACAGACCTTCCCTCTAATTGCCTCCTTGGAAAAGACTACCCAGAGGTTAGTCATAGCCCAAAAGAGGAGCTGGTCCAGTACCAACCCTCTCCTAAGGTTTCTGGAGGTAATGCCCCTGCAGTGTCTAATGGTAGGCCTCAGAAGAGAAAAAGTGAAAACAGTTCTGGAAAGGTGGACAACCTTTAGCCAAGGATCCAGGAAGCCAAGGAGATTCTGCTCCAGTATGTTGGAACTCCAAAAGTGGCACTGGTAAAGTCCAGCCTGACCCACAAGAAGTCCTGACTAGTCAGGCAACTGTTGAGTGGGTGGCTCCTCAGCTGACAGAAGAAAGAGTGGAAGGAGGGTGTTTTACCACAGGAAGTAGCAACCCCCCCACTCTACCACAGCAGCCAGGCACTCTGAACCCAAAGAAACCTGTAACTTAACCCCTTCCCTTGTTGGTGAAGACCTAAAGGTGTAGTTCTGGGCACTGACAGCTATCAGTGGCCTCTGCAGGGTGTTAACCTTTATGGCTGCACTATCATCTGCATGGTGGTCTGACCCCATGGCAAATAGCAAGATAGGCCCCTGACCCTGTTAGTCTTGGTGAGGTTACTCCAGCTGTGGGTAACCTCTGTGGGTAAGCTAGGGGTGACCCTGACTAAGATATGATTAGCAGAGGTGGACCTGTAGCCCCAATATAAAAAGAATGGGTGAAGACACTAAAAACACAAACAAGAAGCAATTGGGATTGGGTCCTATCACTGTTGAGGTAGGTCAATTCCCCTGGAGGATGTAAGGCAGAGTAGGTCCTGCAACCAACATCCTGTTTCCCTACTGTTCTGTGAGGGGGCACAATGGATCTATACCCCTTCCCAAACCTCCTGTAACAGCCAGTCAAGCCAAGGAATGCCCTGACTTGATTGTAGGGTTTTGGAGCTTCCCAGTCCAGAATTGTCTGGATCTTCGACTGTAAGAGTTCCACTTGGCCTCCACCTACAAAGTGGCCCAAGTATACAACAGTCCCCTGCCTTATCTGGCTTTTGGATGCCTTTATAGTGAGGCCTGCAGATGCAGAGCCTGCAAAACCTTCCCCAGGTGGACCAAGTGATCCTGCAAGGAGGAGCTAAAGACAGAAATATTGTCAAGATATGCTGCACTGAAGGACTTGATTCAACAAATTTTGGAAGGTGGCAGGGGCATTCTTTAAACCAAAGGGCATAACAGTGAACTGTTAATTCCCATCAGGTGTATAGAATGCAGTCTCTTCTTTTGCTCCTGGTGCCATGCGAATTTGCCAGTATCCTACAGTCAAAGCTACTGAGAAACTTTGCAGCACCTTATTTGTGTATCAACTCATCAGCCCTTGGAATAGGGTGATCATCTGTCTTGGTGACAGAGTTGAGATCTCTATAGTCCACACAGTACCTAATTTCTTTCTTTCCACCCTGGGGATGAGGTTTGGGGACTTAGACCACTGTGCTAGCCCAGGGACATTCAGAGGGTTCAAAAACCCCTAAATCCAGCATCTTGTAGACTTCAACGTTGATGCTCTCCTTAACTTGATCAGACTGCCGATAGATCTTGGATTTGACAGGCAAGCTGTCTCCTGTTGTCCACATCATGGTACACAAGTGTGTCTGTCTAGGGGGTTAAGAAGACCTCTGCATACTGCTGCAAGACTCCTGCAGTCAGCCTCTGTTGGGCAGTGAGGGTGTCTGAGTAGACAACTCCATCAGCTGAGCCTCCTTTAGGATTGTGAAAGAGAAGGTCAGGGAAAGGTTCACTCTCTGCTCCACCAGTAACCATCACCATGGTTACATCAGCCCTGTCACAGAAAATCTTAAGGTGGTTCACATGGATCACCCTTTTGGGTGTCCCACTAGTATCCAGGTCTACCAAGTAGGTTACCTCTTTTTTCGTCTCTATGATAGGTTAAGGGCCACTCCACTTGACCTGAAGGGACCTGGGAACCACAGGCTCCAGAACCCACACCTTCTGCTGTGGTTTAATCTCCAACAGTGTAGCCTTTTGGTCATTCCACTGCTTCCTGAGCTGTTGGCTGGCCTCAAGGTTTTTAGAAGCTTTTTCCTTGTACTCTGCCGTCCTTGAGTGGGTGGCCAAGCACATAGTCCACCACATCTTGCTTAGGTTCGTGGAGAGGTCTCTCCCAACCCTCCTTCACAAGTGCCAGTGGTCCCCTAACAGAGTGACGCAACAGAAGTTTAAAGGGGGAAAACTCTACTCCCATCTGAGGCGCCTCTCTGTAGCTGAAAATCAGGCATGGCAGGAGGACATCCCATCTCCTTGTGAGTTTTTCAGGAGCCCCATGATCATGTCCTTCAGTGTTTTGTTGAACCTTCCAACAAGTCCATTGGTTTATGGATGGTATGGTGTAGTGAACTCGTAGGTTATCCCACACTCCTTCCACATGTGTTTTAAGTAAGCTGACATGCTGTTGGCACCTCTGTCAGAAACCACCTCTTTAGGAAACCTACCCTGGGTAAGATACCATTAAGGGCTTTGGCTGCTTCAGGAGCTGTAGTAGACTTAAGGGGAATTACTTCAAGGCACCTGGTAGCATGATCCTCTACTACCATATATTTTGGTGTCCTGAGACTGTGAGTGGTTCAAGTGGACCCACTATGTCCACACCAACCCTTTTAAATGGAACCTCAGCCACTAGTAGTGGGATTAGGGGGCCCTTTGGATGGCCACTTCCCTTACCACTGTCCTGGCAGGTGACATGGGAGCTGCAAAATTCCTTCAACGTGTGAGGCATGTTGGACCAGTAGAAATGGCTGACAAGGCTATTCCAAGTTTTAGTTTGGCCCAGATGCGCAGCGAGGGGAATATCATGTACTGAAGTGAGGAGAAATTCTCTAAACGGCTGAGTCACTACCACTATCCTGGTTGTACCAGGTTTGGGGTCTCTGACCTCAGTGTATAGCAGCCCCTCCGCCCAATAGACCCTGTGGGAGCCACTGACATCTCCCTTCTCCTGTGCAGCTGTATGCTGCCTCAGGCCATCAAGAGTGGGACAGATTATCTGTCCCTTGCACAGCTGGTCCCTACAGGGTCCCCCTGGGCCCAAGAGTTCTTCCTGGTAAGGATCAAGCTCCATGGGCTCAGTTTCCTCTGAGAATGTTAAGACTTTTTCCTGAGAAGAGGAGTCTTGTGCTTTTTGTTGTTCAGAAGCTGTCCCAACCCCAGTCTTGCTGCCCTTTCTCTTGGAAGGTTAGGTCATTATTTCAGGCTCCAACACTTCTTTTTCACCCTGTGTTCGGCTTTGTGCTCTAGTTTTAACATACACCATCTCAGGGATTCCCAGCATGGCAGCATTGGTTTTGAGTTCTACTTCAGCCCAGGCTGAAGACTGCCGGTTGTTCTCTAGCAGACATTCAACTGGGATTACAGAAGAGACCACTACCTCGGTCAGGCCAGTAACCCCTCCCCATTCCAAGGTCACCGTAGCCATGGGGTGGACCCAGGGCCGGCTTTAGCATTGGTGGCGCCTGGTGCGAGAATGTTTGTTGGCGCCCCTCCATGACCTCCTTTTGCACGGATTCCAAAATCACCACCTTGCCCATTTTCACATTTATTATTTAATTTCTTTTATGTTGCTACTCGTCCCCAGTAGGGTGTCAGAGCACTTTACATGACACACATGTATTATACAGAGACATTGATTCATACAAGTGTGTAAATTAATGAATAAGAAATGTTGCATAAGACAGTGAGGGATACAAGGAGTTGGAGTCATGTGTAGTCTGTACTGGTAGGCATTGTATGCTACAAATGATTAGTCTGGAAAAAGAGAAACTCAGGATTTAGAACGTAACACAGTGGTTGGGGTTGTGTATACTAATCAGAATCCATCAATACCCAGAGGTACAGTATTTAGTACCGTAAAATGAGGAAAGATTAAGAAAAAACATAATTTTCTAACCTCACACCTTGCAGTTTGCATGCACTTCTTTGATGCCAGTTGGTAACTCACCGTGTTATATACAAACAATTGTTACTGACAGTTCATAAGTTGCAAAAGGATCTCAATGAAAAAAAAACACTGACCTATACAGAACTGAATACAAATCTGTGATAGACATGTACAAATTGTGTTTGCTGCAGGCACCTTAATGCTACTTTATGATGAATGAAAACTGTGACTAGGCAAACACAGGTCTCTTCATCAAATACATTTTCCACCAGAGTTACCATGCCATTGTTATTATGCTCTGAAAATTGTGGTCATACTGAGATCTGTGCAGCAGGTACCTTAACACTGCAAGTTAATTTAAAATGCACCATCTTTGTGATCCAATAAAGTAAAGCCAGAAAACACATTGCATTATAAAAGTGTTCCTTCTCAACTTACAGAAGCTCACTCATGGCTAGGGGGCACCACAGCTAGTTTGTGCAGCTAATTGCGTGATGGCTGGGATCGGGTCTCAGGTGGTGGCCACTGCAGTCACTAGTGCCATTGGGAGAGAGGTTGTTGTGTGGGCAAGATCCATAAAGTAACCTAGTAGTTCAAACTTTCATCCTTCTAATGTTATTGAAACAAAGACTTCTGGCTAATAAGTGACCCTATTTTTTGATAATAATAATAAACAAAGCAGCTTAGTTATCTCACAATGCTCTCCCAAGTCCTCGGTCCATGAGGGTGTGAAATATCTCAGATTCCACACTCAAATGCTAGAATTTTAAAAACCATAAAGAAGAAAACTAAGTAAGCCAGACCCAATGATACAGCAAAACCACGAGAGTTGACTGGAGAGCCTCATGTGGATGCCAGGGTCGATATACGTCTACAAAAAAGAACAAGTGATGGACAGAATGCTGAACAATGTCAAACATTCACCCCCAGTACAGATATCTGGGCCTAAATCCATTGGTTTTTTTGCCACCCATGCCATTCCAGTTTGGACCCAGCTTTATGCAAATCAGTCTTGACTCTGTTCCCCATGGGAACAGTCCAGTCCGAACTGCCAAACCAGGTCCTCCCTGAACTGGAAACAAGCATCCTAGGACCGGTTTCAGGGTATCACCCTTCATCAGCCAGGCTAGCTTGATTCCAGTGGCATGGGGAGCACGGGAACCACGTCTGGGCATACCCTTTCCACTTCGGGCAGCAAATGCAAAAAGAACAAGTGATCGACGGAATGCTGAACAATGTCACACATTCACCCACAATAGAGAAATCTGGGCCTAAATCCATCATGTTTTTGCCACCCATGCTGTTCCAGTTGAACGATGGATTAAGCCCAGATCTGTGACTGGGGGTGAGTGTTTGCATTGTTTAGCACTCCGTCCATTATCCTTTTGTGTTGCTAAAGTAACCCTAAGTAGGAAGGGTATGCCCAGACGTGGGTCCCTTGCTCACTGTGCCACTGGATTCAAGATAGCCTGGCTGATGAAGGGTGATACCCTGAACCGGTCCCAGGATGCTTTTTTCTGGTCCAGGGAGGACCTGGCTTAGCATTTCGGGCTAGACTGTTCCCATGAGGAACAGGGTCAAGACTGATTTGCATATGGCTGGGTTCAACCTGGGGTGAACAAAAGAATGATGGATTAAACCCAGATCTGTGACTGTGGGTGAGTGTTTGCATTGTTCAGCACTATGTCCATCATCCTTTTGTGTCGCTATACATCTAACCTGGTCGGAATAATGAAATATCTTTTTATTTAAGTGAACTGCCCATAGTGCAAGTTTTTGTAAACATTTCACGTGTGCATAACACAGAATTTTTTTTTGCGACATTTTTACATGTGATTGGTTCAGTTTTTGATTTTAAGATTGTGAAAAGTGTTACAAGAAAAATGAGAAAACAGAATTTGTCCCATATTTTTTCATTGTAAAGCAACATGATTAGTACTAACCCCACTGAAACATATTTGAACAATAGTTTCATAGAGGGCTACGACCTTATTGTTCTAAAAATATTTCAAATCGATAATTAGTTTGTATAGTTTTTATTAGCTCTACAATCTCTTCCCTCTTTGGCATTCTGGAACATAATTCTTTCATACCAATTGGACCAAAATCCCTTTTTTCTAGTCTTTATTACACCAGTAACAAGAATAATACAGACGGGAAAATCCCTCAATATTTTAACAAAGGGAAAATGTTGGAGATAAACACCTTAATAGAGAAGTGAGCATATTGCAGTTTCCAACAGCATGAGGTGGGATGGAAGTGCAGTGGAGCAGCATGCTTGTTGGAGAACGGTGTGCGTAACCTGCAGACAACCGATCTAAGTATAAGAACTCAGAGAGTTAACATGTTTGCTGCAGAGCTTAGCTGTATAACTTTCAGTTTATATGGCCAATCCCATTAAGACAGCTTAGAGGGTTAATGCTTTTTGCTGATAGATTCCAGGTCCACTAAGTGTACTAGACATGGCAAAACACTACTCACAAAGGGATCTGGTAAGAGGCTGCAATCCAGGCAGAGCTGATTCACCAATAGGTTGGGCAATCATAACTGCTATTATTAAAAGCACCAAGAAGCCATTCTGTTCCCATTATATATTATAGGCAGAAGGGAACTCATCTTCGGCCAGGGGAGCAGCGAGCATGCAGGTGATGGGAGTGGGGCTGGTTGTCACAATGCGGGTGGGGAATGGATAGGATGATGAATGCTTCAGGTGCAAGTAAAGGTGGTCTGAGTTAGTTGGTATCTGGTCATGGGGGGGGGGAACTGTGCACGTTGTTCCTGTAGTGGTGCTAAAGCGCTCCTCCTTATCAAGTCAGAAGGAGTGGGTTTTTAGATCAGGGAGGGGTGCAGAATGATGGGAGATGGTGTGGCTTTTTGGAACATGAAAGAAGCTCTGGCTTGAAAACTGAAGAGCAGCTGGAAGAATTAAAATTGCATCAAGGGATCTATTTGTAAACAGTAACTGATAAGATTATAAGTATGAATGCAGTTATTCCACCCCACTCTGTGGGCACAGCCTTTGTGCTGCAATTTCGTGATACACCAGCCCCATAGCCCTTGGACTACAGTCCTTTTGAAACTTTAGCAGTCATTGTTTACCAATAGAAATTTGCTCTTTTTTGTCAAGATATGAAAAATATTAGCTGAGCAGGCTCTGTGCAATGTGCATCATTAGTGAGTGACCAGTGTTTGTCTTTTATTTTCACAATGTTGTGGAAATGAAAAATGGTAACGGCACTCAGTTCTTTAAGATTGCAAATGGCACCCCCTGACCATGGCACCCGGTACTGCGACCCTGGTTGCACCGCCCTAAAGCCGGCACTGAATGGATCTTAGTTACATTGTCTGCACTTGTGCTGATTCCAGGCGCCGGGGGAAGGACTCCACTTCCCGGCTCACCCCTGGCTGCTACAGCAAATTGACGCGGCCCTCGCAGGACGCGTGTGCTGATTCCTGACGCCGGGGGAAGGACTCCACTTCCAGGCTCGCCCCTGGCTGCTACAGCAAATTGACGTGCCCCTCGCGGGACGTGTGTGCTGATTCCTGATGCCGGGGGAAGGACTCCACTTCCCAGCTCGCCCCTGGCTGCTACCACAAATTGGCGTGTGCCCAGGCCAAGACGGGCCTGTCTTCGCACGTCATCACCCGATCAAGGCCGGGCCAGGCAGGGCTTAATTTCTTTGCAGAAGGTTTAAGCCACAAGTAAGAGTTGTACTTTTATTATATGCTGGATTGTTACATATTACCATTGATTCCATGGGGAAGAGGAAGGCTGCCGATCTGCCGGTGCCCTTGAATGACACTAAAAAACAGAAAAAACGTCCCAGGAAATTAGTTAATACGGCCATAGGATGTGGCCCCAAATCACTTGATGAGATAGATTTATTATTTGAGGAAGTGGAGGCCATTTTGAATGGTGATATGGATACCGATGGAGCCCTGCCCTCTAAGAAGGCGTTGACACAACCCAGGAGGATCCAAGAGTTTTTTAATAAAAAGAAGAAGAGGGGTCAAACCTCTGACCCTGTTATTCAGGCTGATAGAGGAGGAAATGTTTCCAACATAAAGGACACCACTCAACCTCCTCCTCAGGGAACTGTGTGTAGTGTTACTAATTCCTCGCCTAGACGGGGGGTATCCCCAGCAGAAGATGCAACAAGCATACCTTTTCCACTGAGCCCTGAGATAAGGCTGGTTCCTAATATACCTTGTAGAAATCAGTTTGACCCCCTGGCTGAGGAAGGTGATTTACTCATGAATCATGAGCATCCTAGGGTTGAGCCAGATACTGAGGATGCCAATTTTTTGAATATTGCTATTACCACCACTGGTTTGGAGCAACCTGTCAGTGAAGCCAGTGTGACTTTTATTTTGCAGAAAGTTGACGAAGTTAGGAACCAGGTATTGCAGTTAGGTACATTATTGCAGGGAAAAATGGTATATCAATGTGGATGCAAATGCCAACAGGTAGAAGTGGTTGGAAAGGGAGGAATTAAGATGGTTGAGTCGATCCTATCCACCAATACTGCACGTGGAGGATCAGCAAATCCCCCTCAAGGTAAGGGGATATTTATGGCTGATACAGAGGTTAATCAATCATACCCTGTAGATAATCCCACAAACGAGCAGTTGGGTTCAAACAGTATTTCTATGAATGGGGTCCCTATGGAGAATTGCGCTTGCAATATTGTTTGCCCTGCTGCCCCTCCGAGCAGACAAATATCTAGGGGGTGCAAAGCTATTGCTAAAACAGCAGGCAAGGAGGCCTGTACCTTCCCTGATGCAAATAGGTTATCAGTACCCCGTCCTATTCGTGATTCCACTTGCGATACTTTCTCTCGTAGTGATCCCAGTGGCCCAGCTATATCGACAAAAAACGTAGGTATCAAGTGCGGGAATAACACCCTCTTTCTGAACAATGTTCCGAAGTTGCCACCAGGTTTTGTTGAGGATCATGAGTCCCGGATTAATAAGGTTACCCATTGGTTACGTTTCCAATGGACTTGCCTTTCGGTTATACGCTCGGATATTTCCAAAGTAAAGAGATGGAGCCCCTCGGGGTCTAACTACGACAAAATTTCAATTGAGTTTTTTTTTACAAGATATTGGTGGACCAACGTATTGCTTTTGACTTACGCACTCGTCAGTATAGGGGGCCAGAAAAGGGAGGTATTACCCTCGTGTCGGAATTAGATGGTGTAAGCCAGGCTGCTACACAGGGCCAGTTGGTTCACAATATTAGGAGGGACCCCTTGGAGTCTGTTGGGATCTTGCGGTCCAAACCTGTATAACTGTTTTCAGCCCAAGAAGTATTTTCCATGGGCAACTTAGAGGAGTCACACTTGAATGGACCTGTTGGAACTACTATGAATGAGATGATTTCAGAGGATGTTAGTCCCCAGACATATGGAATTGAGACATATAACAATGGCTTATCAATAATGACTTGGAATTTAGCTGGTCTTGCGAGGAAATTGGATGATTTAGATTGGACCACATATATAAACACTCAAGATATATTTCTCTTCCAGGAAACTTGGGCAAAGGATAGAATTAATATAGATGGTTTTCTTTCTTTTAATACTCCTGCCCAACCATCAGCGAAGGCGACAGGTCGTGCAAAAGGGGGGCTTTTAATTCTTCTAAACAAAAAATAGCAATGTGATTACAAGATTTTAAAATTTGATTGTGTTGATTTGATGGGGTTGCAAATTTTGTTCCAACAGAGTCTTAATGTAATTTTTATTCATGTTTATGCCCGCTCCTTCCCACGAGGATTGATCTGAGTCTCAGACCTTAACATTATTATCTGACTTTTTAGACACTTTACAACCATCATTTAATTTAATTATAGCTGGGAATGTGAATTGCACTTTTGAACCATCTGTGTTGCTTAGTGGTCTAACGGTGGAGGAGGACGAATTATGGGGGATTGCACAGCTGAATAGCACCCGTTCTTGTCCATACTCTTGAGTGGCTGTTCAGATGGCTTCCCTATTTTTAAAGTATGGCCTTAGGGCCTGCAATGGTCATATGCCTTCTGATATAAATATTGCACCTACATTCAAACAAGGCACAACGACAAGTGTCATTGATTACTTTTTAGTGGATGTGAGACTATGGC
Organism: Pleurodeles waltl; assembly: GCF_031143425.1. Lineage (NCBI taxonomy): Eukaryota > Metazoa > Chordata > Amphibia > Caudata > Salamandridae > Pleurodeles > Pleurodeles waltl. Next base: position 857,401,943 of record NC_090444.1, on the reverse strand, counting down.
CCCTTTTGAGGGACATGAGGGTGGACTCGAGATGTGAGAGTGACCACTACCCTTTGCTTCTCTCCCTCTCTGGGGATGCATTTGGAAGAACTTTGAATATGCAATACACAGTGGTTCCCTCTCCTGTCTTGAATAACTCATCTATGAAGGTTGGGTGGCCAAAGGTGATGTCGAACCCCTATCTGTTATGTGAGATCTATCAAATGTTTATAGGCAACTTGGCAGTTTATGAAGATCAGGACCCTACTGATATTCCACTTCTTTGTATACATGAAACTATGATTGTAAAATTGCAAAGTATTTTTTACAAAAAGTTTGGGGCAAGATCGCAAGGTGGGGTTCCGACAAGTAACAGATGGTTCGATGAATTATGTTCTAGGGCTGAGTCTGGGTTGAAAAAAGCCATCATGAATGGGATTTTGGGGGAAATACAACAAGCTAGATGTGTGTACAAGGAGACTATTTCACGAGCAAAGAAAACATGGGAAGATTCCATTTGGCAGGAATTGTTGGACGCCACGAAATCCAATAACAATACATTGTTCTGGAAATTGCTGTCTAAATGAGAAAAAGGGGGTAGGAATATCTTAAGGAACCATATTCAACCTGAAAGCTGGGTGGAACACTTCTCTTGCCTCTATGTTACAAATGATATTCCTGTGGTCCCTGGTATCTACGATGTGAGACAAGACCCCTCATCTTTGTTAGACATGAATTTTGCCATCGCCCCTATAGGTGGGGGTCTATATGACTCTGAGGACCATATTTGTTTTTCTATAGAAGAAACCGCTGATGCAATGAATTCTTTAAAACCTGGTAAAGCTCCAGGACCGGATAAGATCCCAGGTGATCTTTATAGATCTGAACCAGCTATATGGACCTGGTATATCAATACACTCTCAAACAAAATCGCTGAAGGGGGATAAACTCCTACTACGTGGAAGGGGGCTGAAATTATTCCTATTTATAAAAAGGGTAATGCAAATCTCCCAATAAATTACAGACCTATTAGTCTCATAGACAATTTACAAAAAATCTTCGCTAAACAACTTCTAGGAAGACTAACGAGTTGGTCATTGATCATAAGATTCTTTCCCCCCTTCAGGTGGGGTTTCAACCTAGAACTAGCACAGTGGACCAGGTCTTTAGGTTGGCTCTTACACTGGAAATACGTAGTTCTCGCAAAGCAACCCTTATATGTTGTCTTTGTTGATTTGCAATCAGCTTTTGATTTGGTCCCAAGAGAGAAGTTATCGGAAGTTTTATACAGAATAGGGACTCCAGCTAGTATAGTTCAAATATTCAAGCGACTGCATGAAGATACATATGCGCAAGTGAGATGGGGCAATCAAGGCGAATTGACTGACAAAATCCCCATAAACAGGGGTGTTCGCCAGGGCTGTGTGCTGGCCCCTCTCCTGTTCTCTCTCTTTATCAATGAGGTGGTGCAGGTCTTGATGGCATGCCAGAATGACGCTCCCACTTTGAATGTTCAGAAAATCCCTATCCTCCTTTTTGCAAATGATTCACTTCTCATCTCAAAGACCCCTATGAGTCTACAAATCCTTGTTGATAGATTTAATCTATTTTGTTGGAATTATGGTTTGGAGTTGAATTTTAAGAAAACAAAACTGATGGTATTTCGTCCTGGATTACGGAAGAAATGCACTATTAGTTTAGATGGCGATCCTTTGAATAAGGTTAGCTCTATTGATTATTTGGGTGTGAGGCTCAGGTTAGTAAAAGTGTTGGACTTCTGCAGCATAGAGCAGCATCTATACTGCGCTTTTATAGGAGTACGACGGCCAAAGCTGTATCTCCAGCAATTAAGATCTATGTGGCTAAGGCGCAGGGAGCTGCTGTCTATGGTGCGGAGGTATGGGGACTTTATGACAGCAATAGGTTAACCACTGGTGAGAACAGCTTTGCGAGGGCTTTGTGTGCGTGCCCTCACAGTACCCCACTGATTCCATTGTTTCTTGATTTGGGACTAAAACAAATAGCTGATCTAATCATCCTTTAAGACCCCTATTATACTGGGTAAGGCTTTGGACTGTTCCCGAATTGGATGTATATAAGACTTCACTCCTTGAACTGTGAAAGTGTCCAAATTCGGCTACTATTCCATGGGTTAAGCATGTATCTAGTTGGTTCTGTACCTTGGGCTTAGGAGATTTCTGGGAGAACCCCCACAAACTTGAAAAATCCCACACAAAAGTATTGAAGTGTGTATATTGGTCTTATGTAAGAAAAGAATACATTAGCCGTAAATCCCACGGACGATTAACTAACCTTTTTATTGATTTTAAGTGGTATCCACAGTTCGAACCCTACCTAGATATAATACCTGATACATTAGGCAAAGGACAATACGCTAGATTTCGCTTTGGGTCGCTGCCTTTGAAGTCTCTGACGAGTTTATGGGGACCAACTGCCACAACTGATACATGTCCCGTGTGTGGCTGAAACAGTTGAACATTTTATGTTTTTTTGCCCTGCTTACTCATCCCCTAGGTCCAAATGGATCCGCAGAATTTGTCGGGAAATGAAAATAAGAAAATGTGCTCTAGCTTTGAGGGTTTTAAAATGCTCCAATGTATTAATTTATGCTGTTAGTAAGTTTTTAGTGGCAGCATTGCGTATACGTAACTTTTATGTAAGTAATGAATTTTAAGGAAACTGGATGGGATTTTTGATTGGGTAATTGGGTTTTAAACCAATTACTAGACATTGGTTTTAAAATCGGATTGTATTAGTTTATATTTTATGATGATATTTTATTGTGTGTATTGCTTTGATGGTCTGTTGATTGAATAAAGCTTGTGTTGATGATTGTCTGCACTGGTGACTTAATAAGGTTGTCCAGCCAGATACTGTCCCAGGGGAAAACAGTTTTTCTGACACCTTGGTGACACTGGCACCTGTATCCCTCAGGGCTTCTACCTTAGTCTCAATAATCAAGGGATGCTGCCTGTATTTGTTCATGTTAGGGGGGCAGACAGCAAGAGTGGCAACATCTATCCCACTCTCAGAAACTAAAGTAGCTTCAGTGTGAACCCTGATTTGCTCTGAGCACACTGTTGATCCACTTATATACTGGCTATACCATTGCTATCTGGTGCAGTATGAGGGGCATTTTCTTTGGGACAGGCCATGCCTCCTTTTTGGTGTCCATTCTGCTTACAGTTGAAACACCAAGCCTTCTTGGGATCAAAGTTTTTACCCTTGTTACCCATGTGTGGATTTTTAAGAGGCTCGGGCCCACCCTCCTACTCTGTTTTATTGGGGCCTTTAGAATACTCTTTACTTTTCTCTTTGGGTGTCTCACCTCCCTTGTCCAGGGGAGGCTTTGTAACCCCATTTTGTTTGGTCACTCTCAGTAGAAGTCTTGGTCACCCTGGTCTTGATCCAATAGTATACCTTCTTTACCAATTCTTGGGGAGATATTGGACCTAGGACTACCAGATTTTGATGCAACTCATCATTGAAGCAGTTATTTAAAAGTTGTTCTTTCATAAACAAATTATAAAACCCATCATAGTCATGCACTCCACTGCCAGTTATCCAACCATCTAGCGTATTTACTGAATAGTCTACAAAATCATCCCAGAAATGGCTTGAGGTTTTGTGAGCCCCCCTGGACCCAATTTTATACTCCTCAGTGGTGAATCAAAAGCCCTTAATCAGGGTAGCTTTCATGTAGTCATAGGATTCAACATCTGCACCAGTGAGTGTGAGGACCCTATCCCAATACTTACCAGTGAACAGTTCCCAAAGGAGAGTTCCCTAGTGAGACCTATTCAATCTTTTGGTTCCACAAGCCCTCTTAAAGGCTGTGAACCATTTGGTGATGTCATCACCTTCCTCATACTTGGGAACAATCCCTTTGGGGCCTTTAAGGTATGTCAAAGTGCTCTCTGTCCCTAGTTATTAATCTGCTGCCACCATTAATGGGTGATTTAGCCCAATTCTGATCTCTCCCTCTCTATAGCCAGGAGATGTCTCTCCAAGGCTAATCTTTTGGCCATCCTTGGTAAAAGGAGGTCATCTTCATTGAGGCTGCCCTCCGTGTTCCTCGAGGATCTTGACTCACCTGTGGAAGACCCAGAACCTGTGAGTACTATCCTTGTAGTCAGGGGCATTTGGACCCTGTCCTCCCTAGTTATGTGAGGTCGGGGGCAGGTGGTCATCCTGATCCGTAACTTCTTCCCCATCAGAGGGGAGGTCTTCTTCCTCTGCAGGGTGTTCCTTTGCATACTCTGCTAAGAGCTCCTGGAGCCTAACCTTGGTGGACTTGGAACCAGTTTTAGGCAGTCATTATGAACATGGCGGGAAAGACCACCGTGTCGGCGGTGAACAGAATCCCGCCATTAGAGGTGAATGGAAACCTGCCATATAATGAACGAAAAACCCAACCCCGCCAAAAATCCCCAGACCACCACTCCCCGCCATGACTCTGTCGGTGGGAATCCCGGACCACCCCACCCTGCCACCGCCAAGCACACCCACATCCCGCCCTCCAAATAATGATGCACAAATCACCTCGGGGCTAGACAGTAAGGTAACACGCTGTCTTTTCTCTCTATCTTATAGCGCGAAATCGTAAATCATACAGATTACTCTGGCAAACCCAATATAAATACCTGTTTAATGTTTTTAATAGTAACAATGTTTTAATACTTATTTTTTAAAAGAAACAGAACCTTTTTTTGTAGATCGCTTATCTGGCTTTTTTTACATAAACCGTTTTAGAGCTAAGTACCCTTTTAGATACAGATATTGTGTAGCAACTGTTTTTCTTACCTGCATCATGGTCTGTGTTTAGAGGCCAGGTGCTGGGCACTCAGAGAATTTCGATTCTGGCTACCATTTTTCCTTCTGCAGTTTGGCACTATACCAACCGCCATCTTTGTAGGTCGGCGGTGTAGTCTTTGTTGCATTCAGGCTATTTTTAGCCCACTTGCAAGCAATGCGCAGTGGACGTGCGCAGCAGCGCGCCTAATGCAAGCCCGTCTGCGCTCCTCCTCGTCAGTACAAGCCCAGAGCCCAGTTTCACTGCTCCAGGCATTACAAACGAGGTAAGAATTAAATATGACACGAATGCCCTGTCTGCTTTGAATACTCCTACTCAGAGCATGTGTACCAACACTTTAGACCCCGGGAATAATGAACACCGATGCTCAATATGTCATTGGGCCCCACAACTAATCATAGACTTGCCCACAACAGTAATAAAAATCTAATTCTTCTAGTTAGTTGTCATTCTCTGGGGGCTCATAAATATGATATACATCTACTTCTAGAGCAGACCAAACCGACGATCCTTTTCCAGACTGAAACTTGGCTAAATGAAGGCTCAGCGCCCAACGTTGTTATGGCATTACCTGATAGTTATAAAATTTATAGACTTGATAGACCTACCAGGGGAGGGGGTATTGCAATAGTCTACAGAAACACTTGTTCTATTAATATGCACCCATTACAGATTACAGGGTGCGAAAGCATGTATTTCTCCATATGCATGAGTCCTCGTTATACCTTTTCAGGTGTTTTGGTGTACCGGCCTCCGGGGCCTACTGACAACTTTCTGCTTTCTTTGGCAGAGAATATCGCAGATTTAGTTAGTACTAAATCCAATTTCACATTACTAGGGGATTTTAATATACATGCAGAAGAAACAGACAATTTGACCACCAAGCTATTGATAGCAGATATGAATGCCTGTGATCTAGTGCAGTTAATTAAAGGCCCTACACACAATAAAGGTCACAAGATTGATCTTGTTTTCTCAAATGCCTTAAGATTAATACCTTTGACATCATTTCCCCTGGCATGGTCGGAACACTTTTTGATTAGACTGGAACTGACTGTGCCAAGGTACAAGACTATGATCCCCAATACTCCTCCAATGACAAGACGCTGGCATAAACAGAAGGCTGACGACTGGATCTATGTACTTAAAAAAGAATAAGCCGATTATTCAAAACAATGCCACAGACATGTAAAAATCTTTTAACAACTGGATTACTGATAGTCTAGAAGTACTTTTACCACTTTCCATCTCTGTAAAAGGTCACCTCAGGCGGAACTCTCCTTGGTTTACTTCGGACTTGCTGCAACTCAAAAGAGATTGCAGGAAATGGGAAAGGAGATGGAGAAAATCTCAAGATGAAACGATAAAACTAGAATATAAGAAAGCAATTCGGTTGTATCATACCAAAATAAAAACCGCCCAGACTAGATACTATACATCTAAAATTGAACTAGCAGCCAATTCACCTAAAGAGATTTTTCGTGTCCTTAAAGAAATTACTCAATCCCTAGAGGATATGGCACCTTTGGACGCACCTCAGGGCCATGTCAACAAAAATGGCATCCTACTTTCAACAAAAAGTGTTGGACATTTACGCGACCTTTCCTAGAGTCCTGAATGTGGAATATGAAGCTACTACTAAGCAAGAATCGAGGGAGATAGCAACCCTATCTGAATTTTCTCTAATACAAGATGATGTCGTAAAGAGACATCTGGTAAACATTAAATCAGGCTCCCCTCTTGATCCAGCACTGCCTCAGATACTATCTATGGGTTGGCCAGTGACGGTCCCCCTAATCACGAACCTTATTAATTCCTCACTTACCACTGGAATAGTTCCAGAATCATGGAAACAGGCAATTATCCAGCCACTCTTGAAGAAGTCGAATCTTGATCCGGAATTGTTCAGCAATTATAGGCCTATCTCATTGCTACCTATCCTGTCTAAAATAGCAGAAAAACATGTACACTCCCAGCTCTTCTTTTTTATGGAAGAGAATAAGATTTTACACCCCACTGAGATGGGCTTCAGACCGTTGCATGGCACTGAAACCGGTTTAATCGCTCGCTGTCACGGAAGAAGCCAAAAAGCAGTTAGGTAACGGGATGGAGACAGCTATTATCCTGCTGGACCTCAGTGCAGCTTTTGACACGGTGGATCTGGATATATTAAAGAATAGAGTACAAGAAATTGGAGTTTCTGGTTCAGCTTTAAAAAGGATTACCTCATTTATCAGTGACAGGTCATTTCAGGTATTAGATAGATCCCACCTGTCACAACGAACCTTTGGCTGTTGTGGAGTTCCGCAGGGGTCCTCCCTTAGCCCCACATTATTTAATATCTATATGTTGCCTCTGGCTGGAATTGTCGAACCTTTTGGCCTGAAGGTGGTATCATATGCAGGCGATACACAACTAATGGTCGCATTCTTAGAAGACTCTCGCGACTTAGAGGCAACATTTGGACCCTGTCTCCAAGCAGTTGCTGCTTGGATGACGAGAAGTCAATTAAAACTCAATGATAACAAAACTGAGATTATGTTTCTTGGGCATCCAACAAAGCCCTTCGTGATTCCAACAACTATAGATGGTTTGAGTTCTCTTCCTCCTCCTAAAGAACTCATTAAAAGCTTGGGGGTCTGGCTAGACCCACAACTCTCAATGTCTCAGCATGCTAACAAAATAGCAGCCGCGTCTTTTGCCCTTCTTAGGATGTTGAGGAAGGTTTTTAGTATTCTCCCATTCAAAGCTAAAAGATTAATTATTTAGGCATTGATTGGTTCTCAGATTGATTACGGAAATGCCTTGTTTATTGGATCACCAAGCTATGTTCTTAAAAGATTGCAGAGGGTTCAGAATGCCTCGGCGCATCTGCTGCTGGATGTCCCCAAGAAAAAATCTATAAAGGCAGGAATTTCCTCGCTACATTGGCTCCCGGTGGCCAAGAGGATACAATTCAAAGCATTATGCCTTCTGTACAGAGCACTGCATAACCAGGGCCCAGAAATGGTAAGATCTCTAGCTTTGTTCTATGCACCAAAAAGATCACTTAGATCTTCCTTAGCATTGTTAGCAGTGATCCCGAAAGTGAAGAAAGACGGATGGGGCGGAAGATCACTGGTGTATCAGGGAGCAAAGCTTTGGAACTCCCTCCCTCTTAATATTCGAGCAATGACGCAGGAACTTTCATTTAGGAAGGCCGTAAATACATGGCTGTTTAGAGCTTGATCTACGGGGTATTTCTGTGGGATGTTATGGTTCCAGTTTTGAGCGCTGCGAGGCCCTTGGGCAGTCAGGCGGTATATAAATCCATATAACATAACCTCGGCGGACAGTGGAGGCCGGACAACCATTGGTGGCTGTGACCGCAACGGGCTGCAAGTGGACTCAACAGCAAGAAGTGCACACATTGGATAGGCGTCTGACCCACACACCTGACATACATCCAGAACCCCATAAAACACCCCAGACACACCCCACAATCCCTTGCAACGAAAGCAGGAGAAGAAGACGGAGAGCACCGAGCCAGACAGCGAACGCCAGCATACAGGAGACGCACACCGACCCACAGATGAGCACCCTTACCTCGTTCCCAGACCCGACACCATTCACCACACTCGGCATGTCCCCCCCAAAAATCCACGCTTCACCGAAAGGTTGTTAAGGACCATGGTGGACGAGATATTGAAGGTGGAGCCACAAATCTTCGGGTCCGAGGTGCAGCACGCACCCATCGCCCGGAAATTGGAGCTGTGGCAGACCATTGTGAACAGGGTGAATGCAGTGGGACACCATCCACGCACCAGGGACGACATCCGGAAGAGATGGAACGACCTGCGGGGGAAGGTCCAGGGCATGGCATCCAGCACCACATCGCAGTGCAGAAGCCTAGGGGAGGACCGCCACCAACACCACCCGACAACACAGACTGGGAGGAAAAGGTACTGGCCATCCTGCACCCAGAGGGACTGACAGGGCTCACTAGAGGATTGGACTCGGGTAAGTCATCTACAATCACCCCAAATCCACCAAAGCTGCAATGCATGCACTACCCCACCCCACCCACCTGGACCTACACTCCACCCAGCCATTACCCACTACATCCACCCCCCGCATGACCTCAAACCCACTAACAGGCCCACATCACTCCTGCTGTGCACAGCCACCCACCCCTGCACGTACCCACAATGGAACAATACCCCCACCACAATGCAACCCCACACTGGCGCAAAATGCAATGTCAACCTCACAAAGGCACCCTGTAAGGCTACTGAAAGTAACACCAGTACAAAATAGCCCAGTCCTGTACACCTCAAACCTTCATGCATATGTAACAGATATGTCTATGTCCCCCAACAGGCACCACCACTCATGCAACCCTAACGGATGGAACAAGGAGTGCCACTGCCCTCCAGGGAGACAGAGGCACCTCACAAGACACTGGCGAAGGATCCCTGGACACTGATGAGCAGGTAGGCCCCTCACACAGTCCTGGACTCTCACCATGCAGCAGCCCCACCCAGGAAACCACTGTCACCCCTAACACCCAATCAAGACAAGCAGCCCAGGGCTGGAGTACCCACACCAGTGTACCCAGGGCAAAGACTGGTGGAACACAGGTACAGAGGCCACAGTCTCCCACTCCCAACATGCCGGAAGGCGAGGGCCACAGTACAAGTGGTACTGCCAGACCTGTACAGGGGGCTAGGGCAAGTGCAAGGGTCTCAGTGGGCCAGGGAGGAGGCCACAAGATGGGTGTAGCAGCCCAGGACATTATTTCAGAGGTATTGGGGGCCTACCAACATAACCAAGACAGGTTGGCACAGATTGTGTCCACCCTGGAGCAAAGTCAGAGGATGCAGCAGGAACAACACCAACAGGCCATGGAGCAGTGGAAAGAGCACAATGCCACAATGGCCACCATAGCAGGAGCACTGCTGCAGTTGGTCAAAAACCAGTCTGACACCCACACTGGACAAGAGGCCCCCACAACAGCCCTGGACAACCAGCATCAGATGACCCAAGCAGCAGAAACATCCCAGGAACTACCCTCCCAGGAAACCCAAGGGCCACCCATGTCACCCCAAGAAGCTCCACAGCAGGTGCCCAAACGTACCCTCAGGCCAAGATATGGCACTGGAAACCCAACTAAGAACAAGGCCCCCTCCAACAGTTGACTGTGCTACAAATGCAAAGCAACCACTCCGCCCATTCCCCAACAACACTTAGCTGAGGGCAATTTGAAGTACTGTTCGACAAAATGGACCCATCAATACTACCAACAAGGCTGCCACCATGTTGGTTTTGAGGACCCCCCACCCTTACGACTCCCATCACTGTAAATAGCACAATTCGCTCACTTCTACCAATCAAACACATTTCACACCTGTAACACTGTCCCCTATCTTAAATTGTGAACAAAGTGGAGTATGGATGCAACTGTCAGAGAACAACTTTATTGTCAATTCTGTGCATGATGGTAGTCATGTGTGCCCAAATGGTGGCAAGGAGGGAATGCATATATTTTCAGTCAGTACCATGCAGAAGTGGACCATGTATCGCCTATCATGACCAACCCACCCTATATGACAGAGCACACTGACAGTATTAGTCACTAACCCCAATGACAGGCTTAAGTCCCACACAGTTATTGGAAGTAGAGTTGTATCAGTTGGTTCCTGGAATTGACATATTCCCCTTCCTCATCATCACCATCACTCTCCTCACCTCTCTGAGGTAGCTGATCAGGACCTATAGCACTCTCCACCTCCAAGAGGGGGATAGAATGTCTCACTGCCACGTTGTGCAGCAGGCCACCACTATTCTACACACCTTATCAGGCCCATAGGCCAGGGAACCCCCAGAGATATGTAGACACCAGAATCTAGCCTTCAGGAGACCTGTAGTTCGCTCTATTACCCTCCTTGTACGCCCATGGGCCTCATTGTAATTCCTCTCTGCATCTGTCCTGGGATTCCTCACTGGTGTCAGGAGCCAACACAAGTTTGGTTAGCCAGAATCACCTACAAAATGGTGCAATACAGACTCGTCATTGTTATGTCCCTTACTCAGACAGGCTGGTTTTCTGCAATGTGTCAGTTAGTGACAGGCAAACTTACCTTTGATCCACCCTCTGTTCTCTTGTAGTTGTTTCATCTTCTGTGGCACACTACTGTTCCTCAACACAAATGAATCATGGACTGAACCTGGAAACATGGCATTCACATGGGAAATGTACTGGTCTGCAATACATACCAATTGGATGTTCATGGATTGAAAGTTCTTCCTGTTTCTGTACACCTGTTCACTCACTCTTGGGGGGATGATAGCTATGTGTGTGCCATCAATGGCACCTATGACATGGGGAATGTTGGCAAAGGCATAGAAGTCAGACTTGATGGCAGGGAGGTCAGTACTTTGGGGAAAACTCACATAGGATTGCTGATGTTGTACAAATGCATTCAGAAATCTTATCAGTACCTGGCTGAACATTGGCTGTGAAAAACCAGCACCCATGCCCACTGTCACTTGAAATGAGCCCGTGGCCAGGAAATAGAGTGCGGAGAGTGTAGGAGGCTGGCCTGGCTTATAGTGGGTACCTTGTGGTACTTACACACTGTGCCAGGTCCAGTTATCCCTTATTAGTAGAATAGAGGTGTTTCTAGCAGCTTAGGCTGATAGAAGGTAGCTATGGCAAAGCAGCTTAGGCTGAACTAGGAGACATGCAAAGCTCCTACTATACCACTTATATCATATAGCACAATATCACAAGAAAACACAATACTCAGATTTACTAAAAATAAAGGTACTTTATTTTTATGACAATATGCCAAAGGTATCTCAGTGAGTACCCTCAGTTAGAAGGTAAGTAATATACACAAGTCATATGTACACAAACGCAAAACAGGTAAGTAATAGTAAGAAAAGTAATGCAAACAGTCTAGGATTACAATAGGATGCAATAGGCAAACACAGGTCTAGTGGCAACACAAACTATATACTCCAAAAGTGGAATGTGAATCACGAATGGGACTCAGACCTATGGGAGCTGGTAGAGGGTCACTGGGACTGTAAGAAAACAGTCAGGGTGTCCAAGATACCCCACCCCAAGACCATGAAAAGTAGGAGTAAAGTACCCCTACTGCCCTAATAGGACACAATAGTCGTGATAGGGGGATTCTGCAAGAACCACAAACACCAGCAAAGCACTTAAGACCGATTCCTGGACCTGAGGACCTGCAAGGCAAGGGGACCAAGTCCAAGAGTCGCAATAGTGTCCGGGGGGGGCAGGAGCCCAGGAAACCCCGGATGAAGGTGCAAGAAGGCTGCCTCTGGGTGGAAGAAGCCGATGATTCTGCAGCAACGAAAAGAGCTAGGAACTTCTGCTTTGGATGGAAGATGTCCCACGGCGTGCTGGAGGTTGCAGAAGTGTTTCAACACAGAAATACCGCAAACAAGCCTTGCTAGCTGCAATGGTCGCGGTAGAGGTTTTTGGGTGCTGCTGGGGACCGGGAAGGACCAGGATGTCGCCCCTTGGAGGAGGAGACAGAGGGGGCGCTCAGCAACTCAGAGAGCACCCGCAGAAGTCCCAGAGCTTGCACTTAGAAGATTTGTGAACCGGAGCTGGCTCAGAGTCACAAAGGAGGGTCCCACGACGTCGGAGTCCAACTCAGAGGGTTGAGCACTGCAGGATGGAGTGCTGGGGACCCAGGCTAGGCTGTGCACAAAGGAATCCTTGGAGGAGTGCACAGAAGCCAGAGCAGCTGCAAATCACGCAGTACACAGGTTTGCAGTCTAGCCTGGGGAGGCAAGGACTTAGCTCCACCAAACTTGGACTGAAGGCTCACTGGATTGTGGGAGTCACTTGGATAGAGTTCCTGTGTTCCAGGGACCACGCTCGTCAGGATGAGAGGGGACCCAGAGGATCGGTGATGCAGTCTTTTGGTGCCTGCGTTAGCAGGGGGAAGATTCCGTCGACCCATGGGAGATTTCTTCTTGGCTTCCAGTGCAGGGTGAAGGCAGATGACCCCCAGAGCATGCACCACCAAGAAACAGTCGAGAAAGCCGGCAGGATGAGGCGCTATAATGTTGCTGGTAGTCGTCTTGCTACTTTGTTGCGGTTTTGCAGGCGTCGTGGAGCAGTCAGCAGTCGATCCTTGTCAGAAGTCGAAGAGGGAAGTGGAGAGGAACTCTGGTGAGCTCTTGCATTCGTTATCTGAAGAATATCCCAGAGGAGAGACCCTAAATAGCCAGAAAAGGAGGTTTGGCTACCAAGAAAGGTAAGAGCCTATCAAAGGGGGTCTCTGACGTCACCTGCTGGCACTGGCCACTCAGAGCAGGCCAGTGTGCCCCCAACACCTCTGAATCCAAGATGGCAGAGGTCTGGGACACACTGGAGGAGCTCTGGGCACCTCCTCTGGGAGGTACTGGTTAGGGGAGTGGTCACTCTTTCCTTTGTCCAGTTTCGTGCCTGAGCAGGGCTGGGGGATCCCTGAACCGGTGTAGACTGGCTTATGCAGAGATGGGCACCATCTGTGCCCATCAAAGCATTTCCAGAGGCTGGGGGAGGCTACTTCTCCCCAGCCCTTCACGCCTATTTCCAAAGGGAGAGGGTGTAACACCCTCTCTCAGAGGAAATCCTTTGTTCTGCCTTCCTGGGCTGGGGCTGCCCAGACCCCAGGAGGGCAGAATCCTGTCTGAGGGGTTGGCAGCAGCTGCAGTGGAAACCCTGGAAAGGCAGTTTGGCAGCACCGGTTTCTGTGCTAGAGACCCGGGGATCATGGAATTGTCCCCCCAATACCAGAATGGTAGTGGGGTGACAATTCCATGATCTTAGACATGTTACATGGCCATGTTCAGAGTTACCATTGTGACGCTATACATAGGTATTGACCTATGTATAGTGCACGTGTGTAATGGTGTCCCCGCACTCACAAAGTTCGGGGAATTTGCCCTGAACAATGTGGGGGCACCTTGGTTAGTGCCAGGGTGCCCACACGCTAAGTAACTTTGCACCCAACCTTCACTAAGTGAGGGTTAGACATATAGGTGACTTATAAGTTACTTATGTGCAGTGAAAAATGGCTGTGAAATAACGTGGACGTTATTTCACTCAGGCTGCAGTGGCAGGCCTGTGTAAGAATGGTCTGAGCTCCCTATGGGTGGCAAAATAAATGCTGCAGCCCATAGGGATCTCCTGGAACCCCAATACCCTGGGTACCTAAGTGCCATATACAAGGGGATTATATGGGTGTACCAGTGTGCCAATGAGAATTGGTCAATTTAGTCACTAGCCTGCAGTGACAAATTTAGAAAGCAGAGAGAGCATAAACACTGAGGTTCTGGTTAGCAAAGCCTCAGTGATAGTTAGGCACCATACAGGGAACAAATACAGGGCACATACTATGAGCACTGGGGTGCTGCCTGACAGGATCCCAGTGACACAAGGGCTAAAACAACATACATACAGTGAAAATGGGGGTAACATGCCAGGGAAGATGGTACTTTCCTACAGAGAGCACCTGCACTTCAGTTCGAATGGCATGCTGATTACGATTTCCCGGAGTTAGTGCAGGATCCAGTAATGCACAAAGGTCCTGAATAGTTGCACATGTGAGTCTGTAAGTGATTATGATATGATGCTCCACCATGGTCCCCATATCCAGTGGTCTGTACACCGATGGTGCCCTTCCTCGCCACAAGGGTCGGTACATACGAGGGGTTACAAAAAGGAGTGATGAAAACACATACATAGGCACACTTGTCATCATTTGTGCACGGCATTGTTCATTGCGGTGTCTCTACAATAATTGCTACCTGACAGATATACATGTACATCACAGTGAGGGAACAGAGTATTTCATGTGTGCTACAATACTGAATGGACAGAGGCCTAGGTGCTTCATGTGGCTAGTAGGGCCTGCATTGTGAGTATTAATTGTAGATGCGTAGCTGAAGACAAAATGTCTGGCCACTGTTGTTCTGCCCTTTTGTTGTGGAAGTGACCTCATACTGCTAGCGGTTGACGTCACAGCGTAAAGCGCTGTTGTTGGACCTGGCTTTTTGACAGGGTCATCCCCAAACGTTTTGCCTCCTTCCTCCTATTTTTTCTGACCTGTTGTTGTTGGCTTTTGACCTCTGGGCACTTTACCACTGCTAACCAGTGCTAAAGTGCATATGCTCTCTGTGTAAATGGTACTATTGATTGGTTTATCCATGATTGGCTATTTAATTTACTTATAAGTCCCTAGTAGAGTGCACTATATGTGCCTAGGGCCTGTAGATTAAATGCTGCTAGTGGACCTGCAGCACTGGTTGTGCCACCCACTTCAGTAGCCCCTTAACCCTGTCTCAGGCCTGCCATTGCAAGGCCTGTGCGTGCAGTTTCACTGCCACTTCGACTTGGTATTTAAAAGTACTTGCCAAGCCTAGAACTCCCCTTTTTCTACATATAAGTCATCCCTAATGTGTGCCCTAGGTAACCCCTAGAGCAGGGTGCTGTGTAGGTAAAAGGCAGGACATGTACCTGTTTAGTTATATGTCCTGGTAGTGTAAAACTCCTAAATTCGTTTTTACACTACTGTGAGGCCTGCTCCCTTCATAGGCTAACATTGGGGCTGCCCTCATACACTGTTGAAGTGGCAGCTGCTGATCTGAAAGGAGCAGGACGGTCATATTTAGTATGGCCAGAATGGTAATATAAAGTCCTGCTGACTGGTGAAGTCGGATTTAATATTACTATTCTAGAAATGCCACTTTTAGAAAGTGATCATTTCTTTGCACTAAAATCTTGTTGTGCCCTTCAATCCACGTCTGGCTAGATTTAGTTGACAGCTCCTTGTGCATTCACTCAGACACACCCCAAACACAGGGTACTCAGCCTCACTTGCATACATCTGCATTTTGAATGGGTCTTCCTGGGCTGGGAGGGTGGAGGGCCTGCCCTCACGCAAAGGACTGCCACACCCCCTACTGGGACTCTGGCAGACAGGATTGAACTGAAAGGGGGCTTGGTGCATTTCTTAGACACTCTTTGAAGTCACCCCCACTTCAAAGGCACAACTTAGTATAAAACAGGGCCTCTGCCCTACCTCATCAGACACTTGCTGGAGAAGAAACGTGAACCAGAAACCACATCCTGCCAAGAAGAACTGCCTGGCTGCTCAAAGGACTCACGTGTCTGCTTTTCTACAAAGGATTGCTGCCTTGCTGTTGGCCTGCTGCCTTGCTGAACTCTTGTCTGGCTGTAAAAGTGCTCTCCAAGGGCTTGGATAGAGCTTGCCTCCTGTTCCCTGAAGTCTCAGGACCAAAAAGACTTCTCTCTTCCACTTGGACGCTCCGTGCGCCGAAATTTTCGACGCACAGCTTGTTCCGCGGCAAGAAAAACGCCGCACACCGACGCTGATCGACGCAACGCCTTCGGGACGACCGAAACTTTGACGCACGGCCTCGCAAGGACAACGCCGCCCGACTTCCAAGGAGAAATCGACGCGACGCCTGGCGTGAGATCGAAACTTCGACGCGCAGCCCAGTAGAACGACGCGCAGCCGGAAAACAAGCAGGGAAATCCACGCACAGACCCGGGACATCTGGTACTCCCCGTGATCCACAGAAAGAGACTGTCTGCGCGCCGGAAAACGACGCACAACTTCCCACGTGGAAAATAACGACGCAAGTCCGTGTGTGCTGAGGAGAAATCGACACCCACACCAGTTTTCCACGTATCTCTTCTCCTGTGGCCCTCTGAGGAGATTTTCCACCAGAAACCAGGTACTTTGTGTTTGAAAGAGACTTTGTTTGCTTTCTAGAGACGTAAGACACTTTATATCACTTTTCAGTGATATCTTTACAAATTCATATTGCAACTTTGATCGTTTTGACCTGAAAATACCCAGATAAATATTATATATTTTTCTAAACACTGTGTGGTGTATTTTTGTGGTGTTATACTATGGTGTTGTATAATTTATTGCACAAATGCTTTACACATTGCCTTCTAAGTTAAGCCTGACTGCTCGTGCCAAGCTACCAGAGGGTGGGCACAGGCTGATTTTGGATTGTGTGTGACTTACCCTGACTAGAGTGAGGGTTCTTGCTTGGACAGAGGGCAACCTGACTACCAACCAAAAACCCCATTTCTAACGTTGGTGATCAGCGGTGAGGATAGGACTTGTGTTTGTGCAGTGACATACAGTAGCTAAGTATTTCACTACCTACCCACAGTTGAAGGTCAACTTGATTTTTCATCTTTTTTGCTTTTGGTTCTCTGATGTCCTCCTGGATATACTATTGAGATTTTGGACTTTGGATTTTGTTTTTTGCCGGTAAGACCTTATCAACAATGAGATTGCTTACCTACTCACTCTTTGTGCCTACTGACCACCTCACTAAGGCTGACCTAAGGAGGCTTTGCAGAAAATGGGGCCTTCCTGTATCAAGGAGATCTACTAAGATGGAAATGCTACATGCCTACATAGTCTGGGGGGAAGAAAGATGGGCAGAGAGAGAGGCAGAAAAAAAACTAATGACTAAGTACCCCTCAGATGAGGAGGGGGACTGCTCAAATGAGGAGGAAGACTACTCAGATGAGGAAAGAGAACCAGTGAGAGTTGAATGGCTCCTAGCTCTAGAGCGGTGTATGGAAGAGCTAGATGAGCAGCTTGAAAGGGCTGAGGCAGCAAGTCTCTTAGCCCTGGAAGAAGAAAAGATTGCAGCTCAAGAGCTGAGCTGTAAAGAGCTGAAAATGGAAGCCGGAAGGGCTGAGTCCAGTTCAGATGGTGGCAGCAAAAATCTTGCATCTAGTACTGCTGAAGAAGGGCACAAGCCCAGAGATGTGGTGCCCAACTTGAAGAAGGGAGTGGACAAATCCCAGGCGGTTCAAGGGTGTGAGGTAGTTCCCGTTATGCACAGGGTCCCTGAGAAGGAGTGGGGAACTGGCACAGGGAGTCATATTCCTACTGGGGGGAGGGACACTTTACTGACTCTAGCAGAGAGTGACAGAGAAAAGGGTTCCCCCCTGGTGGACGTCCTGGATATAGAGTGTAGACACATCCCAGAAGAGTATGGGTTGAGTGTCAGGGACAGTCAGATACTGTCTCAGCAGTCTCAGAAGGGTGATGTAGAGTGCTTTTTCAAGGTTGAGTCACTGGATGGTTGGGTGAAGGGTACTGTGGTTAATACATGTGAAGGGCAGAGTGATGTAATTGCTGGAGAGCATATGTCTGGTCCTTATTTTCCAGAGCTACGCCAACACCAGGTGGAGTGTGAGTTCTCTGACCCCAGGGAACTTACAATGGAGGCAGACTTCTGGGCGAGTACCAGAGAGTCTGAAGAGGCATTTGGGGGTGCTCCTGAAGGGAGTGGTCTAGGTGGTTCCCAACCGAGTGAGGTGGGAAAGGATTGTAGTGTCCCAGGTAGGTCCCAGGTCCTAGAGGGTTCCATGAGGGAACACCAGGAGGGAAGCCTAGCCTGTACCGTAGGGCCACCTTTTGAGGAAAGCCCCGCAGTGTCAGAAGAACTTGGGGGGGTGACTGTAGCCAGCATCCCAACAGGTCTGGTGTCTGGCAGTACCCCTCCTAGTGAGGGGGTGCAGAAGTCCAGACATAGGGTTGAGAGGGGGTTGCAGACCCCAGTGGAGGACCTTGAGAGTCAGGGGTCAGCTCTGAGAGCAGAGCCCCCCAGGAATGACCCAGGTGAAACCGTTTCTGGTTTGGGGGAAACCCAGACTCTGCCGGATGGGCAGAGGTCGGGAGACCTGCGCCAACCAGACTCTTGTGTGGCCCTTGGGGACGGTCTGTCCTTTGTGGGGGGTGAGAGTGCCCCCCAGGAAGTCCTGGCATGCCAGGCAAAGATTCAACCTCAGGTTGGTGACTCTGGGTTGCATACCCAGGTTCAGAGGTTAAACTCTGACCTGGTGGGAGGTAGGTGTGCCTCCCAAGAAGTCCTGCTGTGCCAGGCAATTGTCCAACCTCAGGGTGTTGACTCTGGGTTGGATGGCCAGGTTCAGAGGTTAAACTCTGACCTGGTGGGAGGTAGGTGTGCCTCCCAGAAAGTCCTGGTGTGCCAGGCAATTGCCCAACCTCAGGGTGGTGACCCTGGGTTGGAGAACCAGGCTCAGAGGTTAAACTCTGACCTGGTGGGAGGTAGGTGTGCCTCCCTGGAAGTCCTGGCCTGCCAAGCAATGGTTCAACCTCAGGGTGGTGGCTCTGGGTTGGCTAACCAGGTTCAGAGGATAAACTCTGACCTGTTGGGGGGTAGAGGTGCCCCCCAGAAAGTCCTGGTATGCCAGGCAATGGTTCAACCTCAGGGTGTTGACTCTGGGTTGGATAACCGGGTTCAGAGTTTAAACTCTGAGCTGGTGGGGGGTAGGTGTGCCCCCCAGAATGTCCTGGTGTACCAGGCAGTTGTCCAACCTCAGGGTGCTGACTCTGGGTTGGATAACCGGGTTCAGAGGTTAAACTCTGACCTGGTGGGGGGTAGGTGTGCCCCCCAGAAAGTCCTGGCGTGCCAGGCAATTGTTCAACCTCAGGGTGGTGACCCTGGGTTGGAGAACCAGGTTCAGAGGTTAACCTCTGACCTGGTGGGAGGTAGGTGTGCCTCCCAGAAAGTCCTGGTGTGCCAGGCAATTGCCCAACCTCAGGGTGGTGACCCTAGGTTGGAGAACCAGGTTCAGAGGTTAAACTCTGACCTGGTGGAGGGTCAGTGTGCCCTCCAGGAAGTCCTGGCGTGCCAGGCAATTGTTCAACTTCAGGGTGGTGACTCTGAGTTGGATTGCCAAGTTCAGAGGTTAAACTCTGACCTGGTGGAGGGTCAGTGTGCCCTCCAGGAAGTCCTGGCGTGCCAGGCAATTGTTCAACTTCAGGGTGGTGACTCTGAGTTGAATGGTCAGGTGCAGAGGTTAAACTCTGACCTGGTGGGGGGTAGGTGTGCCTCCCAGAAATTCCTGGTTTGCCAGGCAGTGATCTAGTCTGAGGGTACAGACCCTGGGCTGGAAGACCAGGTTCAGGGTGTCCCCCCGGACCTGGAGGGAGGGGCTACTGATAACAGTGCCCCTACCATGTTGTTTTCTGAGGAGGCCACTCCTAGTTGTAGGGTGCTGGACCCCAGAAGGAAGGGCAGGGGGAGGGAAGCCTCACCCCGGGCCCTAGTCCAACCTGAAGGTACAGACCCCAGGTTGGAGGGCCAGTTGCAGGTTAACAGCCCTACACTGGTGGAGGAATGGTACAGGGCGACTTCTATAAGCACCCTGACCATGTTGGACTCTGGGGGTACCGCTCCGGAAGGGAGGGTACAGAGCCCCAGAGGGGAGGACCAGGTTCAGGCTGTCATCCCTGACCTGGTGGAAGGGAGAGTGGTTAAAGGGTGCCCAGCACCTGGGGCTACCGCCCCCCACTCTCCACAGCCACAGTGGTGGGAGAGCTTTGAGAGGCCTGGGGCCTGGCTCTCATCCCTGGCAGCTGTCAGTAACCACTGTGGCTTGCTGTCCGGGTGGACAGAGTTATCCCTGGGGAGGGGACAAGTGTCACACCCCGGGGGTAGAGGGGCAACACCACTGTGTTGGTCATGGTGGTACTATCCTGCTCCTGGGATACATCTGTGAGCAAAGTAAGGTTAGGGGCTGCACAGATGGGATCCGCAGGTAAGGAGAAAGGTTCCCCATGGGTTGGCTTAGTGGGCCCTGAGAGTATGGACAGAGGGATCCAATTGGAGTCAGGAAGGCGAAGAACTGGAGCATGCCCCTGCTGTTGTGGGCCTGGGTCCTTGTTCTGTCACCTCAAACAGGGAAGTACATCAGGATAGTGATTGTTCTCCCCTGGCTTTAGGCTGGTAGGTGGTCATGTTGGACCTGGCTTTTTGACAGGGTCATCCCCAAACTTTTTGCCTCCTTCCTCCTATTTTTTCTGACCTGTTGTTGTTGGCTTTTGACCTCTGGGCACTTTACCACTGCTAACCAGTGCTAAAGTGCATATGCTCTCTGTGTAAATAGTACTATTGATTGGTTTATCCATGATTGGCTATTTAATTTACTTATAAGTCCCTAGTAGAGTGCACTATATGTGCCTAGGGCCTGTAGATTAAATGCTGCTAGTGGACCTGCAGCACTGGTTGTGCCACCACTTCAGTAGCCCCTTAACCCTGTCTCAGGCCTGCCATTGCAAGGCCTGTGCGTGCAGTTTCACTGCCACTTCGACTTGGCATTTAAAAGTACTTGCCAAGCCTAGAACTCCCCTTTTTCTACATATAAGTCATCCCTAATGTGTGCCCTAGGTAACCCCTAGAGCAGGGTGCTGTGTAGGTAAAAGGCAGGACATGTACCTGTTTAGTTATATGTCCTGGTAGTGTAAAACTCCTAAATTCGTTTTTACACTACTGTGAGGCCTGCTCCCTTCATAGGCTAACATTTGGGCTGCCCTCATACACTGTTGAAGTGGCAGCTGCTGATCTGAAAGGAGCAGGAAGGTCATATTTAGTATGGCCAGAATGGTAATATAAAGTCCTGCTGACTGGTGAAGTCGGATTTAATATTACTATTCTAGAAATGCCACTTTTAGAAAGTGAGCATTTCTTTGCACTAAAATCTTGTTGTGCCCTTCAATCCACGTCTGGCTAGGTTTAGTTGACAGCTCCTTGTGCATTCACTCAGACACACCCCAAACACAGGGTACTCAGCCTCACTTGCATACATCTGCATTTTGAATGGGTCTTCCTGGGCTGGGAGGGTGGAGGGCCTGCCCTCACACAAAGGACTGCCACACCCCCTACTGGGACTCTGGCATACAGGATTGAACTGAAAGGGGGCTTGGTGCATTTCTTAGACACTCTTTGAAGTCACCCCCACTTCAAAGGCACAACTTAGTATAAAACAGGGCCTCTGCCCTACCTCATCAGACACTTGCTGGAGAAGAAACCTGAACCAGAAACCACATCCTGCCAAGAAGAACTGCCTGGCTGCTCAAAGGACTCACATGTCTGCTTTTCTACAAAGGACTGCTGCCTTGCTGTTGGCCTGCTGCCTTGCTGAACTCTTGTCTGGCTGTAAAAGTGCTCTCCAAGGGCTTGGATAGAGCTTGCCTCCTGTTCCCTGAAGTCTCAGGACCAAAAAGACTTCTCTCTTTCACTTGGACGCTCCGTGCGCTAAAATTTTCGACGCTCAGCTTGTTCCGCGGCAAGAAAAACGCCGCACACCGACGCTGATCGACGCAACGCCTTTGGGACGACCGAAACTTTGACGCACGGCCTCGCAAGGACAACGCCGCCCGACTTCCAAGGAGAAATCGACGCGACTCCTGCCGTGAGATCTAAACTTCGACGCGCAGCCCCGCAGAACGACGCGCAGCCGGAAAACAAGCAGGGAAATCCACGCACAGACCCGGGACATCTGGTACTCCCCGCGATCCACAGAAAGAGACTGTCCGCGCGCCGGAAAACGACGCACGACTTCCCGCGTGGAAAATAACGACGCAAGTCCGTGTATGCTGAGGAGAAATTGACGCCCACACCAGTTTTCCACGTATCTCTTCTCCTGTGGCCCTCTGAGGAGAGTTTCCACCAGAAACCAGGTACTTTGTGTTTGAAAGAGACTTTGTTTGCTTTCTAAAGACTTAAGACACTTTATATCACTTTTCAGTGATATCTTTACAAATTCATATTGCAACTTTGATCGTTTTGACCTGAGAATACCCAGATAAATATTATATATTTTTCTAAACACTTTGTGGTGTATTTTTGTGGTGTTATACTATGGTGTTGTATGATTTATTGCACAAATGCTTTACACATTGCCTTCTAAGTTAAGCCTGACTGCTTGTGCCAAGCTACCAGAGGGTGGGCACAGGCTGATTTTGGATTGTGTGTGACTTACCCTGACTAGAGTGAGGGTTCTTGCTTGGACAGAGGGCAACCTGACTGCCAACCAAAAACCCCATTTCTAACAGGTGTTTACTGCTGTTCGCACCCGCGTTGGTTAACATGGATGCCAATGGGGAATTCTGGTGTATCATGATTGCCGGCAGCGGTGACGGTGCACACCACCGCTGAACGTACGTGCGTTCGTCATCGTTTGATCACTTGACTCCCTGATCTCGTGCGGACAGGTACTCCACTCTGTGTACTGCTGTGGCCTGCCTCTGGCTATGGATGTGCCACGTGTTGCAGGGGAAAGGGCCCCAGCCTTCATCCAGGAAGAACTGGAGAAGCTAGTGGACGGGGCCCTGCCCCTGTACGCGAAACTGTACGGACGGCCAGAGGTACAGGTGAGTCTGGGTTTCGTGGTCGCTGTGTGTGTGTAATGGATGGTGTTGATTGCACATATGTTTGCACGTCTGAGCCTGCATGGGCCATGGTGCATGGCATGCTGCGTGTGACTGTCCTGTATGTCTGAGAGTACTGTCCGTCCCTTAGTGGACGATTAGCCAGCTGTTCCTATCGTGCAGGTGCCTGACCTCTGTGTTCCATTTCTGTGTCACCCTTTTAGGTCAGCGCCCACCAGAAGAGGGCACATTGGCATGCCATCGCCAAGGAGGTACTGTCATTGGGGGTCTTCAACCGGCGGAGCACCCACTGCGGAAAGAGGTGGGAGGACCTGTGGCGCTGGGCGTGAAAGATCAGTGGAGCCCAGCTGGGGAAGTCCTCCCAACGTGGAAGGGGTGCCCGTCGGGCACTGACCCTCCTCATGCGACGGATCCTGGCGGTGGCGTACCCAGACCTGGATGGGCGCTTGAAGGCTGCACAGCAGTCACAAGGGGGTGAGTACTCATTGACCATACTTCAGTCTGAAAGAATGTCTGGGTGTGCAGTAGGGCTCATGCTGCTTAGAGGCAGGGAATTTGACTGGTGTCCATCTACTGTATGTTCCCGAAAGGGTGTAGGGGTGTCTCTGTCAGGTTTCACCTACTTCTGCTCCGTAGGTATTTCAGGGGATGGGTGTAAAGCAGTATTCTGGTCAGTAGTCAGGGGCATGGCCATGGGCATAGTGAACGGTGCTGCCTGTTGGGTGTGTTTTCTGGGTGGGTGTATGTCTGGCCATTGTGTACCTGCATTCAGCTATTTACAAGTGTCTCTCCTGTTTTGTCTCCCCATCCCTGTTCTCTTGTGTTGGTTTGGTACAGCATCAACATCAGGCGAGGGAGCTGAGGCACCAGCATGTGGGGAAGCAGCGGCCCATGGATCCTCCGAGGCGGAGACAACCGACGCCCAGGGGACCAGTGGGTTTGAGGGTGAGGGGACTTCCACGGGGAGGCTACTACCACAGGAGGTAGTGACTCTGAGACCTCCTCAGATGGGGGCCCCCCGGCGGTGGCAGACCCTAGTGCACACACCACTACCATTACATCTTCCACCACCTCCCATTCCATCACCGCCCTCCCTTCTGCTCCCCACCAAGTTGCCTGTGCCCGCCCACTCAGTTAGGTGGGCGTCTCCTTCGCCCCAGGCACCTCCTCCCCTGCCCCAGTCAGCCCTGCTGCACTCATAGAGGAGGCTATTGACCTCCTGAGAACCATCTCTGTAGGGCAGACAACCATCATCAATGCCATCCAGGGGCTAGCATGAGAGATGCAGCAGACAAATGCCTATTTGGATGGCATTTACTGTGCCATGTCTGCCCTATAGAGATCTTTTCAGGCTCTGGCCTCCTCTTGGATGGTAGCCATATTCCCTGGCCATTCTGTCCCCCCCCCCCAACCTCCTCTACCCCTTCCAGCACCCCACTCCCTTCACCCATCCAAAGCACACATTCAGACACGCTGACAAGCACATCAACACACAAGAAGCACACTTCAAAACACAAGCACCACACATCCCACCACAAGCATTCACACAGCCAACAGACACCTGCACACACAACAAAGTCCACTTCCCCCAGTGTGCCCACCTCTTCCGCCTCCCTGTCTGTCCCCTCTACATCCACACCCTCATGCACCGCACCTTCACTCACTGTTACTGCTCCTCTTCCTGCACTCACCACAATAGCAGACAGCCATACATGCACCCCATACACCACACCTGCCCTCGCCACCTCTTCTGTAGTTGACACATGCAGCACACTCACCAGACTTGCAGACACCCACACAACATACATCCACACTAGCTGTCTGTCTTCTCCCATTGTGTCCACCCCCCACCTCTCAAGAGACACAAACGCACCAAGACACCCACCCGTCAGACATCCACCACACCACAGCCTACTGAGCAGTCACCTGCACCCACTACACGTACTCCTACACCACATACATCCACACCCTCTGCCTCCACTCCCACGCCCTCATCTACCCCAATTGCTGAAAAGAAACTTTTTCTCTCCCGTGCTGACCTCTTCCAACCCACTGGCCCACCCCGTCATGTTCCCAAATGTGCTCACCTCATTGCCCTTTCCGCTCCTTCCACATCACAGCCCACCCCTGTCTGTCCTTCACATTCCTGTGCCCCTTCCCCAGATAAGAAAAAGGCCCGGACAGAGCCTAGGCCATCCAGCTCCACTCGAGCCAAACAGCCCCCACCCCCTTCAAAGGAGAAGCCCACCCCCCTCCACCTTCCCAACGAAAGTCAAAGGCCCACCCCTGTCGAAAATCCCCACCCCCACCAACCCCTGCCTCCTTTCCGTGAGGTGCTTGGATAACCATATGGTGCCCCATAATGTGGAGTACCAAGCACTTGTGGGAGTCAGGTTGGGCCTGTTGTGGCCCATGACAATTGTCACGATACGGACTGGCCATTGGCCCTGTTTGAACTGTTTGGCTCTGTGATCTTGTGATTAAAGTTTCTGTGTGGCCTGTGTTTGGGCTGCATGCCGTTGAACCCTGGTCATTTGTTTCATTTTTTATGGGTGTGGGGCTTTTGTTTGTACTATGGTCAAGTTGGATTAGGCTTGTGTTGGGTAAGTACCTCTTGCTGTGGGGTGTATGACTTGTGCTGCTGTGAAGGGTTGGGTGGCGTTGCAGGGTAGGTGGAGTTGGGTGGGTATGTATCTGTGCCCTTTCCTCCCTTGTTTCGTAGGTTGCGGTACTTACCGTCATCATCTTCGTCGGTGGTCTCAGTCGTGGAGGTATATGGCAAGGGGCAGGGCTGGCATGATCTGCAGCTCTCTATCCATGGCTGCCGCAGCGCGTTCTGTGGGACTCCGGTGCATGGTTCCTTATATTTGGTTCATTTCCGCCTGGCTTTGTGTGGCGGTGGTTCCCGCCCCGGAACTGGCGGCGGAATGGTGGTTCATAATTTGATGGGCGGGTTGGGCCTTTCAGACTGCCTGTGGGCGGACTCTGCCGTCGTCGTCTGCACTCCTTTCCTGGCAGTGGGTGGTTCGCTGGATGCCTGTGTTTCATTTGGATCATTATTTGGCGGTCCGGACCGCTCCTCTGTTGGCGGTTTCTACGGCCAGCGGAGCGGAACGGACCGCCATGTTCATAATGAGGGCCTTTGTTTGTTTCAGTCTGCAGATGGACCTTAACTCTCTCATCCCAAGATAGAGTTAAGGGGTGAGGTTGAGTTCCACCACCATGTCCTCTGAGCTGCTCATTTTTTTACTAACTTTAGGACTTTCTTTAGGAGCTAAAAACTACTTCTAGCTACTTACCCCTAACTATGGTAACTTTTAAATCTAAAAAGGAAGTGCTGAAGGGGACTTAACCAAGGCACTAGCAGGACTTGTAAAAATTTAGAAAAAATTGTCAATTCAAAATTCAATTGAATCTAAAGTCAATTTTGGAACTTAGTCGTGTGATCAGATATTGGCTGAGTAGTCCAGCAAATGCAAAGTCGTAGACCCCACCGCTGATCCATAAATGTAGAAAACTGGCTCTGTGTTTACTATACCAAAATACGGTATGGCGTGTATAGAGTCCAGGTGTTCTTCAGGGGCTTAAAAGAAGTTCAAGTAGATAATACTAATGCTCTCTTTTGTGGTAGTGTAGTTGAGCAGTTAGGCTTGTCAGGGGGTTCTGTAGAGAATTTGTTGTACGCATGTAGTAAAGAAATGAGGCAAACACTCAATGACTAACTCCAGGCAAATTGTTTTTATATAGCAAAAATATGTTTTGTTACTTTATTACTAGAACCAGAAGAACTTTGTTGCAGGTAAGTACAGTTGTAAGTAGGTATCAAGCATATGTATCAAGTGAACTTTGTTTGGTTTTTGTAGTTAAAGCAATTTACAAGTAAGTAACAATTTTCTATTTCAAACGTTGGCACGGTGCAATTTTTCATAAGAGTCAATAGAGTCCTAGGGGGAAAATTGTTAGCACAGAAAACAGGTAAGTACACAACATAGGATTCCAGTCTTTGGAGGTTAGGATGTCCACAGGTCACAGTTTAGGCTAACCCCAAAAGCACAACACCAGCAATACGGGGCCGGCTGGGTGCAGAGGTCAAACTTGGCACTTGGTTTACAGTGACATTCTATGAGGACTGGGGGTGCTTGGTAGAGAGCAGATTGCAGTTAAGTACCCAGAGTTCCAGGACACCAGCCTGGGGGTTTTAGGTCAGCACTGGGCGGCTACAGGTTCACATTCAACCCACACCCTCAGCAGCTCAGGGACGGCCAGGTGCAGGATGCAAACAGAGAGCTGGGCGCCCAATGCTTCTCAATAAGGAGACCCCGGCGGTCACAAAAGATGCTGCATGCTGGGTCCAGGAGGTCGGTTTTAGGAAACCAACGGCTGGACAGGCAGGAGAGGCACCTGCTGGACGTTGATGGACCGTCAGTCAGATTCCCCAAGGCCAGGGGGCTACGAGGGGAGGTGTCTTTTTGACGTCGGGAATCTTTCTTGGATCTGGTCGCAGTCAGGGGGCATCTGGATTCAGGCTGCAGACGTAGTTCTGTTAGTCAGGAGGGGTCAACCTATGGTGGACTCAAGATCAGAATCACCTGGGGACCTTCTCTGGACCAGTGGGCGACCTGGACTCGGGCCTTGAGCCTAAGGTGCAGAATGGGTAGGGCTTGCCAATCCAGGGTGGTTCTGGATTCCTTTTTGGAGGTTTCTTCTGGACAGGGCTGCAGTCCTCCTGGAGTTATTGGTCCTCTGCTGGGCAGGCAGTCTTCTGGGGGTTTGTAGAAGTCGCTGGTCCTGCAGGATGCATTGCCTTCTTAGAGCAGGGGTCTTTCAAGTTGCAGACAGGCCAGTAGGGTTGGGACCAAGTCAAGCTGTTGTTAGAGTCCTGCCTGGCACTCCATTTAAGGCCCCTAAATTGAGTATTTAGGTGCCACCCCTAAACCCTAGAACTCAAAGTTCAACAACCTAAGAAGTCTCAGACTAAGAAGAGTTGCACCCACAAAACAGGAAAAGAAGAAGCAGCTGACCTGGAACCAGCCCCTCCAGCCTGCCTGCTGACATCGAAGGATCCTGCAGAAGAAGCCAACTCGTCCAGCCTTCAATAAAGACTCAATTCCCCCATGAGCACCGGACTTGCACTGCAACAAGAAACTCCAAAGAAAAGACTCTGCAGCTGCTGGACTCCAGAAACCCGCCACCAGAAGTGACCACTGTACCTGAAGTCCACGACCCAAAGTGAAGCCAACCAATGGTGCCAATGGGGGTCCCTAGCTGCCCAGAGACTGAGCCTAGTGTGGTCTCACCCATCTAGGACTCTCTCAAGACTCCTACAGTTTATGTACACAGGCCCCCTTCTACAGGCTTGTGGAATTAGAAAACCGGACAGCTACAGCAACCATTGCACCCGTGACCCCTGAACCCAGCTGAGGTAGGTCGTTGGTGCCAATGATGTCCCACGGCTCTTAAGAGCTTGAGTCCACCCTGGGTTCACCCCTGCCGGACTCTCCCACAACACCTGTAGCCTCAGCACTCAGGACCCCGCTAACAGCGAGTACTCCCAGATGTGAAAACCTGAGGCCTAAAGAAATCCCTGCATCCTTCACCCCTGGGCACAGGAGAAGAGGTCCAAAGGTGCACCTACGTCCCGAGCACCCAAAGTCTCCTACCTACCTGTTTGTTGGCCCTGACTGGCTTCCCAGCCAGAGCCTGCAGCCTGTTTGTCACAGGATCAAACTCCCATAGGAAACCATTAGGGACCTGAGACCTTACTGCACCTCTGCACCCGGCTGCCCCAGTGCCATCCGGTGTGACCTGTTGGTGTGGTTCAGATCAGGGCCCAGTATTTCTCTTAACTCCCTCAGATTGGCTTCGTAAAACATTGTTAACCCTGTGTTTGCTGAACATCACTTCACCTCCATACAATAACAGGGAGAGAACTATGAAAATTGCACTGTGTCTATTTTTGAAACTGCAAAATATTTATGCTTAAAGGTCTACTTACCTGATTACGAAGTCTTTTGGGTTTAAAACATATATAAATTCTAAATGGGTCTCTGTAGGAAAGTGCCACTGTTGGCATGATTACCACCCCCCCCACACACACTTTTTGCCTAGTGTTGATGTCAACTTTGATTGAAAGTGTGCTGAGATCCTGCTAACCAGGCCCCAGCACCAGTGTTCTTTCCCAAAATCTATACCTTTGTTTCCACAATTGGCACACCCTTGGCCCACAGTTAAGTCCCTTGTAAAAGGTACCTATGGTACCAAGGGCCCTGTGGCCAGGGAAGGTCCCCAAGGGCTGCAGCATGTATTATGCCACCCTGGAGGACCCCTCACTAAGCACATGTACAATGCCTTTGCAGCTTGTGTGTGCTGGTGGGGAGAAAAAGGCAAAGTCGACCTGGCACCCCTCTCAGGGTGCCATGCCCACAACCCCACTGCCTGGGGCATAGGTAAGATACCCCTCTAGCAGGTCTTACAGCCCTAAGGCAGGGTGCACTATACCACAGCTGAGGATATAACTGCATGAGCAATATGCCCCTACAGTGTCTAAGTCCATTCTCAGATATTGTAAGTGCAGTGTAGCCATATTGAGTATATGGTCTTGGAGGATGACATTACGAACTCCGCAGCTCCATAATGGCTTCACTGAATACTGGGAAGTTTGATATCACACTTCCCAGCACAATAAACCCCACTGATGCCAGTGTCGGATTTATTGAAAAAAGCACACAGAGGGCAGCTTAGAGATTCCCCCTGTATGTTAGCCAAACTGCTACTCTAGGACTGACCGGTCCGTGCCAGACTGCCACTGTCATACAAGTTTCTGACCACATAGGGTGAGAGCCTTTGTGCTCTCTGTGGTCAGAAACAAAGCATGTCCTGGGTGGAGGTGCTTCACACCTCCCTCCTGCAGGAACTGTAACTACTGGTGGTGAGCCTCAAAGGCTCAATCCTCAGATTACAGAGTTTGCCCCCCCCCCCCCCCCCCCCCCCCCTGACAAAGACCCACTTTTGGCGACAAGTCCCGCAGGAATACTAGGGAAAACAGGGAGGAGTGACCACCCTAACCAGGACCGCCTCTAAAAAGTGTCAAGAGCCGAGGGGACCCCCTCCCTGCAGAATCCTCAGTCTAGGTTTGGAGGACAGGGACCAATAGGTTTAGGGTTGTGCCCCCCTCCCCAAATGGAGTGGGCAAAAGGAGTGTGTAGCCATCCTCAGGTACAGTCGCCATTGGCTACTGCCCTCTGACCCCTGTAACGCCCCTAAATCCAGGATTTAAGGTCCTCCCTGAACTCCGCTTACCAGATTTCTGGCAACCTGACAAGAAGAAGAAGGACTGCATAGCTGAAACTCCCAGCAGAGTAGAAGGAAGACGACAACTGACTTGGCCTCCGCCCTACAGGCCTGTCTCCTGCTTCAGAGAACCTGCAAAAGAACAGCGACCCATCCAGTGGGACCAGCAACCTCTATCAAGCTCCGCACCCGAAAGGACCAAAAACTCAAGTGAACCGCAGCCCTGTCTAAGAAGAAACCAACAACTAAGCACTCCAGCCTCACTCTGAATGAGTGAGTCCTAACCAATGTTCCCTCTAATTTTTTTCCACTGTGTGCGTTAGTGTGCGGTCTCTGTGCGCTGCAGCCAAGGATACGTGCGCCAAGAAATTGACCATTCACACTCGCGCAGCGCATAACTAGCCAAGATCTTTGGCATTAGCCTCTCCATACCACTAAAGCAAAAAAGGGATATCATTGCTCCATGCAATAGGGCATCAAGGCAGTTTTGTGACCTGGTTGCACACCCCAAGGACATGACCTGTTAGGGGAGCACGTATATTGCTCTAAAAGGCTTATTTAGGCTTAGAAAGTGATAACGCATATAAACTACCACAAAGTATAGGAATGGTGGAACATTTGATAACAGCACATTTTCTACTGTTCTGAAGCATTTCCTAGCTCATGAACCATTGATTTTCAAGACAAATATCACTTGCCCGCTTGTATGCTAAAGCACGCCAAATGATTTTTAAAACACTCCCCGCGGTATTTAAAAGCTGTTTTCATTGACTTTAATCCAGATTCAAATATAAGCATTATCTGCCTTAGGGAAGCACGTATATCGCTCAAAAAGGCTTATTTAAGCTTAGAAAGTGATAAAGCATATAAACTACCACAAAGTATAGGAATGGTGGAACATTTGATAACAGCACATTTTCTCCTGTTCTGAAGCATTTCCTAGCTCATTAACCATTAATTTCCAAGACAAATATCACTTGCTCGATTGTATGCTAAAGCACGCCAAATGATGTTTAAAACACTCCCGCGGCATTTAAACGCTGTTTTCATTGACTTCAATCCAGATTCAAATATGAGCATTATCTGCCTTAGGGGAGCACGTATATCGCTGTAAAAGGCTTATTTAGGCTTAGAAAGTGATAACGCATATAAACTACCACAAAGTATAGGAATGGTGGAACATTTGATAACAGCACAACGTGCGCGCTTGCCAATGGGGCCTGTGCGATGGGGGAAGGAATGGTGCGCGCGCGGCTTACAGGGAACATTGGTCCTAACCACTCTTCACCCAAAGCCCACGGCCTGTGTCCTGATGGCCCAACCAGCCAGAGAGGATCCCCAGGCGATTGCGAGCAAGTGCCCACCCTGGGTTCACCTCTCCACCCCTCCATGACGACGCCTGCAGAGGGAATCCCGAGGACCCTCCTGTCCACAAAGCTCCAGACGAAGATATACAATGTCTAAAAACACCCTGCATCCGCAACCCCCAGGCCTTGGAGAAACCGACACCCAGTGCAGCTACGTTCAGCAGGCAGCCCTCCTCCCTGTCCGACAGGTGGTGTGCCCGAAACCCCCCCCCCTAGACCTCACCTGCAACCTCTGAGTGACCCCAAGTGTCCCCTAATAGACCAGCATTGGAAACCGATGTCTTATTTGCACCCTGTATTCGCCCGCCTCCGTGCGGCTGAGGGTGTGTGTTTGGTGCCTCCTTGTGGCTCCTCCAGTGCTCTTCTAATCCACCTGGTCTACTTTCTGAGTCGCGGGTACATACCTTCAGGTAGACCTGATTCTGAGTAGCCACTGTCTCCATAGGAGACCACATTACATTTGCTCATCTTTGACGTCTGCACCCGGCCATCCCTGTGTTGCTGGTAATGGGTGTTTGGGGTTAACTTGAACCCCAACCGGTGGAATTCCTAAAACCCAGAGACTGAAACTGTTATTGTTTTACTTACCTCCCAGAACTGTATAACTTATCGATTTCAAACAAAGTACTGTTGATACATGTGTGAAATATGAATCTATTGATGTACTTACCTGCAATCTGAATCTTGTGGTTCTAAAATAAATTAAGAAAATAATATTTTTCTATATAAAAACCTATTAGTCTGAAGTTAAGTCATTGCATGTGTTTTTCTTCTATTGACTGTGTGGGTTCAACAAATGCTTTGCACTACCCTCTGGTGAGCGTAACTGCTCAACCACACTACCACAAAAGAGAGCTTTAGTATTATCTGCTTTAGCCTCTGTTAAGCCTCTGGGGAACCCCTGGAATCTGTGCACACTATATCGCACTTTGATATACAATGTACAGAGTCAGCTTCCTACAGTCCCGGATTTATCTATTTAGTGTGTCTCATTTATTGCCTCTGTGAGTACAACAAATGCTTAACACTACCCTCTGATAAGCCTAACTGCTCACCCACACTACCACAAGTAGAGGATGAGTTTCATCTAATTTTGCCTCTGAAACACCAATTGGGGATCCACTGGACTCTGTTCAGAGTGTACTTCATTTTAGTGCACAATGTAGAGAGCCAGCTTCCTACACCTCCCCTGCTGCTGCAACAGAAGATCCTCCCGGAGGGGCAGTCTGATCAGAGGATCGATGGACATGCTCAACACCTCGGGATACCAGAGTCTTTGCTTTGGCCCAGTCATACTTGAAATGTCCTGATGTTCCAGCCATGTCCAGAGGCGAAGAGCCTCCTGACAAAGGATCCATGACCCCACTCCGCCATGCTTGTTGCAGTACCACATGGCGGTAGTGTTAAACATAAACACCTGCACTACTTTCCCTTTGAGAGAGGGATGAAATGTTTTCAATGTCAGTCCGATTGCCATGAGCTCCATCAGGTTATTGTGGGGTCTGGACTCCGCCAGAGACCAGATGCATCTGATGTCTACCTAGCCCAGGTGGCCGCCCCATCCAAGTAGTGACGCATCTGTGACCACTGTAAGTTCTGGGTGAGGAGGGATAGGGATCTTCCTCTGACCCAATCATGGTTCATTAGCCACCACTGCAGATCTTGTACAGTTCCCTGTGAGATCTGGACCATGTCGGAGAGATTCCCCTGATGCCACACCCACGTCCCACTGCAGAGTCCACATCTGGCATGTGTCACCAGCAGGATGCACGAGGCAATGAGGCCCAGCAGCCTCAAAGTCATCCTTACCGAAATCCAGGATAGAGGCTGAAACAATGGTATAACTTGAATATCCTGGACTCGCTGCTCAGGAGTATAAGCCTGAAACTGCACTGTGCCCGAAACTGCTCTAATGAAAGGGAGAGTTTGAGAGGGACTCAGGGTTGAGTTTGGCACCTTTATAGTGAACCTCAGCAAATGCAGTAGTCTGAATGTGGGAGACAAAAAACCTTGGAGGAGCCCGCGTTCAACAGCCAGTCTCTGAGTTAGTAGAAGATTGAAAGCCTTGAGCTGCGCATATAAACTGCCACCACTGCCATCACTTAGTAAACACCAGAGGGGCACTGGTAAGGCCGAAGGGGAACATGGTGAACAGAAAGTGCCAGTGGCCACAGTGAACTACAAGTAACGTCTGTGGAAAGGCAGGACAGGGATATGAATATAAGCGTCCTGCAAGTCCAACGCTGCCATCTAGTCTCCTGGGGTTGTGTTTGCTCTCATTGTACCAAAGAGGCTGCTGGATTTGGGTGGCAGCATCACCTGAATTACGGGGAACAGAGTCTCCATGTGACAACTGTTGGCCTAATCCATTTCCGGCCAGCTGGCAGCACCTCACCTATGCCCAAGGGCAGGGATGATTTGTGGCAGCTGGGCGCATGACATTGTGTTTTTTCAGGGAAAATTGGGTGGATCAGATCTCATCCTTTTCTTTCAGTTACATTCATCCTACACATGCAAAGACAAACAGAAGCAGAAAATGGTCCAATAGGATTTATTGAATCAGCTGCGTCTTAGATAAGATAACATTGTAGGAAGCTGGGTTTGTATGTACTATCTCAAAGTGAGATTCCCCTTAGAGGTTGATAATGGCAATAATAGATAATACTAATGCTCTATTTGTGGTAGTCTGGTGGAGCAGTTAGGCTTATCAGAGGGTAGTGTTAAGCATTTGTTGTACACACACTCAAAGACTTAACTCCAGGCCAAAAGGTTTTTATATACAAGGGTTTTTATATACAAAAATATTATTTTGTTAATTTATTTTAGAAATGCAAGATTCAGAATTCAAGTAAGTACATACATTGTAAGGTACTTGGCATAGGTAAATATAGAACTTTGAAAACAGTAATGTACACCGTTTGGCATAAAATGGCAATAACCTATTTTAAAAGTGGACACGAGGAAAAATTCAACAGTTCCTTGGGGGGTAAGTAAAGATCCGTTTGTCAGGTAAGTAAAACACTTACAAGTTCAGTCTCTGGGGCATAGGCAGCCCACTGTTGGGGGTTCAAGTTAACCCCAAACACCCAGCACCAGCAACATGGGGCCAGTCAGGTGCAGAGGTCGTAGAGGGGCCCAAATAACATAGGAGCCTTTGGAGAATAGGGGTGCTGCAGTTCCAGTCAAGTCAGCATCAATACCAGGCAAAAAGTGGGGGGTAACTGCAACAAGGAGCCATTTTCCTACAAACATGAAATGCAATAATCAGTTTGATGAAACATATTAGAACCAAAATGGTGACAAGAAAAGTGAAACACACTAAAAGTCCCACCCAGTCTGTCACTATGCAAGATGTGTGATTCCTACTTACGATATGTTAGAGCACAGCATGATAAGCCCTATTCCGCCCTTCAGGAGCCCCGCGGGTGGACCTTATCCCCCATATCTGAGTATTCGAGCAGAGGTGAAGCCTGTTGTCTATAGAGACACCCTCCCCATACAGGTCAGGGAAACAGCAGTCTCAGCAAGCAGCTGTAACAAAGTCAGACAGCATGCAGTCGTGCCCCTCGGCCTTTCCACTGCCCCTTGTCCCAAAAAGTCTGCCTTTCGTGGCCACGGAAGGGGCACCCTGTCGCATTCCTTTCCCAGCCACCATGCCCCCTATGCTGTTCAGCTGCTGCGTGGCCGGGGACATGGAATCCCATGTGGTTGTGGGACAGGGAACCAGACGTCTGCCCAGTCCACCTCTGCCCCTGCTGCAGCCTCCAAACCCTCCCAGTCTGTCCCCTCACTCTAGTCCAATTGGAGGCAGGATTCACCATCACCTGCTCCACTGGGAATCCTTCACTACGGATAGGTGGGTTTTGGAGATCATTCGAAGGGGCTACTCCCTCCCCTTTGAGTTTGCTCCACCAGGCATGCCTCCATCAGTCAGCCGCATACTGGAGGATCATTTGGTCCTTCTCCGCCAGGAAGTTGTGGCTCTCTTGGCCAAGGGAGCTTTAGAGAGGGTCCCTGCACCAGAAGTAGGTTGTGGTTGTTAGTCCAGCTACTTTCTCGTGCCCAGAAAAGACAAGGAAGGGTTTACGTCTTATCCTAGATCTTCGGGCCCCAATCTCTTCCTCAAGAATAAGACTTTCAAAAGGCTCACTCTGGCACAGGTCCTCTCTGCCTTGGACCAAGGAGATTGGATGGTTGCATTGGACTTGCAGGCTGTTTAGTTCCATATTCCCATCCTGCCTGCCCACAGACTTTATCTATGATTCGTGGTACGACACAAGCTCTTTCAATTTACTGTGCTCCCCTTTGGCCTTACTAGTGCCACTTGGGTGTTCACAAAAGTTATGCGATCATTGCATCTAATCTGCGCAGGTTGGAGGTTTCAGTCTTCCCCTACCTCAACAACTGGCTGTTGAAGGCACACTCGCCCCAGAAAGTTGTCTCAAAACCTTCAGACTATGTTGAACCTCCTGTGCACGATGGGATTCACTATTCACGTGCCAAAGTCAACCCTGACTCCCTGTCAGATGCTCCATTTCATCAGAGCTGTTCTGGACACAGTGTAGTTTTGAGCCTTTCCTCCCAAAAAGCGAGTCCAGGATATTCTGGCTATGATTTCAATCTTTCAGCCTCTATCTGGGGTTTCGGTGAGACTGACTCTGAGGCTGCTGGCCCTAATAGACTCCTGCATTCTGCTAGTGACACATGCCAGGTGGCATATCTGGGCTCTGCAGTGGGACTTGAAGTTCCAGTAGGCGCATCATCAGGGAAATCTCTCTGACATGGTCTACATCTTGGAGGGGACTGCAAAAGACCTCCAGTGGTGGCTTTCAAATCAGCATTGATTCAACGGCAGATCCCTCTCCTTTCTCCAAACAGATCTATCCATAGTGACGGACGCGTCACTTCTGGAATGGGGCTGCCACATGGGAGAGACGGGGATCAGAGGCCTCTTGTCTTTGGCGGAGTCTGGGCTCCATGTCAATCTTCTGGAGCTCCGGACGATCAGGTTTGTGTTGAAACCATTTCTTCCCTCTCTCAAAGGAAAAATAGTGCAAGTGTTCACGGACAACACTACTGCCATGTGGTACTGCAAGAAACAGGGCGAAGTAGGGTCCTGGACCCTTTGGCAGGAGGCTCTTTGTCTCTGGACATGGCTGGCACATCAGGACATCACCCTGGTGGTTCAAGATCGGGCGGACTCCCTGAACGCCAGAGCAGATCAGCTCAGCCATCTGATAGAGACTTCTAGTTGCAGACTCCTTACCTTTGAATTTCCCCAGGCTTCAGACTGGATCTGGAGATTTTTCTTCGAGCAGTACCTCTGCGCGCCGCCAGGTGGCGTCGGTCGACTCCGTGGGCGCAGTTGGTGTCGTGCTCGTTGTGATGATGCCGCGGTCGTGTATAGGTGTCACCCGGCACGCTGACGTCAGTTTCTTTTCACGACTTTCCACTCCAGTAGCGCGGAACCATGAAGAACACTGAGAGTGGTGCGCCCACACAAGGGCCCTCAAGGGAAAGTTCCTGTTCCTAGAAATCAGTTCGCAGTGCATTGAGGATGGACGGGTCGGTAAGGAATCTGCAACTAGAATATGTCTCTACCAGATTTTTTGTTACCGAAGGTAAGTAACTTTTATATTTGGTCGAAACTTCTAGTTGCAGATTCCTGACCTTTGAATAGATACCCGAGCAATGCCATCCCTGATGGTGGGCCTGTGAACCATGATCACACCAAAATGTCCGCAGGACCGAACGGCCAAAGTAGCCATCCCTTCGGACCCGATTGTCTAGGCAGTAGTGCTTAGTAAAAGTGTGCAGAGATTCCGACATTGCTGCCTGACAGACATCCGGACCGGAACGCCCCGTGCTACCGCCGT